>NC_069506.1:48328513-48672090 GCF_027579735.1 Bombina bombina
AGTAACACACTTACAATATTCCACCTCAATATTTTGAGATATATATACACAGCATAAAACTCCTGATCTGTGATCTAGTTTCAACTTCCACATAGACCGTAGTTGTTATGCAGGTAAATCACAAACACCTTATACAGAGTTATCTCTCAATAAAACAGCAAAAACTTTGTCAGTCCAAGTCACGGATAGATCCATATCCAAGGGAGGCTATCAGCCTAAACAATATATCTATCTTACGCGTTTCAAAGGGTACAAATCTTTCTTTCCCTTCTTCATCAGAGTTAGTTATCCAAAATCGAAGTCATTATGTTGGAAGCAAAGAGACTACTGGATGATACTACAACATATAGAAAACTATCCAGGAACCCTAGCAGTGTGTTTCAGTCACATTACACCAATTTGTTGGATACCGCAAAAGACAATGGTATACTAAATGACAATGAATTTATGTTCTTGAATAAAAAAGAACCTAAAACAGCAGTGTTCTATCACCTGCCAAAGGTGCACAAGGATGCTGTGAATCACCCAGGGAGACATATAATCTCCGGGATTGACTCCCTGACCTCACCCCTGTCAGAATATGTTGACTATTATTTACAGCCGATCGTACCAAAAATGAAATAGTATATTAAGGATACCCCCGATACAATAAATAAAATGACAAATGTAAAATGGGATATGAGTTATTTTTGGGTGACAGTAGATGTCACGGCACTATATACGAATATCCCACATGTTTTGGGCTGTAAGGCAAAAGAGTATTGGCTGGTGACTTTGACAGATCTGACCCCAAATAAACAAGAATTCCTTATAGAAGCTATATGCTTCATTTTGGGAAAAAACTTTTTTCTTTTTGAAGGTGAATTCTATTTACAGGTTGACGGTACAGCTGTGGGCACTAAATTTGCCCCTAGCTATGCCAACCTGTATATGGGCTACTGGGAAGAGATGAAAATCTGGAATAATAACCCATATATAGAAAATTTGGTGAGTTGGGTCAGATTCATAGATGATATTATCCTAATCTGGAAGGGAGAGGAGGAAACACTTAAAAAAATCCATCCAATATCTGAATGAAAATTATATGAACCTAAAATTTACTGAAAAGTACAGTAGAACAGAATTTTTAGATCTAGTTCTATATCATCAGAATGGGGACATTAAGACCCGTTTGTATACCAAAGAAACGGATAGTAATGGGTATATACATGCGTCTAGTGGGCATTATCCCACATGGATAAAAAATATACCCGTAGGACAGTTTGAAAGAATCAAAAGGAACTGTACAGATTTGGAACATTTCGAAAAAGAATCGGGTATCCTAAGAAATAAATTTATAGAAAAAGGATATAAAAAGGCATGGATAGACACAGCCTATGATAAAATTGCAAAAAAGAAATCAAGAGAGATGGACTAGTAGTTAATAAATTAACAACAAATAATAATACTTGTTTTATTGCAACTTTTTGTGAAGGCTCAGAGGGCATTAGACAAATTATTGGGAAACATTGGGAGATATTGAAAAAAGATGATCTCCTAAAAGAGAAGATAGATATAAAACCAAACTTTATATTTAGGAAAATAAAAATCTGAAAACAATAATTGCCCCTAGTAAACTAAAAGAAAAGGAAGAGATGAAAACTTGGGGTTTCTTTAAATGTAACAGATTAAATTGTATATCCTGTGAATATATGTACAATGGTAATAAACCCACCAAAGTAGTATGTTCTACATCCAATGAGAGAAGGTGTGATCTGAAGATTTTGGTGAATTGCAGGACCTCATTTGTGATATATCTCCTACAATGTGACTGTAATTTACAGTACATTGGGAGAACCACAAGACCATACAAAAAACGCCTATATGAACATGTCAAAAATATAAAAGCGGGATTAAAAACCCATAATCTGTCTGATCACTATCATTTGGTCCACAACTGAAACCCAAACTGCCTTAGAGGAACCATTCTAGAACAGGTACACACAGGCAAGAGAGGGGGAAATAGGGAAATCCTACTAAGACAAAGGGAGACATATTGGATTCATGCCTTTAACACTAGAGTCCCTTTAGGCTTAAATAAGGATATTGATGTAGCAGCATTCTTATAAAAAGTGAGCATAAATTAAGAATACAAATTAAAAATAGAAATAGAAATAAAAATAAATAAATAACAACATAGATATATTGTGGAGTGATACAACATTATATAATATATTAATTGTAATAATATTGTGACGTTCTGGTTTTTATTGATCTATATGCATATCAATTTATTTATCCATCTGTTATGAATGAAGGTTGTTTTTATTTGATGTAATAAGCATTTTATGTTTTTTTATATACATTTAATTATTTTATATCTTTTAGAGAATGTATTAATTTTAACCTTAAGTTTCGATATTCTTAGAAATTGTTCTAATGTTATATTGGATATTTTTAATTATTATAATATTTGTTATGTATTTTACATATTATGGCACATTAATTATGTTGTTTTTTTTACATGTGTATGAAGAATATTTGACCATATGTGTAAATATTTCCATTGAGTCTAAAAGTGAAAAACATAGGTGATGGTTTGTTTTAGAATAAATATTTTTACTTGTGGAATTTGAAAGAAGTATCCACCTCCTCCATGTTTCCTGGTGATACAGTCAGATTAATTCAGTGGTGTTTAGCGTGATACTGGGTTGCTATTAGCAACGCATGACGCTACTCGTTGAGTTTGAGCCGATAACGTCACTTCTGGCAATCACCTGGAAACACGGGAGAATCAAAGCAATAATGCAGCCTAGCAATAGCGTTTAAAAGAAGGAGACGCAGCCATGTAAGGTACCTCTGATGAAGAAGGGAAAGAAAGATTTGTATCCTTTGAAACGCGTAAGATAGATATATCATTTAGGCTGATAGCCTCCCTTGGATACGGCTCTATCCATGACTTGGAATGACAAAGTTTTTGCTGTTTTATTGAGAGAACTCTGTATAAGGTGTTTGTGATTTACCTGCATAACAACTACGGTCTATGTGGAAGTTGAAACTAGATCACAGATCAGGAGTTTTATGCTGTGTATATATACCTCATAATATTGAGGTGGAATATTGTAAGTGTGTTACTTACTTTTAATTTGCTCTTGAATAAAACGTTATAACACTATTAGCCCCTTTTTGGCTTGTGTTTCCCTTTCATGTCCAATGAATTGTTAACCAATTGAATACCAAGGGAACCAACTTTGAAGAGTGTTTGGGAGTGCCTGGAAGTGTCTGTAACCAATACAGCAAAACCTGACCAGTATGCATCAAACATCAATGGCTGGATCTATAATCCGGGAGGCATTTGATTATATACACCATCTACTTACCTCATACTGATTGAGGTCTGTGAAAGTAAGTGCACATCTGAAAGGGAGCTGGATCACTTTCTGCTGGACGTTTTTCACTTATTGGGATTGAACTTTTTAAGAAGTTTTAAATTAATTTGTGGATTTTTTAATATATATATTTTAAACAGGACTCTTTTTTTTAGAAATGTTAAGCCTGTTTTGTATGTATGTTGCTATGTATTAATATACTAGGTTTTATATACAATATACCCTATATATATATAACACATATAAAATATGATGTAACTGAACATATACATATACACACTGTATTTCTTGCAATTAACTAGTGGCGTTCATATCTTTTTGTATATCTATTACCGAAATAAGTCAGAGGGACTTATTTGAGTTTTTCTCTTTGGGACTGACAGCAACTATATTACAAATATAATGTACATCGGGTTCTAGATATATTTTTACCTTGAACCGATATACTTTACAGAGACAGTGACTTTTTGAGGTTTTTGGGGCTTGTCTGAGGACAATTTTTGTCATCAGATATTCTACTATTGTTATATTCCATATATATATATATATATATATATATATATATATATATATATATATATATATATATATATATATATATATATACACACACGTTATTTATATGTGTGTGTATATATATATATTTATGTATATGTGTGTGTGTGTGTATGTGTGTGTGTATATATATATATATATATAAAAATGTGTGTGTATATATAAATGTGTGTGTGTGTGTGTGTATATATATATATATATATATATATATATATATATATATATAAATGTGTGTGTATGTGTATATGTATATATATATATATATATATATATATATATATATATATATATATATATATAGTGTGTGTGTGTGTAATTATTACATTTCTTTTGTGGTGAAAACCTGCTTTGCACATACAGTGGGATCACATTGTTAGTAATGTGCTTCCTAAAGAAGCTTAGCAAAGCAAACGTGTGTGGTGATCCCTAAGTGACCCTAAGCGCTGTCATTCCTATGTAATGTCAAAGCTTCCTCAGCCAAGGTATTAAATATAATGAGCAGTTATTTTCTTGCCTCAAATGGAACTTAGAGGAACCAATGGACACTAAATAAAAATGTATAATAATCTGTAGTGCTGCATATTTTGTTGCTAGAGAGATATTCCATTTGTATCCCAAGCAAAGGGACCTTAAATGCAGCAAAATTGTATAATCAACAAATACAAAATAAAAAGACAGTGCAATATATTTTTTTCTGATACATTTAAAAAGTTCATTCAATTTGCCTGCCCACTGTATCATGTGACATCCATCAGCCAATCACACTTATTTATGAATAAACTGTGAATTCTTGCACATGCTCAGTAGTAGCTAATGCCTGAGAAAGAATGTGCATAACTTGATATTGGAAGAATATTGTAAAGTCTTAAAATTGCAAGCTTTATCTGAATCATGAAAGTTTAATTTTTACTTTTAGTATCCCTTTAACAATATTTAAATTCCAACAGAGGGGTGTGTATTAATATGCGACTTAAAATAAACCCTTCTGTTTATATAAATATACTGAGTGAGACATAACTTACAGTTTGACAGAAAACACTTTTTATAAATGTAACTGCTTCATGCTCAAAGAAAGAAAAAATATCCAGGACGAAACTACAGGGGGTGCAGAAGTAGCAACTTTGACTGGGCCCCTGAGGGTGGGGGCCCAGTTTAAAAAAAAAAAATAAAAAAAAAATGTTGACCTGCCACTGCCTGCACTGATATCATGTGAGTGTGACATGATGCCTCACTAGGTTAGTGTTTCTGTTTTACCCATTGGTGTTTATGTGTGTCTGTGTGTATGTATGTATGTATATATGTGACTGTGTGTGTATTTATGCATGTATGTGTGTGTTTGTATGTATGTATGTATATATGTGACTGTGTGTGTATTTATGCATGTATGTGTGTGTGTATGTTTGTGGAACCAGCAAATTACAGACCTTTTTATTACAGCATGGGGGGGCGGGGGGTAAACAGTGTCACTATACAGTACCACTATATACAATACGGGGGCTGGACCATGTCACAGACTTCTGTGGTCACTTTATAAAGTACTGGGGCGGGTAGGGTCAGGCCAGCAATCTCACCGGCAGATTACAGACTGTGTCACTGACTCACTATATACAGTACTGGTGGATTAAACAGTGTCACTATATACAGTACTGGTGGGTTAAACAGTGTCACTATATACAGTAATAGGGGGTCAGACCATGCAGAAAAAAAGATATGTATTGAATTCACCTTTTTTTTGGAGCGGGGGTGGGGGCCCTTCTTAGATTCTTGCACCTGGGCCCTGTGGTTTCTAGTTACGCCTTTGCTTTTCTCCCCTTAAAGGGAACTTGTACTCAATTTATTTTCTGACATGCATATGAAAGGGCAGAATTTAAACATGTTTTTAATTTTATAAAAAGGGATATGGAACCCAAACTTTTTGTTTCATGATTAAGATAGAGAATACAATTTTAAACAACTTTCTAATTTACTTAATTATCTAATTTGTTTCATTCTCTTGGTATCATTTGTTGAAGGAGCAACAATGCACTACTGGTTTCTAACTGAACACATGGGTGAGCCAATGGCAATCAGTGTATATATGCAGCCACCAATCAGCAGCTAGAACCTAGGTTCTTTGCTGCTCCTGAGCTTTCCTAGATAAACCTTTCAGCAAAAGATAACAAGAGAAGGAAGACAATTAAATACTAGAAGTAAATTGGAAAGTTGTTTAAAATTGTATTCTCTATCTGAATCATGAAATATTTTTTTGGGGTTTCATGTCCCTTTAAGTTTAATACCACAGTATTAGCTGTGTACCTAATCTTGTGGTCATTGGCTGTAGAAAAAAAACTACTCTTTATTGGTAGAGTAACAAACCTATGCACTTTTTCTTGAAAAGTCGACTTCAAATAGTTCAAAATAGACTTTTTAAAGGGACACAAAACACTCCCCCCCCCCCCCCAATGATTCAGATAGAACATGCAATTTTAAATAACTTTCCAATTTGTTTCTATGATTTAATTTTTTTTTCTCTTTGTATACCAAAGGAATTAAGTAAATTAGATAATAGAAGTAAATTGGAAAATTATTTAAAATTGTATTCTCTATCTGCATTGTGAAAGAGAAATGTTGCGTTTCATGTCCCTTTAAAGGTACAGTAAAGAAAAAAAATAAATTTGCATGGTTAAGATTTAACATATCATTTAAAACAACTTTCCAAATTTGCTTTGTTCTGTTGATATCCTTTTTTGAACAGTAAAGCTAGTTAGGCTGATAGAAGTGTGCACGTGACTTTAGCAGTCTAGGGAAGTAATGTTTGTATCTATATATAACTATTATGTAACTATGCTATAAACAATGTTGCAAACACTGCTGCCAGATGACTAGGAATACATTTTGCAAATTATCTTGGGACAACAAGTCTCCAAAATAATTATCACTTTTTTGCCTTAAAATGTATTTATTTAAAGGGACAGTAAACATTTTGAAATAGTAATATACAATGCTTAATGGGACAGGCTACTCCAGAGTGTTTATTGTTTAAAAATATAGATAATCCCTTTATTACCCATTCCCCAGTTTTGCACAAACAACACGGTTATATTAATATACATTTTACCTCTGTGATTACCTTGTATCTAAGCCTCTGCAGAGTGCCCCCTTATCTCTGTGCTTTTGACAGACTTGCATTTAGCCTATCAGTGTTAACTCATAAATAACTCCTCGAGAGTGAGCACTGTGTCATCTATATGGTACACATGAACTAGCACTGTGTAGCTGTCAAAATGCACTGAGATAAGAGGGCTTAGAAATTAGCATATGAGCCTACCTTGGTTTAGCTTTCAACAAAGAATACCAAGAGACTTGACTGTCCCTTTAAGTATGCAAATTGTTGATTTCCCAGTCCTTAAAGGGACAGTCTACACCTTAGTCATCATAAAGTCTTACCGTAGATTAAAGGGACACTAAATGATTGAAAAAAGTTAGCTTAAATCTTTCTATCCATATTTGATATTGATATTTGTAATTGGCTTTACTTGTCATTGCATTCCAAACCCACCGTTATAAGATAAATTTTGAAGAACGAATCATTCACGATTACCTGAGTTATCAAGATGTCCGTACTACGCATGCGCAATCTTTCTTACACGTCATCCTATACGTCACCTTCCTCTGAACCAGCAGACCGAGGAATCAGAGCGGCAATCTGCGCATTCGCGCCAACCCCCGGATTGTATTGCGCAATGCGCATGCGCCGGGTGACGAAACAATGCGATAATGATATGCACGAAAACGCATGGTGATTGGAGACAGATTTTTGTATTGAAGGCACCATAAACGGGGGTTTGGCGTCGATTAAGTTTTTTCCAAAATAATATATATAGTTTTACTCCACTTATAATGCTCGTTTTAAGGTCAAAGTGGGTAAGTTTTGATAGTTGAGTTGTGTAGATTAGTTTGTGATCATTTATTTATAAGCAAAAATTTAAAGTTTTGGAATCCTTTAAGCTGCAAATAGCCTCCTGCAACTTTTCTATATCTTGCAGCAGGAATGGAAAAAAAGTTTTTTTAAATTAATATTGTTTCTGGACACTTTGAAATGGATGCCAACCCCCGCCCACTGATGACATCACAATCTGGGCTGCATATGGCGTCCAATCACAAAAGGCTCACTAGTTGGATTCAACAGACTGTCAATGCTATTTAGCAGATGCGGCCCAAATCGTGATGTCATCAGTGGACGAAGCTCGGCAGTCATTTCAAAGTGTCCAGAAACAATATTCATTTTAAAATAACTTTTTACTGTTCCTGCTGCATGATATAGAAAGGGTGTAGGGGGCTATTTGCAGCTTAATCTAAGGCAAGACTTTAAGATGACTAATGTGTAGAGACTGCCCCTTTAAAACTGAAAGAGCAAATGGCAGGCTTGCCACATATCTGTCTTTATTTTGCCATTTATAATCATTTCCAAGCTCTGGTATCTTCATATGTAAGTCCAGATCTGCTCCTCTAGATACAGAATGTAGTGGGCGGAGTCTTACAATTTAAAAACAATTGCAGCAATCAAGGTTCTAATAACATTCAGTCTCTGCTAATATGTTAATCTATTGCAAGACAGCAGCAAAAAATAAATAAATAAATGTAATTACAAGTTTTTTAAAATGCCTGATGGATACAAGCGTCTATATACATGAGCACAAAACCCAGTTTTATTCTGCAGGGGAATTTTTTTGTTTTTTGAATCTCTAAATACATTTGAAAAAAATACCCTCTAAGATGCAGCAAAGAAAAAAAAATGTTTTCATTTCCCTGGAGTCATAATTGCCCTATTTATTCAAACCAGACCCAGTCCACATTAATTATCCACTTCTAAGAAAGTCATTCACTCACTTTAACAGCGTACATTTCAAAATATGCTTAGTGAATGCAAATCTGTGAACTTTATTTAAACTATAATAATTTTTCTACATCATCTGTACCTGAGTTGAATTCACCATTTGCAGAATAGCATTCTTGTTCTTTCTACTAGATATTTTATATTGACTTATAGCACTCTAAACTCATTGACTTTGGAAGAGACCTGATTCTTTGAAAATTTAATTTTTGGGTTGCCTCCTCAGAGAGCCCTCCCTTGTCATATTTGCAGAATATCAGGTTTTCAGCCTGCTCGGTAATTTCATTGGTCAAGTGTCCCTTGTGTCTTCTAATAAGTGAGGGAAAGTCTTTCAAAGCTTTATTAAAATAAACTGCTGCTCTTCATTGAAGCCGCACATAAATACGAGACCTGATGGATACACACAATTACTCTGTGAAAGACCGAGATAAAGACTTACTCTATTTTCCTTGTGGATCTATGATCACATAGGAATTTTAGCAGTAATAACAGAATATGCAAAATTGCAAAATTATATATCGGACTCCTGCTGTACTGAGTTTAATGATGCAATAAAGTTTATATATATATATATATATATATATATATATATATATATATATATATATATATATATATATACATACTGTATGTATATATAATGCATAGCATATAATCAGCAATTAAAATGCATCACAAAAGACTGAAAAATAATTGTTTTAAAAGCATTTTGTTACCAAATTAGTAGTCAAGAGCAATCTTAGGATACAATTTAAATACCCTTTTAGTATGTTTATCTAGGTTACTTTGATGTGACCAATCACAAGCCAGATGTTAATGAGAGCTTGTCCTGATTTAAAGGGAGATTGTACACTAGATTTTTCTTTGCATAAATGTTTTGTAGACTATCCATTTATACAGCCCATATGGGAGTGGTTTTGTAACAATGTATAGTTTTGCTTCTTTTTTTAATAATATTTTGATGATTTTCAGACTCCTAACCAAGCCCCACAGTGTCAGATGTATACGCGCGTTTACAGACTACTGCTGGCTCCTGTTTGTTCAATCTGTCTTTTAATATGCAGGGGAGAAGGGGGATCACTCTTCCTGTTTTACCAGCCCCTTTCTCTGGGTGTCCCAGCCTAGCACTATATGACAGCTGCTTTGTAAGAATGTTATCCATTTGCACGAGTACTAGATGTGAGCACTATTTACTGCCACCTAATGCTTCAGATGCCTACCTAGGTATCTTTTCAACACAGAACAAAGCATATTTGATAATGAAGTAAATTGGAAACTGTCTGAATCACAAAAGAACGTTTTTGGGTTTCATATCCCTTTAAAGGGACATGATACCCAAATTTTTAAGCACTTGAAATTGATGCAGCATAACTGTAAAAGCTGACTAGAAAATATCACCTAAACTTCTCTATGTCAAAAAGGAAGATCATTTACCTGAAAATGTCCTAAGTATTCACACCCCACTAAAAAAGACTTTAAGCAGCCAATCAGGATGCTAGTCCCAGGACTTGCAAGGGAGTGTGCATCTGGCATGTGCAGGCACAGTCCTGTTATTTTCCTATTCAGTTTAAAGGGACAGTCTAGTCAAAATTAAACTTTCATTATTTAGATATAGCATGCAATTTTAAACAGCTTTCCAATTTAATTTTATTATCAGATTTGGTTTGCTCTCTTGGTATTCTTTTTTGAAAGCTAAACCTAGGTAGGCTCAAACTGATTTCGAAACCATGCTCAGGCATCTTTTTCCTTTCCGAATGTCACAAATAGACAAACCTACTTAAAATATGTGCCCCCGATGGTCAAAATCACAACAGGAGTATATTGTCGTACTCGCCACTCTTCGTCAGGAGCGTATATTGTTGCAGGAAGCAATAGGTTGGTTGCATTTTAAACAAGGAATGTGTAAAATTGTTATGCCAAAAGAAAAAACAAAAAAACACTTGGACTGTGTCAAAACATGTTACAATAGTCCCTCACCTAGTCGCTGGTAAACTCAGTTCTAAGCAATTTGGCAAAACAGCGGCATACTGATGAAAAAACATTTATTTATAAAAGCAGCAATTTCAATTTTGTAAAACATATTTTTAGAATAAATCTGATTAAATTACAATATACAGACTTACAAAGTCACATGCATTTGTACGTTTTTCAAGCAAATATACATGCAAAAATCAAACAAGAACTAAATGATGTGTATTCATTTGGCACTCCAGATGTTTCAGAACTACATTTCCCATGATGCTGAGGCACACTGCAGTCCAGTAGAGCATCATGGGAAATGTAATTCTGAAACCTCTGTAGTGCCAAGGTTTGCCATCACTGCTATTGGGCAAATGTATCTTTCAAAAGGGACATGAAACCCACATTTTTTTTTTTCATGATCCAGATAGAGCATACAATTCTAAACAACTTTCCAATTCACTTTTGTTATCAAGTTTGCTTCATTCACTTGGTATCTTTTGTTGAAGGAGCCTCAATACACTACTGTGAGTTGAATGCATCGGTAAGCCAATGACAAAAGGCATATATATGTAGCCACCAATCAGCAGCTAGCTCCCAGCTCCTGAGCCTACCAAGGTATGATTTTCATCAAAGGATACCAAGAAAACCAAGCAAATTAGATAATATAATTAAATTAGAAAGTTGTTTTAAATGGTATGCTCTATCTGAATCATGAAGGAGAAAGTTTGAGGTGATCTCCCTTTAAATATACTTGTATACGCTATTTTTTTCTCTTCTGTTCAGGCAGTAGTGCACTAATAATGTGTTCTAGCAAAGGGCTATCCTAACTAGGGCCCTCTAACACTTTAGTTTTGCCCTCAGTATCACTGAGCAGCGAAACCTAAATCAATCATTTGTTGCTGATAAACCAGTTCCGTACCTCTCATTAGGTAATTAAAGTGACATAAAAGTGAAACATTAATTAAACTGGTGAATTCTTAAAGAGACAGTATACACCTTGAGATAGTAATGCATAACAACTTTGCAATATCATTTTATTATTTATTTTGCCCCCTTTCCTGCAATTTAGCTGATTTCTCAAGGCTAACATTGCTATATATCTGTCCCTAGTTGGCTTTGTTAGAGAACAACTCACAGACACTGAATTATATACTAACTTTATGATAGTAACTCGCCTTGTTGTCTGCAGACTAAAGCCCAGATTGGCTCCTCAAAATAAGGCAATTGGTTGGTGGAGTTTGGTTATTAAAAACATAATTGCAGTTAAAACTTAAAGACTTGTCTGATCTGTTATTCTATAGAACAGAAATGTCTTGTAATTACAAGGTGTTTACTGTCCTTTTAAGACACTTTTTCAATTTACCTATATTATCAAATTTACTTTGTACTTTAAGTAATCTTTGTTGAAAAGCATAGTTTGGTAGACTCAGGAGCAACAATGCACTACTGGAAGCTAGCTGGTTAGTGGCGGTAACACACATATACCTCTTGTTGTTGGCTCACAAGATATGTTTGACTAGGTCCCTGTAATGCATTGCCCTCTTATTTGAGTTCTTTTGACAGATTTGCTTTTTTAGCCAATCAGTGCTAACTCTTAGGTAACTCTACAGGAGTGAGTACAATTTTATTTATATGGCACAAGTGAACTAGCACTGTCTAGCTGTGAAAAACTGTCAAAATGCACTGATATAAGAGGCAGTCTTCAAGGGCTTAAAAATTAGCATATGAGCTTACCTAGGTTTAGCTTTCAATAAACAATACCAAGAGAACAAAGCAAATTTGATGCTGAAAGTAAATTGGAAAGTTGTTTAAAATTGTTCTGATTCATGAAAGTTTAATTTTCACTAGATTGTCCCTTTAAGCCCTATTCAAGTGCACGTGTACAAAGTGTACACAGCGTACATTTTTGTTTCTAATCAAAACTGAAATCCACTGATGCGTTTCTGTTTCAGTTATTGTCCTTTTAAAATACAATCCATACACTTGAGGGTGTAACAAAGGGCACAACGTATCTATTTATCAAGATAAAGTTATCAGCTTCTTAATATCAGACTCAGTCAGAACATCAGCATTAAAAAAAAATGTACTCAAACTGTTTTTAATTCACATGATAAAGAAATAAACCACAGGATTAAAAACAGTTGCACTAAACAACCTTTTTTAGTTTACATTTGATATTTTCAATTATTATGCTTTACTTAATTAAAGGGATACAAAACCCATTTTTTTCTTTCGCGATTCAGAAAAAGCATGCAATTTTAAGCAACTTTCTAATTTATTCCTATTATCAATTTTTCTTTGTTCTCTTGGTATCTTTATTTGAAAAGCAGGACTATAAAGCTTAAGAGCCGGCCCATTTTAGGTTTAGCACCCTTCATTTAGCCACCAATCGGCAAATGCTACCCAGGTGCTGAACCAAAAATGGGCAGGCTCCTAAGCTTTTAATTCCTGCTTTTCAAATAAAGATAGCAGGAGAACAAAGAAAAATTGGTAATAGGAGTAAATTAGAAAGTTGCTTAAAATAGCATGCTCTATATGAACCATAAAAGAAAAAAAATTGGGTTTAGTGTCCCTTTAACCCCTTAACGACCGAGGACGTGCAGGGTACGTCCTCAAAAAAAAGGCAGTTAACGCCTGAGGACGTACCCTGCACGTCCTCGGTGTGGAAAGCAGCTGGAAGCGATCCTGTTTGCTTCCAGCTGCTTTCCGGTTATTGCAGTGATGCCTCGATATGGAGGCATCCTGCAATAACCTTTTGAAGCCATCCGATGCAGAGAGAGCCACTCTGTGGCCCTCTCTGCACCGGAGATCGGTGGCTTCCTTCGTTGGTGGGTGGGAGCAGTACCGGGAGGCGGGTGGCGGCCATCGATGGCCCTGGAGATGTGGAGGGGGGCGGGATCGTGGGCGGGGATGCCCGGGGGGCGCGCACGGACGTGCGCGCGTGCATGGGAGGGCGGGGGGCGGGCGCGTGCACGGGGAGGGAGCGGGTGGGAACCGCTACACTACAGAAAATGGTGTTAAATTAACAAGTTATAATCAGTTTAAATAGTTAAAAAAAACAAACGATCAATGAGGTGGTGGGGGTTTGTGGGGGGGGGGGTTGGGGAAGCTACACTACAGAAAAAATAAAAATAAAAAAAAAAAAGCCCTTTTTTTGTGCAAGCTGGGTACTGGCAGACAGCTGCCAGTACCCAAGATGGCCCCCAATAAGGCAGATGGGGAAGGTTACAGAGCTGTTTTGGGGGGGATCAGGGAGGTTGGAGGCTAAGGGGGGTCCTACACAGCAGAAGAATTTTTTTTATTTTATTTTTTAAAACCTAAACCCCCCAAAAAGCTTTTATTTTAGTACTGGCAGACTTTCTGCCAGTACTTAAGATGGCGGGGACAATTGGGGGGTGGGGGAGGGAAGGGAGCTGTTTGGGAGGGATCAGGGGGTCTGATGTGTCAGGTGGGAGGCTGATCTCTACACTAAAGCTAAAATTAACCCTGCAAGCTCCCTACAAACTTCCTAATTAACCCCTTCACTGCTAGCCATAATACACGTGTGATGCGCAGCAGCATTTTGCGGCCTTCTAATTACCAGAAAGCAACGCCAAAGTCATATATATCTGCTATTTCTGAACAAAGGGGATCCCAGAGAAGCATTTACAACCATTTGTGCCATAATTGCACAAGCTGTTTGTAAATAATTTCAGTGAGAAACCTAAAATTGTGAAAAATTTAACGTTTTTTTTTTATTTGATCGCATTTGGCGGTGAAATGGTGGCATGAAATATACCAAAATGGGCCTAGATCAATACTTTGGGTTGTCTACTACACTACACTAAAGCTAAAATTAACCATACAAGCTCCCTACAAGCTCCCTAATTAACCCCTGCACTGCTGGGCATAATACACGTGTGGTGCGCAGCGGCATTTAGCGGCCTTCTAATTACCAAAAAGCAATGCCAAAGCCATATATGTCTGCTATTTCTGAACAAAGGGGATCCCAGAGAAGCATTTACAACCATTTGTGTCATAATTGCACAAGTTGTTTGTAAATAATTTCAGTGAGAAACCGAAAGTTTGTGAAAAAATTTGTGAAAAAGTGAACGATTTTTTGTATTTGATCGCATTTGGCGGTGAAATGGTGGCATGAAATATACCAAAATTGGCCTAGATCAATACTTTGGGATGTCTTCTAAAAAAAAATATATACATGTCAAGGGATATTCAGGGATTCCTGAAAGATATTAGTGTTCCAATGTAACTAGCGCTAATTTTGAAAAAAAGTAGTTTGGAAATAGCAAAATGCTACTTGTATTTATGGCCCTATAGCTTTCAAAAAAAGCAAAGAACATGTAAATATTAGGTATTTCTAAACTCAGGACAAAATTTAGAAACTATTTAGCATGGTTTTTTTTTGGTGGTTGTAGATGTGTAACAGATTTTGGGGGTCAAAGTTAAAAAAAGTGTGTTTTTTTTCATTTTTTCCTCATATTTTATAATTTTTTTTATAGTAAATTATAAGATATGATGAAAATAATGGTATTTTTAGAAAGTTAATTTAATGGCGAGAAAAACGGTATATAATATGTGTGGGTACAGTAAATGAGTAAGAGGGAAATTACAGCTAAAGACAAACACCGCAAAAATGTAAAAATAGCCTTGGTCCCAAACGGACAGAAAATGGAAAAGTGCTGTGGTCATTAAGGGGTTAACCATGTTTCGGGTACTCAATATGTAATTGTGCAATATATTCTTTTTTCAGCTTTGGCTTCATAGTAAATTAAAGGGACATTCCAGCCAAAATTGGAATCCATATGGATGCATTTCAGCTTTGAATAGAAGCAGTTTTGTAATATACATGTATTGACAAAAATGCTTCTAATAAAATCTATAGCTGTTTCAAATGTGTATTGAAAGGGACATTAAACCCAATTTTTTTCTTTCATGATTTAAATAGAGAATGCAATTTTAAACAACATTCCAATTTACTTCTGTTATGTAATTTGCTTCATTCTTTAGATATCCTGTGTTGTAGAAATAGCAATGCACATGGGTGAGCCAATCACAAGAGGCATCTATGTGCAACCCCCAATCAGCAGCTACTGAGCCTATCTAGATATGCTTTTCAGCAAATAATATCAAGTGAATGAAGCACATTAGATAATAGAAGTCAATTAGAAAGTTGTTTACATTTGCATGCTCTTTCTAAATCATGAAAGAATCATATCCCTTTAAGTATGCACCGTGCACCAGCATTTTAAACACAGCACTTGCTCAGAGAGCCTATAGTGTTTGTACCATCTGGTAACGACTCAATTTGTTAATTGCTGACATGATACAAACAATGTAAGCAGCTGCAGTATAAATTAAAATGCTGGTGCACTGAGAATATCTAGCTATGCTTCACATGCACGTGCAGAGAAAAATATTAACACTTAAACAGTGATAACCTTTTACTAGAAACATGTAAATTGCAAATATGTTTCCTTTCAAAGATGTAATTCGTCTATGGATATTTAAATTTTGACCGGAATGTCCCTTTAAGCTGCAGTAGAGATTACTAAAGGGCAAACCAGAGTGTAAATTCTACTTGCCAATAGTCCCCGTTTTTGGCTTTCTGACCTGTTTTTTTATTGTCCAAACATTTTATCCACATTCTAAAAATCTGCAATGTGGTGTGAGCATGGCTATCTGTTGCTGGATTCTGCATAATGTCTTTGGTGCTTTTATGTATATATTTGCTTGCACTTAGAGACATTGTGTACAGGGACATAATAAAATATCTACTTTGGTGAACTGGCATATATAAATCTCCTCTAGTTTGCACAATAGATGGTATGCAGTATTTAATATTTTGTGCATAATTTGGGTCCCTTTATCGCATCATAATGGTGCACTTATTTGCCCCATATTCTGGGTAATGTCAGGGCTGGACTGGGAGTCAAAATAGTCCCAGGCACTTTAAGCACTTAAAGTGATGGTAAATCATAGCGTTTTTGAAACTCTAGGATCTATCAGTGCTACAAATAAAGGGGATTTTCAGTCATGAAGTATAAAAAAACTTCATGCTGAAAGTTCCTTTATTGGCAGTGAGTTTATGCCGAGCCTAGTGCCGCCCATGGCAAAACTCCTTTTTGTCAAGCGTCCTCTTAGCCAATCGCGTGCTAGCCTTATAGCATAATGCTGATTGGCTAAGAGGTAATAACAGCACCTCATTGAAAAAATAGCATTTTGCCGTGGGCTGCCGGAGGTGCTAAGCTCGGCATAAACTCGCTGAAAATGAAGGAGCTTTCAGCATGATGTTTTCTATATGTCATGACTGAAAGCCCCCTTTATTTGTTGCACTGGTGAATCCTAGTGGCTAGGATTTACCTTCACTTTAACCATACCCCAAAACGGACAATATAATACAGTAGTTTGATTAACAATAACATTTAAAGTTGGCAGCATCCTTCATCACTGCATTTTCTAAACTGGTTGTAATTAAATAGTAAATAAGTTAAATGTAATAAAAAATGGAAGCTATTGAAGTTCACATTTAAAGCGACAGTCTACTTGAAAATGTGTTTTGTTGTGTTTCATGTTCCTTGAAAGGGACAGTCTACACCAGAATTGTTATTGTTTTAAAAGATAGATAATCCCTTTATTACCCATCCCCCAGTTTTGCATAACCAACACTGTTATATTAATATACTTTTTACCTCTGTGATTACCTTGTTTATAATCCTCTACAGACTGCCCCCTTAATTCAGTCCTTTTGACAGACTTGCATTTTATCCAATCAGTGATGACTAATAAATAACTTCAATGGAGTGAGCACAATGTTATCTATATGACACACATGAACTAGCACTGTCTAACTGTGAAAAACTGTCAAAATGCACTGAGATAAGAGGCTACCAAGAGAATACCAGCAGAACGAAGCAAATTTGATGATAAAAGTAAATTGGTAAGTTGTTTAAAATTGCATGCCCTATCTGAATCATGAAAGTTTAATTTTAACTAGACTGTCCCTTTAAATCAAGAATAACTGCTTATTACTCATCAGCCTGTGTAGTCGCAGTTACATAAAACAACAAGCACCTGAGCAGAGTGAGACCAGCCTGACATAGTTGATAGACAGAACAAAGCAATGAGAGGCAGTGAAGGGCTGGCCCTGGATTATGCACAAATAATAATGCTGGTGACTAAGGCAACAGGCACCAGGCCACAACTAGCCCGACCACCGGGCACATGCCCTGTATGCCCTATGCTCACTCCGGTCCTGAAGAATCCTATATTATAAATAGCCAAGCATGTTTGTCCGATGCAGTCATGCGCAGTAGAGACTGCGCAAGACAAGCGCAAGTACGACGCTGGTCGTTAAGCCCCTAAGGACTACTGTCCTGGGCCTCTCTCTGCAGCGATCTCGCTAAATAAAGAGATTGCTCTATTCCTGTGCAGTAATAGTCTTGCAGAGGTACCAAAGCAGAGAGGGATACTATGTGTCCCTCTCTGCATTGGGCAGCAGTGGTGCCGATCGTTAGTGGCGTGGGAGGGTTAGGAGGGAGGTGGGCAGCCCATCGCTGGAGGGGGCGGGACGCCTACGCTGCAGAAAAAAAAATGTTGAGAGCGACAGGGAG
The DNA here is from genome assembly GCF_027579735.1 of Bombina bombina. Taxonomy (NCBI): domain Eukaryota; kingdom Metazoa; phylum Chordata; class Amphibia; order Anura; family Bombinatoridae; genus Bombina; species Bombina bombina. The sequence continues at coordinate 48,346,882 of NC_069506.1, forward strand.
GGGGAAGGAGGGATGGGGGATGAGGGAGAGGGGATGGGGGGATCAGAGGGTAGGGAAAGGTCCGAGTGGATGGGGGGATCAGAGGGTAGGGAAAGGTTCTTGGAGGGAGTGGTGAGTAAATGAGGGAGGGGGGAGGGAGATGGACACATTTTGGCCCGTGTACACAGGCTTTAAGACTAATGTTATTATATTTGAGCATCATGGAGAAGATGCATTTAGCCCATTTTTTCTTATGTATGTATTTAGTTATTTATTTTTAGAGTTCAAAGGCTTGCTGCATGTCACTTAGTTTGGAATATCTCTTTACATTGTAAAATGAGACATTTTCAATATGTTCATATAATTGTTTCATGAAATTTAGCATGGAGATAGATCTTTTGGGGTAGATCTCATGAAAAAATAAGCAGTAGATAAGGTATCAAGTTTGAAAGTGATTTTTTAAAATGTTGTTTGCACATAAAAAAATTAAAAATAAATTAAAAGCTGAAATTGAATTTGGTGATCAAGGCAAACATAATTTCCAGAACAATGTAACTATTATTATACTAGATCGAAATAACCATTGATTTGTATTTGCATATAATATTGATCTGGAGTTTATATGAGTTTTGGAACTTTTGGTGTGGGAGTTTAGATACCTAAACTAAACTAAAATTGTTATCATTAAAGGGACATTAAACACTAAATAAATCATTGCTTGAATGGTGTATTCAGAGCAAAGATTAGCCTGATAATAATTTGTATATGTATTTTTAAAAATATTTTATTTAAATATTGAGAAAATAAGGGTACAATTAATGACCCTAAAGCAGTGGGCGTCGCCATATTGTAACTTAGGTTACCCTTTCTGCTGAGGCCAATTAGGAATGGTTATAAATGGCTCACTAGAGTGTGCAACCAATGACTGTGAGGAATATAACTGTGTCTGAACTTCCATGTTTAACATGAACAGGAAAGCCCACAATATTCAGAATCAAATTACAGGAAAGAAGAACAAAATAAATAATGAAAGTATATTGCAAGCTTTTACTTTAGGGCTTGGCTGCAGTGAAATTGCAATCCGCTTGGAAGAACGAATAGTCCTGTGGACATTCGTTTGAAACAATCAAATGTTGATAAGAATTAAAAATCCAATAAATTCGATAATCGAATGTTAATTCCAGTTTTTGAATGTCACTTTCATTTTTGAATGTTTATAATTAGATTGAATATCCTCATTCGAAATTTCGAATGTAACATACAATTTAACAAATTCAGAAGTTCAACAGCTCATGTTGTAGGAAATTTAGTAAATTGAATCAATACATAATAGATACAAATATATTGATTCACTCAAACGTAGAGTTAATAAAGCCTATGTAATACAGATAACAGACAATAAGGGAAAACTTATACACAACCGACCAAATCACAGAAGCATTTAGATTATATTACGAACGCGTATATAACATAAACAAACAAGTAGAAAACGTACCAAAAGATAAAAGCACGCTTATTCAAGAATATTTAGAGAAACTAACCCTTCCCACTCTTAAACAGGAGCAGATAGAACACTTGAATGGCCCTTTTTCCTATGAAGAAATAAAGAAAGTAATAAAGAACCTTCCCCTAGGGAAGGCTCCAGGGCCAGACGGCTATTCAAATGGCTATTACAAACAATATAAAGATCTTCTAATACCTCATCTATTAGAGTTGTTTAATAACATAAATGAAGAAAACCCATTCTTAGACACAAATTTAGAAGCTCACATAGTGGTTTTGCCTAAACCAGGTAAGCCCCCAAATAAGGTAGAGAACTTCAGGCCCATATCTCTACTGAATTCAGACCTCAAAATCTATGCTAAATTATAGGCCAATTGGTTAAACCAGGTATTGCATCATCTTATCAAGAATGATCAGGTGGGCTTTATTCAAACCAGAGAGGCCAAAGATAACATGGTAAGGGCATTACATCTCCTTGAATATACACATCACCGAAAAAATACACTTGGCCTTGGTTTCGACAGACGCAGAGAAGGCGTTCAACCGCGTCTTTTGGACCTTTCTCAGGACTATACTACAAAAATTCCAATTAGGCAACATCTTTATATCAAAGATTCTAGCCTTATACCACTCCCCCTCAGCCAAGGTTAGAGTCAATGGCCATCCATCACAATCATTCAGTATATCGAACGGCACTCAACAGGGTTGCCTTGCATGGTGGAAACTCTAGCTTCTGCAGTCAGAGAAAGACATTCAATCCATGGTATAGATATTACAGGTAAAACCAATAAAATTCTACGGTAAGCAGATGATATCCTGTTTTTCCTTACTAACCCCACAACTTCCATACCCAAACTCTGCAAAGAGTTAGACAAATTTCAAAAGTATCCAATTTTCTCATCAATAAATCCAAATCAGAAATGCTCCTTCTAAATAGCGAAGTCTCTAGTGCCCAAAACATCTGCCAGATGTGCCCATTCAAACGTAAAGAAAAATCCCTGAAATATTTAGGTATCTACCTAGCCCCATTGACCAGCGAGTTATTCCAACTTAACTATATCCCTATTCAGCAGACGATTATAGCAGATCTCTCAGCCTGGAGGTCAAAGAAAATTTCCTGGCTCAGGAGAATCACAGTCTTAAAGATGAATGTCCTTCCGCGGATATTATATATACTTCAAACTCTTCCCATCACCTTGCCCAGGAATTGTATTAATTCACTTCAAACAAAGTTATTTGCATATGTATGGGAAAATAGACCAACTAGGATTAATAGACAATTAATATGTATGCCAACTAAGAGGGGGGGACTGAGCGTAGCAAACTTAGAAAAATACAGACAAGCAATATTCCTACAAAGGATCATTGATTGGTGCACAAATTTCTCAACAAAAGCATGGGTGGACCTTGAACACAACATAGTTAAAATAACACATCTAGGGCCCCAATGCTGGCTAACAAAAAAACAGACTTCCCAAGAGTCCAACCCCAACTCTATGATTTCGGAGACATTCCACGTATGGAATAAAATACTAATAACACATCCAAACATATCCTCAAGGAACTCTCCACTAACACCCCTAATGGACAACTTAGACTTCCTCCCAGGCCTGGACATACCCAGCAAAACACTAACTTTAAAGCAAAGATTGTTAGCGGTATACCATCTGGGAAACGAGCATAGATTTTGATTTTACAACTCTGAGGAGCTAGCAAATAGTGGATTGGAAATTTCTAAAAATTGGTTTCTTCTTTGTCAATGCCAGTCTTATATTACCAAACACCCAGATCGAAGAAACCTAGTGAGGCCAATGACTACATTTTAATCACTCTGTAAATCTTCAACACCACACAAAAAGACATTGGCCCTATCCCACGCCCTACTACAAATCCCACCATACGGCTACACCCCATATTACATAGATAGGTGTAAAGAAGAATAGAAGAATTAGAATTAGACCTAACACCGAGAGAGGTCTCTACGATCTTCTCTAATGTGACTAAAGTTTCCTCCTCCAGCCGCCTAATAGAACTAAACTTAAAAATAATTCAAAGATAGTACTATACCCCTTCCATGATACACAAGCTTTACAAATCGGCAAGTGATACTTGCTGGAGATGTGACACTTCAAAGGGTAGCATGGCTCACATATGGTGGAAATGCCCCTCGATCGTTGATGTGTGGGAAAATATTGCTAGGGAGACCTCAGAAATGTTAGAGCTCACAGTTCCCCCAGACCCCCGCATATGGCTATTTAATATTCTCCCTAAAAAACTACAAACACATATGAAAAAAATAATATTTATTGCTAGAAATAGCATGAAGTCACTTATAGCTAGGAATTGGAAACAAAAAGACACACCCACCAAGGCCAAATGGCTCCACATGTTTCAACACATCCTACAGCTGGAGGAATATGCTTACATTAAACTTAGGACCGAAGAATCATATACCCAAATGAAAATTGTTTGGGACAAATATATAGTGAACAAATTTTCAACACAGTAACTAAACCTGGTCACCAGATTATGTTTAATCATGTGCATAACTCTTTGCTCTAGATACTTGGCAAATGTAACAACAGAATGTTTTAGTTGATCATTGTTAAACGCATCAAACTGTACAACTGCAAAGACATACGAGAAAAGAAAACTTCTTATTGTAAAATAATGATGCTGTTCAAAGAAGCTTGTACTAACTGAATGATTTCGTCATATTTTTCTTTTTCATTGTAATGTAGGAAACACATATAACAATAAAGTTGTTTAAAAAAAAAATATATATATATATATATATATATTGATTCAAATTTTTCTATTTTGAATATTGCACAATATGAATATTAAATTTAAAGAGAACATTAGAGATACTATTACAAATATATTGATTTAAATTTTTCTAATTCAAGTATTGCATAATTCGATTTGAAATTCTAATTAAATATTACATTTAAAGACAGCTTTAGAAATACCATCACATTAAATGAATGTTAGAATGTTGTACAAACATTTGAAATTCGAACCAAACGAACAAATGTGTTCAAATTTGTTTCATTTTAGAATGTTGAAAACATTCACCCATTCCTAGCATTGACAAGCCTGTAAAAATAGGAACTTTTATTCTGTGGTTAAGCACGCCGTGGGGTGTTAGAGGTGTATCATTTGGTCTGAATGACACCGGCTCCTCTATAAACAGGCATGCCCCTTTACTATGCCATAGAGTTAGTGGCTATCTATGTATATATTGCAAAGTTGTTTTACTACATATAATACAACAATTTATATTAATATATTGAGGTGTTTTATTTCCCTTTAACAGTTTAAACCTCTAACTGCTAAGCAATTATCCACACCTGTGCTGAGCTGTTTTAGAGTTTTTAGATGCTACTTACATGTAAGCCTTATTGTAGGTCATTCTTCAGTACAAAACCCACACATATTAGATATTGTTTGGTATTTTTTTCAGCAGATCCAGCAGATTCATATACCATTCTTTTATGTATATACCATGATGTGAGAAATCTACAGCAAAAAGTGTAAAAAATATATTATTAAAATTGTAATAAACATGGTAGTAAAGGATTAAATGTTTGTGTGTTTCTAAGGCAAAAGAAGAACGGCTTATCCTTATAAAAAAAAGGGCCTTTGGGTAAATGTATAAAACTTTAATTTGCACATATCTGCTCCTTTAAATCTATGCAAACAAATGCACATTTATACACTCAATAAAAATATATATGGGGGCTTTATTTTAAATCAGGGGTCATAGGGGGTCTCTTGGCTTTTTTTTTTATTGCCTATTATAAGTGCCTAGGGACTACCAGCCCTCAAACAGTGTGGGTAATTGTGTTTTTTATTTAATTAAAGAGACAGTCTACACCATAGTCATCTTAAAGTCTTACTTTAGAATAAGCTGCAAATATCTTCCTGCACCATTTCTACATCATGCAGCATTAACAGTAAAAAAAGTTATTTTAAAATGACTGTTGTTTCTGGTCACTGAAATGTCTGTCAAGCTCCGCCCACTGATGACATCACCATCTGGGCTGCATCTATTGACTCTGCTGAATAGCATTGAAAGTCTGTCGAATCCAATTAGTGAGTCTTTTGTAACTAGTGAAGCCTTTAATGCAGCCCAGACCGTGATGTCAATGGCAGACATTTCAAAGTGACCAGAAACAATAGTCATTTTAAAATATTTTTTTTACCATTCCTGCTGCATGACATAGAAAGGGTGCAGGAGGATATTTGCAGATTAATCTAAAGTAAGACTTTAAGATAACTAAGGTGTAGATTTAAAAAAAGAAAAAAGGTGCTTAGACTTTTTCCCCCAAGTTACAGTGTTTGAAAGAGCAAGTGATTGCATTTCAACTGGTGGGCAGCGACGGGACTACCATTGGTGCAGTGGAATCAGGGCCCAGTTGCTGGGGGTGCCCATAGCAACTAGTCTATAGATAAGTGTGCACAATCGTAATGCAGGGGAGCCTTTTATTAGTGCAGGTTCATCTATCTCTCCTCAAAATCATTATACAGAGCAGCATATCAATTATTACTATTGCTTACTACTGAGTAACTTTTGGGGGGCCCAACTTTTTTTTGCACCTGGTCCCTCTGTTGACTGGGTCCACTACTGCTGGTGGGTCCTGGGTTTCTAGAGGAGATCAAGGAGTTTAAATACCACCCCCATCCAGCTTCCTTAAAATAAATGCTAGATGCATTAAAATAAAAGATTAGAGAATAACATGTAGTGTTTTTTAAAGTTTTATTAACTGTTTAAATATTGACAAAATGGGGGCTGCCATGTTGTTACTTAAGTTTCTTTCTCTGCTGTGGCCAATTAGGTACAGTTATAAATAGGTCACTAGAGTGTGCAGCCAATGGCTGTATGGAATATAACCGTGCTCTGCACTTCCATTTCTAACAAGAACTGAAAAAAACTCAACATTTCAGAATGGAATTACAGTAAAAGGGAACAAAATAAATAATGAAAGTATATTGCAGAGTTTTTTTTATATATACATATATGATTTATCATTTTATATTACCATCTCAAAGTGTCGCTTTAAGGTCCATGCAGCAGCCTAACACCTCCAGGTTTCCGGGACTGTCACCACGCCCATGCTTTATTTACATATGAATAACGAAAATTTATTTTTTTCATATGTCTATTTTACAGCAAAAGCACTAATTGAATAATGAATGCATATTGCAATGCTGTTTTATTTTCATTGATTAGTTCACTTATGGTGGATTAAATGTTGAGTCTCTTGTTGTTTTAATTCCAAAATTTAAACATATTGCTGATTTCATAACATTGGCATCCAGTAAATATTTTATTTTTTATTTTTATTTTTTAAATCTCAGCTAACATTTACATTTCTCTCTCTCTCCCCCCCTCTCTCCTCTCTCTCTCTCTCTTCTATCTTTCTCTCTCCTCTATCTTTCTTTCTCTCTCCTCTCTCTCTCATCAACGCACAACGTTATAATAAAAAGGTTGTTTCTAGTCAATGATAACGTAGCCACAATGTATAACATTACTACAGATTCCAACAATCAACTAATATAATGAGATTATTATTACTATTTTATTTGTTAGCATGTTTCTATACATTATTTGAATATTTTAATTAAACTGGGAATTTAATTATCATTTGTGAAATTGTGAAGTGAACATATTTGAGATGGACAGCCTAAAATAAAAATCTATGTGAAAACCCCAAATAAGCCACTTTAAAATGGGCAAAAGAGGTTTTCAATAAGGTCTTTAAAAATATTTTCAGAAAAATCATGTGAAAACTGGTGTAAATTTGTTTTTTTAACTGGCATATGGTTGGTAAGTATTTTCAATGCACAGCAGTTATATTAGAATTTCAGGGTTTCCAACTGTCCTGGTACTGCTGGAATATCTGCCCATTTTCTAGGGCCAGGACAAATGTCCCAGTTTTATAGGACTGCCCCAAATCCATACACAGCATAACTCAACACCCAAGAGCCCCGCCCACAACAGCCATTGTGGCCCGCCTACAAAACACTGGTTGGTCACTGTTTTCAAGTCCCCTCGGCCTTTGGGAATTTGAAACTTGCTTATCACACCACATAAATGCACAAAGCTGGATTAAACCCACATATTAAAAAGTAAAAATCAAAATTCTAAGAGACATGTCCATCTTTAGCATACTTTACATAACTTGAATTAAGGTTACCATATGGCCAACAGTCCCATTAACGTTATGAAATTCCTTCAGCACATATGGAATTACAACTCCCAGTTCTGCATTCTCATTACATCACAGATTCTTGACTCTGTATCCTGTGTCTGTGACCTACACTGCTAATTTACCTTGACATATTTTGTATAAACTTATATTGCTCCCCAGTTCCCAATGCCATAGTTTCCTCATACTTTACAAAGGACGCTTGGGAACCATAAAAATTATAATAAAGTTAAACTTGTCGACCCCAAAAAACAAATTTATACTTGATGGACGCCAATAGATTTCACAAAATAAATAAATTTACTGCAGAAAATGAAGGGGGGGGATGCAGAACAAGTTCCCTTTTTTTAAAAGTACATTAAACTGCTGAACACATTTAACAGAATAGTTATTACTACATATGCTATTGCTTTTCCTTAAAGTGCAACAAATATCAATATAAACATAAGGTAAAACCCATGTGAATAATAAATATTAAGTGGGTGCTCACTATAAAAACAATAGCGTACAAAAGAAAAATAAGAGAAAAGTCCAACAATGGAACCCACCAGACGCTTCGTCACTCCAAGAAGGGATCCTGAGTCCCAGGTATACTATAACGTCAAGAAAAGAGAACGAGGCGCCTCATAGGGTGAGTAAGTCCAAACAGGGCAAAACACCTTAGGACAGACAAAGGGCAACTCACATGTGTTAGAGCACTACTGGTAGTGCACGTGACACAGACAATCTCAGAAGTGCATTGGAGACATAGTTCCTCAATTTTGTTTCTCTGCATAGATCACTTGTTTTTTTTTTGTTTGTTTTTTCAAATTTTCTTTATTGAGAACAAAGGTACAGTACAGCCAGTTTGTGTTAAGTACATAGCAATAAACATTACATAATATGTCTAAAAAATATTAAAAACAGACAATTCTCAAGTATACAGTTAATGGCATGTACATATGTAAATATCAATTGGGAAATCCCGTCAAAACCTTTGTCAACCTCATCAATGTAAAACAAGTACATCATCATTGGATTTCTCCCTTTATTTTAAAACTATCAACTGCCGCTAACTTACTCCAAACTCAGGAGGGGACAGGGGAGAAAAAACACATTGAAACCTTAAAATTAAGAACGTGCCATCATATCAACATTTTTATGGTGATCCCCTGATCTTTGTCCAGCCTATGTGTATAGGGGAGGTGGAAGGGAAGGAGGAGAAAGGCAAGAACAGTGAAGGAATCATATGAAGGAGGGGGAGGGGAGAGAAAGGGAAAGGAGAAGAGAGGGGGAAAGAAAAAAAAAAGGGGGGGGAATATTTTGTAATATTTGTGCTGCCTATAGTTCCAATATCCAGCCCGCTACAGTATCAGTGTTCCAAGAATATATAGCATTGTATCACATCTAGGTTCCATTTAGCTCTACAAATTTTGGAACCATTCAGTCCTGATCGCCCAAAAGTCCTCCATGCGCCCTAAGGAGCTGTAAACAAATTTTTCCATTTTAGATAGGAAGTGTATCACCTCACAAACATCTGAAATTGAGGGTGGTTCAATTTGCTTCCAAGCTCTGGCAATGCATAGCTTGGTCGCAGAAATTATATAAATCACAAGTTGTTTAGTGTACTTAGGTAGCCCATCACCAAAAACATGAAAGAGAGCACACTGAGGCGTCAGTGTTACATCTATATTTATGGAGTGTAGAAGTACTTCAACATCTCTCCAAAGAGTACATATTTTTGGGCAGGTCCACCATATATGAGGGTCAGAACCTTCCCCTCCGCACTGTCTCCAGCAAGCCGGGGAGGAGCCCGCGAACATTTTGGACAGTCTGGTAGGAACCCTGTACCATCTCAATAATAGCTTTATGTACCCTTCAAATATTGTCACAGTGTATTGTTTTCTTCGTTAAAGTCACCGCATTACTGAGATCTAGATCTGATATTCCTAGATTTAGCTCTCTGCACCACATTTTGATCTGTCCCGGGAGGCCTAAAGAATGATCTTTCAACAGGGCCTTATAGTGGAATGTGAGGGGCTTATATGTCCCCAACCCTCCCATCCATCTCTCCTCCCATTTAGAGTATTGTCTGAGGCCTTGTCCAGAGAATTTCCAAGAATTCAGTAGACTGAGCATTCTGTAACACTCGAACTGAAACCATAGTGGAGGGTTATTTAACAAATGTAAGACCTGAGGGACCGTCAGCAGTTTGTTATTAAAATATAGTTGTTCAACTAATGTGAATTGGTTTTCAATCCAAAATTCCACGTGAATATTGGGGAGGTCCCACATCAGGCCTCTCAAATGGTGAATAGGGGACGGGTGCGGAGCAATCTCTGAATGATGTCTAAGAACATGACACAGACGAATGTTTTGTTGAACTATAGAGTTTTCTATTTTATCAACCAAAGATTTATAGCTCTGAACCCACAGGGTACTTGGCAGGTCAAGACCGATAGGCAAGTATAGTTCTTCCAATCTGTACCACCCCGGCCGCTCTGCGCCTGGACCCCAAGCTATAATCTGGGACAGTCTCGTCACCTCATGGTATAGAAATATATTGGGAAAGGATATTCTCTCTGCAGAACTTTATGGCTAATACGTGGGGCCTACGTACCTAGAAAAAATCTGGTGAATGTGTTGCAATATAGCATGCGGGACATTCAAAGGAATGCACCGGAACAAGTACAGGGCTTTAGGGAGTAGAGACATTTTTACAGTGGCCACTCGTCCAAGCTAAGAAATATCTCTAAAATCCCACCTATTTGTTAGAGATTTTAGCTCCGCGGTTAAAGCATCAAAGTTTAATTTTATTAACTTGTCCATGTCAGCACTCAATTTTATACCTAAGTGTGTTATGGACTCTTTGGACCATTGAAACTCCTATTTCTTCTGCAGAGTAGACAACTGCTCTTGAGAGAAGTTAATACGGTATGCTTCTGTTTTAGTCATGTTTATTTTATAATAGCTAAGAGTACCAAAATATTACAATAAGTTAAAAACCGCTTGTACTGAAGAGGTGGGATTTGTGAGGAGGAGAGTAACATCGTCAGCATACAGGACAATCTTTTCTTGTTTAGTGCCCATGAGTAGTCCCGTTATGTCAGGTGAATCCCGGATCGCTTGCGCGAGTGGCTCCATATCAAGAGCAAATATCAGGGGGGACAGTGGGCATCCCTGCCTGGTACCATTAGAAATGGATATTGCCGGGGAGCAAAGCCCAACCCTCTCACCTTAGCACTGGGGTTTGAATACAAAACCTTGATCATGTTAAAAGCTCTAGGCGGAAATCCAAAGGCTTTCAAAACCTCCCAAAGGTAGTCCCATCTGACCCTGTCAAATGCCTTTTCGGCATCAAGCGACAGGGCCATCAGGGACACCCTGGATTTTTTGAAACCTACCTGATCTACTAGGATCAGGGACGCAACATACATGCCAATCTATCTGCTATCAGCTTGGAGTATAGCTTTGTGTCGGAATGAATTAGCGAGATAGGCCTGAAATTACAACAATAGGAGGAGTCTTTTCCAGGTTTAGGAATAGCTATAATGGTTGCCTCCAGGTATTCTTTTAAGATCTTTCCCTCCGAGCCAACCTCATTGAACACTTGACATAGTATAGTTGGTAACTGTGTGTGTAGTTTTTTGTAGAATTGGCCCGAGAACCCATCTGGGCCTGGAGCTTTATTGTTCTTCAATTGTTTGATTGCCTGTCCTATCTCCGTCGTATTGAAAGGTTCTAGTAGCTTATCGCAATCATCTTCCAACAACGAGGGCAGCTTCAGCCGACTCAGAAAGGAGGATATATCTGTGACTGTCACGGCTCTAGGTTTTTCGCAGGAATCAATATTGTATAGATGTCTGTAAAAGTCGGCGAAAGCCTTCCCTATATCATCTGGTGCATACATCTTCTGTCCCCCATGGTTAATATAGGGAATTCTAGAGGCAGCCGCCTGTTTTTTTTTTATTTTCTTGCCAACATTGAGCCCTCTTTATTGCTAGATCACTTGGTTTTAATGCTGCAGGTCATCAGAAGCCATATTGAAGTTTGCCCACAGGCCAAAATATTTAAATGAGATGACTCTAGAGTTGTTCACTGGCTATTCATGCTTGTGAAGTAATCAGTAAGGTAATCTGCTAATAATTCTGAAGTTATCACCCTGAATTCTTTACCTTAGCTGATGACTTTACAAACCTGATTATGTCTGATGATGTGAAAATGACTTCTAAAGTAGTTAAATGATCATTAAATGACTCCAGAATGGTCTCTAAAGTAATCCTGTTTGTCTTGTGTGGTAACGCTTCTATGTATATTGTTCCCGCACTTGCATCTGTTGCGCTTCATACTACTTAGGAGGGAGGGTAAGGAAGTAGGCAGCAGTATTCTTGTGGGCTGCAATGCTCTCTCTGAAAACATTCCCTTGAAAGGTGCGGCTTAGGGGTGCGGTCAGCTGACAATTCATAACGGATCTGTGGAAATAAAGCAAAAATATCTATTCAAATGAAAATATATTTATGTATAATGTAATATTATAGACTGTATTTTCAACGTTGTATTATTTATAAGCGACCTTCAATTCAAATACCATATGATTACTGATCCTTTAATTATGTGTATAAAGTATTTTACAGGCATTAAACCCATAGTTATCTACAAGCAATAGTGCAGTCATAAAATACTTTATATTTTGTTCACAATTTACAATTCTTTACAACTGTATAATGATATATATGTTATATTATTATGAATCATTATTGATCAAAGTAATAATACACAAATAATACATGTATAAAAATAAGCAGTTCCCTGTACAGAAGTAAAAGCTACACCTCTCGTTGAAGAGTATTACATTACTATGCACATTTCAGTGTGACTGATTTTTGGATTTGTTTGTAAACCGGTAATAAAATCGGATATTGACAACACAAGTGCGCAGAACGCCTTTTTGTACAGTAGCAAGGTCACATCTCTCTGTGTGTACTCATAACCTAACACGTTGGCCTCATCAAGTGCCAAATATATAAATTAACTTGAGCTAAATTTAGGTTCAGTCTTATTTACCTGCATATCTACATTTAAGAAGTAAGACTAAACTGATGCTCAGAACATGCACCAAAATAGCTACTGTCCCTGGTATAACCTGATTAATGTCTGTACATTCTAGCAGGGGGAGGTAGATTATAATCCAGGATTGTATTTTTAGCTAACAATTACTATAATCTAGTGATAGCTGTAGGATTTCCACCTTTAGTTCACGCCAAACCGAACACAGCACAACAAAACATTTTTTGCAGACACACACACACACTCTAATACACTAACACATACTCACACACACACACACACACACACACACACACACACACACTCTAATACACTAACACATACTCACACACACTCTCACACACCCTCATACTCTCACACACTCTAACACACTAACACATACTTACACACACACGCTCACACTCTCACACACCTTCATACTCTCACACACTAACACATACTCACACACACACACTCTAATACACTAACACATACTCACACACACACACACACACATACACTCTAATACACTAACACATACACACACACACACACACACACTCTAATACACTAACACATACTCACACACACACACACTCTAATACACTAACACATACTCACACACACACACACATACTCTAATACACTAACACATACTCACACACACACTCTCACACACCCTCATACTCTCACACACTCTAACACACTAACACATACTTACACACACACGCTCACACTCTCACACACCTTCATACTCTCACACACTAACACATACTCACACACACACACTCTAATACACTAACACATACTCACACACACACACACATACACTCTAATACACTAACTCACACACACACACACATACACTCTAATACACTAACACATACACACACACACACACACTCTAATACACTAACACATACTCACACACACACACACTCTAATACACTAAGAGCCTGATATTCAAAACCTCACCAGCATGGAGAGAAATTACACAAAATCTTTGAGGGGGGGGAGGGGGTGAGGTTAGACCTTTGTATTGTAATGTAGGAGTCTCTGTTTCACATAAAGAACACTACAAAGCAACAACCCAAAAATTACTCTGTTTTACTAAAGCTTTTTATTTTTTTTTATTTTATACAGGTAGTGCTAATTTCTCCACCATTACAAATAGAGCATTGCCTTGTACCTTGATAGAATATCTGTTTTTATATTGCCAAATATTCGGCTAGATTACGTGTTGTGCATTAGGGTAAAAAAGAAGTGTTAAGAGGTCCTAACGCTGCTTTTTTGCGCCCGCTGCTATTACAAGTCTTGAAGGTTTAGGGTCACCGCACACTTCTTTGGCCTTACCGCAAAACGACTTATGTAAACTTCGTAAAGTCTTTTTTCTATGGGACTTCCATAGCGCCGGTATTACAAGTCTGTCCTGGGAGGCCAAAAAGTGAGCGGTACACCCTACCCTGTCAAGATCTGTAACGCATTCTAAAGTCAGTAGTTAAGAGTTTTATGGTACAACGATGTAACATAAAACTCATAACTAAAGTGCTAAAAAGTACACTAACACCCATAAACTACCTATTAACCCCTAAACCGAGGCCCTCCCGCATCGCAAACCCTATAATAAAATGTTTAACCCCTAATCTGCCGCTCCGGACACCGCCGCCACCTACATTATATTTATGAACCCCTAACCTGCTGCCCCCAACATCGCTGACACCTACATTATATTTATTAACCCCTAATCTGCCGCCCCAATGTCGCCGCAACCTACCTACACTTATTAACCCCTAATCTGCCGCCCCCAACGTCGCCGACACTATATTAAAGTTATTAACCCCTAAATCTGTCTAACCCTAACACCCCCTAACTTAAATATATTTTAAATAAATCTAAAGAAAATTACTATCATTAACTACATTATTCCTATTTAAAACTAAATACTTACCTATAAAATAAACCCTAAGATAGCTACAATATAACTAATAGTTACATTGTATCTAGCTTAGGATTTATTTTGTATTTATTTATTTATTTTTAAAGGGATACTAAATGTAAATTAGAAAGTTGCTTAAAATTGCATGCTCTATCTGAATCATGAAAGAAAAAATGAGGGGTTAGTATCCCTTTAAGTTTGTATTTATTTTAATAGTTATTAAATAGTTATTAACTATTTAATAACTACCTAGCTAAAATAAATACAAAAGTACCTGTAAAATAAAACCTAACCTAAGTTACAATAACACCTAACACTACACTATAATTAAATAAATTAACTAAATTAACAACAATTAAATCAATTAAATTAAATTAGCTAAAGTACAAAAATAAAACAAACATTAATTACAGAAAATAATAAACAAATTACAAGATATTTAAACTAATTACACCTAATCTAATAGCCCTATCAAAATAAAAAAAAGCCCCCCCAAAATAAAAAACCCTAGCCTAAACTAAACTACCAATAGCTCTTAAAATGGCTTTTTGTATGGCATTGCCCCAAAGTAATCAGCTCTTTTACCTGTAATTTTTTTTTTTACAAACAACCCCCACAACAGTAAAACCCACCACCCACACAACCAACCCCCCAAATAAAATACTAATTAAAAAAAACCTAAGCTCCCCATTGCCCTGAAAGGGGCATTTGGATGGGCATTGCCCTTAAAAGGGCAGTTAGCTATTTTGCAAGCCCAAACCCTAACCTAAAAATAAAACCCACCCAATACACCCTTAAAAAAACCTAACACTAAGCCCCTGAAGATCGACTTACCGGGAGAAGTCTTCAGCCAAGCCGGGCCGAAGTCCAGACGGGCAGAAGTCTTCATCCAGACGGCATCTTCTATCTTCATCCACCCGGCGCGGAGTGGGTCCATCTTCAAAACATCCGACGCGGAGCATCCTCTTCATCCGACGACTAAAACTAAAGACGAATGAAGGTACTTTTAAGTGACGTCATCCAAGATGGCGTCCCTTAGATTCCGATTGGCTGATAGAATTCTATCAGCCAATCGGAATTAAGGTAGAAAAAATCCTATTGGCTGATGCAATCAGCCAATAGGATTGAAGTTCAATCCTATTGGCTGATCCAAGCTTGCATTCTATTGGCTGTTCCAATCAGTCAATAGAATGTGAGCTCAATCCTATTGGCTCATTTAGATAGTATTTTATTTGGGGGGTTGGTTGTGTGGGTGGTGGGTTTTACTGTTGGGGGGGTTGTTTGTATTTTTTTTTTACAGGTAAAAGAGCTGATTACTTTGGGGCAATGCCCCACAAAAGGCCCTTTTAAGGGCTATTGGTAGTTTAGTTTAGGCTAGGGTTTTTTTTTTATTTTGGGGGGCTTTTTTATTTTGAAAGGGCTATTAGATTAGGTGTAATTAGTTTAAATATCTTGTAATTTGTTTATTATTTTCTGTAATTTAGTGTTTGTTCTTTTGTACTTTAGCTAATTTAATTTAATTGATTTAATTGTTGTTAATTTAGTTAATTTATTTAATTATAGTGTAGTGTTAGGTGTTAGTGTAACTTAGGTTAGGTTTTGTTTTACAGGTAAGTTTGTATGTATTTTAGCTAGGTAGTTATTAAATAGTTAATAACTATTTAGTAACTATTCTACCTAGTTAAAATAAATACAAACTTGCCTGTAAAATAAAAATAAATTCTAAGATAGCTGCAATGTAACTATTAGTTATATTGTAGCTAGCTTAGGGTTTATTTTATAGGTAAGTATTTAGTTTTAAATAGGAATAATGTAGTTAATAATAGTAATTTTCTTTAGATTTATTTAAATTATATTTAAGTTAGGGGGTGTTAGGGTTAGGTTTAGGGGTTAATACATTTAGTATAGTGGCGGTGACGTTGGGGGCGGCAGATTAGGGGTTAATAAATGTAGGTAGGTGGTGTCGATGTTAGGGACGGCAGATTAGGGGTTAATAATATTTAACTAATGTTTGCGAGGCGGGAGTGTGGCGGTTTAGGGGTTAATATATTTATTATAGTGGCGACGACGTTGGGGGCGGCAAATTAGGGGTTAATAAGTGTAGGTAGGTGGCAGCGACATTGGGGGCAGCAGATTAGGGGTTAATAAATATAATGTAGGTGGCGACGCTGTTGGGGGCAGCAGATTTGGGGTTAATAAGTATAATGTAGGTGTCAGCGATGTCGGGGGCGGCAGATTAGGGGTTAATAAGTGTAAGATTAGGGGTGTTTAGACTCGGGGTTCATGTAAGGGTGTTAGGTATAAACATACATTTTATTTCCCCATAGGAATCAATGGGGCTGCGTTAGTGAGTTTTACGCTGCTTTTTTACAGGTGTTAGACTTTTTCTCAGCCGGCTCTCCCCGTTGATTCCTATGGGAAAATTGTGCACGAGTACGTACGACCAGCTCACCGCTGACTTAAGCAGCGCTGGTATTGGAGTGCGGTAATGAGCAAAATTTTGCTCAACGCTCACTTCTTGTCTTTTAACGCTGTGTTTGAACTCGTATTACCAGCGCTGTAGGGAAGTGAGCGGTGAGGGAAAACTGCTCGTTAGCACCGCATAGCCTCTAACGCAAAACTCGTAATCTAGCCGATTGTTATTAAACTTTTGCTGTTTTTGTTAATTTTTCTTTATTTTTATTTTCTTTCCATGTTCATGATCAGTTTTAAGATCTACTTATTCTCATTTACACAGCTATTCTTTTGTGAATGGTACAAAATGCATTATGCTAATTGTCTTCTCTTGTATATGTGATTCATACTTCAATTCATCAAGAGCAATAGGTAGATTTACTATCATTCCTGAACAGCTAGTACATCCTTAAACTCCCAATATTGGCTCCTGGATATTATTTGTTTGTATATCTGTATGGGTGATACTGTATTGCTTTTCTTTCACTTGTAGTCTAGTCACAACTTCAATAAAGATATTTTTTAAATGTAAGAAAGCTACTCTAATCCATTAAGGTATAGGCACTTATTTAATAGACAGGGAGTTCAGCAACTTAAAGGGACATTCTAAGAATTTTTAACATTTATATTAGAGCATGTACATTTTCCAGTAATGACCCTAGATAACACAGGGGTTAAACACATGGGTACATTCCTGCTGAGGAGCTGCAAGTTTTGTAAGATAGGTACTCTAAATGGACAGTGTACTGTAAAATCAGTTTTGCCACAATGTGCTTCCAATTACTTTGTTATATGAGCTGCAGAATTTTAAATGTATTGGAAACTACTCCTTTATATTTATTTTTGTATATGAAACTGCATCTTTTTATTAAGTGGAAGACACAATTCAAGCAAATGGGCTGAGCTTGCAAGGGGAGCACCATTATTATCACAATCTTATCTATCTCTGTGTGTGTGTAAATATATATATATATATATATATATATATATATATATATATATATATATACACACAATGCCTGGCAAAAGTATTCACCCCCTTGGCATTTTTCGTGTTTTGTTGCCTCACAACCTGGAATTAACATGGATTGTTTGAGGATTTGCATCATTTAATTTTCAGAACATGCCCACAACTTTGAAGATTTTTTATTTTTTTTATTATTGTGAAGCAAACAACAAATAGGACAAAATAACAGAAAAAGTCAATGTGCATAACTATTCACCCCCCTAAAGTCAATACTTTGTAGAGCCACCTTTTGCGGCAATCACACCTCTAAGTCGCTTTGGATAAGTCTCTATGGCCTAGATTTAGAGTTCGGCGGTAGCTGTGAAAACCAGCGTTAGAGGCTCCTAACGTTGGTTTTAGGCTACCGCCGGTATTTGGAGTCAGTGATTAAAGGGTCTAACGCTCACTTTTCAGCCGCGACTTTTCCATACCGCAGATCCCCTTACGTCAATTGCGTATCCTATCTTTTCAATGGGATCTTTCTAACGCCGGTATTTAGAGTCGTTTCTGAAGTGAGCGTTAGAGCTCTAACGACAAAACTCCAGCCGCCGGAAAATAGCAGGAGTTAAGAGCTTTCTGGGCTAACGCCGGTTCATAAAGCTCTTAACTACTGTACCCTAAAGTACACTAACACCCATAAACTACCTATGTACCCCTAAACCGAGGTCCCCCCACATCGCCGCAACTCGATTAAATTTTTTAAACCCCTAATCTTCCGACCGCCACCTACGTTATACTTATGTACCCCTAATCTGCTGCCCCTAACACCGCCGACCCCTATATTATATTTATTAACCCCTAATCTGCCCCCCTCAACGTCGCCGACACCTGCCTACACTTATTAACCCCTAATCTGCCGAGCGGACCTGAGCGCTACTATAATAAAGTAATTAACCCCTAATCCGCCTCACTAACCCTATCATAAATAGTATTAACCCCTAATCTGCCCTCCCTAACATCGCCGACACCTACCTTCAATTATTAACCCCTAATCTGACGACCGGAGCTCACCGCTATTCTAAGAAATGTATTAACCCCTAAAGCTAAGTCTAACCCTAACACTAACACCCCCCTAACTTAAATATAATTTAAATCTAACGAAATTAATTAACTCTTATTAAATAAATTATTCCTATTTAAAGCTAAATACTTACCTGTAAAATAAATCCTAATATAGCTACAATATAAATTATAATTATATTGTACCTATTTTAGGATTAATATTTATTTTACATACAACTTTGTAATTATATTAACCAGGTACAATAGCTATTAAATAGTTAAGAACTATTTAATAGTTACCTAGTTAAAATAATTACAAAATTACCTGTAAAATAAGTCCTAACCTAACTTATAATTAAACCTAACACTACCCTATCAATAAATTAATTAAATAAAATACCTACAATTACCTACAATTAACCTAACACTACACTATCAATAAATAAATTAAATACAATTGCTACAAATAACTACAATTACATAAACTAACTAAAGTACAAAAAATAAAAAAGAACTAAGTTACAAAAAATAAAAAAATATTTACCAACATAAGAAAAATATTACAACAATTTTAAACTAATTACACCTACTCTAAGCCCCCTAATAAAATAACAAAGACCCCCAAAATAAAAATTCCCTACCCTATTCTAAATTAATAAATGTAAAAGCTCTTTTACCTTACCAGCCCTGAACAGGGCCCTTTGCGGGGCATGCCCCAAGAAAATCAGCTCTTTTGCCTGTAAAAAAAAAACATACAATACCCCCCCAACATTACAACCCACCACCCACATACCCCTAATCTAACCCAAACCCCCCTTAAATAAACCTAACACTAAGCCCCTGAAGATCTTCCTACCTTGTCTTCACCATACCAGGTTCACCGATCCGTCCTGGCATCCGGTGCTGAAGAGGTCCAGAAGAGGCTCCAAAGTCTTCCTCCTATCCGGCAAGAAGAGGACATCCGGACCGGCAAACATCTTCTCCAAGCTGCATCTTCGATCTTCTTCCATCCGGTGCGGAGCGGGTCCATCTTGAAGCAGCCGACGCGGATCCATCCTCTTCTTCCGTTGTCTCCCGACGAATGACGGTTCCTTTAAGTGACGTCATCCAAGATGGCGTCCCTCGAATTCCGATTGGCTGATAGTATTCTATCAGCCAATCGGAATTAAGGTAGGAATATTCTGATTGGCTGATGGAATCAGCCAATCAGAATCAAGTTCAATCCGATTGGCTGATCCAATCAGCCAATCAGATTGACCTCGCATTCTATTGGCTGATCGGAACAGCCAATAGAATGCGAGGTCAATCTGATTGGCTGATTGGATCAGCCAATCGGATTGAACTTGATTCTGATTGGCTGATTCCATCAGCCAATCAGAATATTCCTACCTTAATTCCGATTGGCTGATAGAATACTATCAGCCAATCGGAATTCGAGGGACGCCATCTTGGATGACGTCCCTTAAAGGAACCGTCATTCGTCGGGAGACAACGGAAGAAGAGGATGGATCCGCGTCGGCTGCTTCAAGATGGACCCGCTCCGCACCGGATGGAAGAAGATCGAAGATGCCGCTTGGAGAAGATGTTTGCCGGTCCGGATGTCCTCTTCTTGCCGGATAGGAGGAAGACTTTGGAGCCTCTTCTGGACCTCTTCAGCACCGGATGCCAGGACGGATCGGTGAACCTGGTATGGTGAAGACAAGGTAGGAAGATCTTCAGGGGCTTAGTGTTAGGTTTATTTAAGGGGGGTTTGGGTTAGATTAGGGGTATGTGGGTGGTGGGTTGTAATGTTGGGGGGGGTATTGTATGTTTTTTTTTTACAGGCAAAAGAGCTGAATTTCTTGGGGCATGCCCCGCAAAGGGCCCTGTTCAGGGCTGGTAAGGTAAAAGAGCTTTTACATTTATTAATTTAGAATAGGGTAGGGAATTTTTATTTTGGGGGTCTTTGTTATTTTATTAGGGGACTTAGAGTAGGTGTAATTAGTTTAAAATTGTTGTAATATTTTTCTTATGTTGGTAAATATTTTTTTATTTTTTGTAACTTAGTTCTTTTTTATTTTTTGTACTTTAGTTAGTTTATGTAATTGTAGTTATTTGTAGCAATTGTATTTAATTTATTTATTGATAGTGTAGTGTTAGGTTAATTGTAGGTAATTGTAGGTATTTTATTTAATTAATTTATTGATAGGGTAGTGTTAGGTTTAATTATAACTTAGGTTAGGACTTATTTTACAGGTAATTTTGTAATTATTTTAACTAGGTAACTATTAAATAGTTCTTAACTATTTAATAGCTATTGTACCTGGTTAATATAATTACAAAGTTGTATGTAAAATAAATATTAATCCTAAAATAGGTACAATATAATTATAATTTATATTGTAGCTATATTAGGATTTATTTTACAGGTAAGTATTTAGCTTTAAATAGGAATAATTTATTTAATAAGAGATAATTAATTTCGTTAGATTTAAATTATATTTAAGTTAGGGGGGTGTTAGTGTTAGGGTTAGACTTAGCTTTAGGGGTTAATACATTTCTTAGAATAGCGGTGAGCTCCGGTCGTCAGATTAGGGGTTAATAATTGAAGGTAGGTGTCGGCGATGTTAGGGAGGGCAGATTAGGGGTTAATACTATTTATGATAGGGTTAGTGAGGCGGATTAGGGGTTAATTACTTTATTATAGTAGCGCTCAGGTCCGCTCGGCAGATTAGGGGTTAATAAGTGTAGGCAGGTGGAGGCGACGTTGTGGGGGGCAGATTAGGGGTTAATAAATATAATATAGGGGTCGGCGGTGTTAGGGGCAGCAGATTAGGGGTACATAGGGATAACGTAGGTGGCGGCGGTGTACAGAGCGGCAGATTAGGGGTTAATAATAATATGCAGGGGTCAGCGATAGCGGGGGCGGCAGATTAGGGGTTAATAAGTGTAAGGTTAGGGGTGTTTAGACTCGGGGTACATGTTAGAGTGTTAGGTGCAGACGTAGGAAGTGTTTCCCCATAGGAAACAATGGGGCTGCGTTAGGAGCTGAACGCTGCTTTTTTGCAGGTGTTAGGTTTTTTTTCAGCTCAAACAGCCCCATTGTTTCCTATGGGGGAATCGTGCACGAGCACGTTTTTGAGGCTGGCCGCGTCCGTAAGCAACTCTGGTATCGAGAGTTGCATTTGCGGTAAAAATGCTCTACGCTCCTTTTTTGGAGCCTAACGCAGCATTTGTTTGAACTCTCGATACCAGAGTTAATTTTATGCTGCGGCCAGAAAAAAGCCTGCGGAGCGTTAACAGCCCATCTACCGCCAAACTCCAAATCTAGGCCTTTGAGTTTGCCACATCTTACCACTGGGATTTTTGCCCATTCCTCCTTCAAGTTGGATGGTTTGCGCTTGTGAACAGCAATCTTTAAGTCTGACCACAGAATTTCTATTGGATTGAGGTCTGGGCTTTGACTAGGCCATTCCAACACATTTACATGTTTCCCCTTAAACCACTCAAGTGTTGCTTTAGCAGTGTGTTTGGGGTCATTGTCCTGCTGGAAGGTGAACCTCCGTCCTAGCCTCAAATCACGCACAGAGTGGTACAGGTTTTGCTCAAGAATATCCCTGTATTAAGCACCATCCATCTTTCCCTCAACTCTGACCAGTTTCCCAGTCCCGGCTGCTGAAAAACAACCCCACAGCATGATGCTGCCACCACCATGTTTCACTGTGGGGATGGTGTTCTTTGGGTGATTTGATGTGTTGGGTTTGCGCCAGACATAGCATTTTCTTTGATGGCCGAAAAGTTCAATTTTAGTCTCATCAGACCAGAGCACCTTCCTCCTTACATTTTGGGAGTCTCCCACATGCATTTTTGCAAACTCAAAATGTGCCATTTTGTTTTTTGCTGAAAGTAATGGCTTTCTTCTGGCCACTCTGCCATAAAGCCCAACTCTATGGAGCGTACGACTTATTGTCGTCCTATGTACAGATACTCCAGTCTCTGCTGTGGAACTCTGCAGCTCCTCCAGGGTTACCCTAGGTCTCTGTGCTGCCTCTCTGATTAATGCCCTCCTTGCCCGGTCCGTGAGTTTTGGCGGGCGGCCGTCTCTTGGCAGGTTTGCTGTTGTGTCATGTTCTTTCCATTTGGTTATGATAGATTTGATGGTTCTCCTGGGGATCATCAAAGATTTGGATATTTTTTTATAACCTAACCCTGACTTGTACTTCTCAACAACAATGTCCCTTACTTGTTTGGAGAGTTCCTTGGTCTTCATGGCAGTGTTTGGTTAGTGGTACCTCTTGCTTAGGTGTTGCAGCCTCTGGGGCCTTTCAATAAAGATGTGTATATGTAATGACAGGTCATGTGACACTTAGATTGCACACAGGTGGACATCATTTCACTAATTATGTGACTTCTGAAGGTAATTGGTTGCACCAGAGCTTTTTATGGGCTTCATAACAAAGGGGGTGAATACATACGCACATGACAATTTTCTGTTTTCTATTTCTAAAAAATAGTTTTATGTATATATTTTTCTCATTTCACTTCACCTACTTAGACTATTGTTTTCTGATCCATCACATAAAATTCAGATTAATTAAACATTGAACTTAAGGCTGTAATGTAACAACATACGTAAAAAGTCAAGGGGGGTGAATACTTTTGCAAGGCATTGTGTGTATATATATATATATATAGTTCCTACTATGGGGCCTGTTTTCCTGTATTGTTATTATAGTAAATCTGGATCATTATTGAGTAATGCAAATTTGAATACATTCCTGCCTTCAGACTAACAGTTTGAAATGCATGAACAAATGAATGACTTTTATTTAGTCACATGCTTTCATTCGTTCACTTGTTAAAGGGTTCCTATTTCTGATCAGTGCAAACAATAGTTAAAGGGCATAGTTTGAGTTAACATTATAGAGTGTGTAATTATAAACAACTTTCCAGTTTACTTCTATTATTTAATTTGCTTCAATCTTTTGCTATCCTTTGTCAAAAAGTATACCTAGCTAGGCTCAGGAGTAGCAAAGCACTACTGGAAGCTAGCTGCTGATTGGCTATACATTTATGCCTCTTGTCATTGGCTTACCAGATGTGTTCAGCTAGCTACCAGTATTGCATCATTGCTCTTTCAACAAAGGATAGAAAGAGAACAGAGCAAAATGGATAATAGAAGTAAATTGGAAAGTTGTTGAAAATTGTATGTTATATCTGAATCATGATAGAAAAAATGTCCTTAAAATACTTCTTTAGCAAAACAAAAACAAAACATCTGTATAAATGGCAGGATACATTTACAAGTTTGCTATGAATCAATAAATCACTCATTAACCCCTTTTTAGTCAACAGGTTACATAAAATAACAAGTGAAAATATAGGGGACATCTCCAGCCTTAGTGAGTCTAAAAAAGTCTGCATCTTATATCTTTGTCATCTCTGATCTTTACAGCTTAAACTTTAAATACATAAAAAACTTTTTTTTTTCAATCTTTAAAACATTGGTCGCAGAGATTGTAATTTTGTATTAGTCAGCCATTTTTTATCAGTTTATTGTAAAGGAAAAGCTGACAGCTCCCTTCAAAGGATCCCCAGTTTGCTTATAACTTAGACACAAAACCCACTGGGGAAGCACTGACAGGTCACATTAACCTACCCATGTTTCTCTGTCACAATCAGCTCTGACAATATGACAGCTTGTCTGACAGGAGCATGCTGGGTACAACTTTGCATCTGCTTTGAAGAAATATAGTTAGTCTCCTAAAGGAATCAAAAGCAAAAATATATTCTTTTACTAGATTCTTAGCTCATCATATTTATCTTTACAAAGCGTAACTCATTTTTTTTAACCCCTTCGCTACCAGGAATTTCAGGAAAAACCTTGCCCAAAATACAATTGAATTCTTAGCATTTTTGCTATCACTCCATTTAAACAGAAATAGAGCATTGCTCTTTTTTTATTTACCTATCATTTTTTTTTTTTTTTTTTTAGCAGACAACCCAAGGTATTGTGCGCTAGGCCCATTTCGGTATATTTCATGCCAAATGCAATAATAATTTTTTTTTTTTTTAACTTTTTCACAAACTTTGGGTTTCTCACTGAAATTATTTACATACAGCTTGTGTAGTTATAACACAGATGGATGTAAAAGCTTCTCTAGGGTCCCCTTTGTGCAGAAGTAGCAGACATGCATGGCTTTGCCATTGCTTTTTGGTAATTAGACGGCCACTAATTGCAGTAGCGCGCAATACTTCTGAAATTCCTGGCAGTGAAAGGGATAATTAGTTAGCTGGCAAGGGTTATAGTATTCCAGTGTAAGGATTACCTTCCGACATGATACCTCCAAGTCTGCCAGTATTAGGACTTTTTTATTTAATTTTCGAATAAATTCATTTTCTATATTTATTTATTTTCTGCAGTGTAGGTCCCCCCTTACCACCCCACTTTACTGATCCCTCCCAAACAGCTCTCTAAACCTCCCCCTCCTAATGGTGTCTGCCAGTACGCAGTATAGGTGTACGTTTTAATTTTTAAAATGTATTTATTATTTTTTTTGTAGTGTAGCGGTCCCCCCACCTCCCCTCCCTGCGATCACCAAAGTAGGGCCGCCCACCGTAGTTCCCTATTTTTTTGTAGTTTAGATTCCCTTCCCTTCCCTCCCATACTTTATTTTCTGTAGCGTAGAGCCCCTCCCAATTCTATTCCTAGGCTTGTGAATTGACCTCTACAAAAATACTGGACTAGTGACCATGTAAATAGGTTCCTTATCAGAACTCGGATTCTACCCCTTTGCCTATATCTTTTGTCAGTTATAAGCCCACATCTGATCGAAGATCAGACCATTTAGTTAATTGCCTAGTTTTTGTACATATATGTTACTGTACAACTCAAATAATAAACCATCCAGTTAAAGAGACATGAAAACCAAAATAAAGTCTTTGTGATTCTGATAGAGCATTCAAATTCAACTTTCTAATTTACTTGATTATCAAATGTATCTCTTTCTATTGGTAAATCGTAGCCCCTTTCCATGAGAGCATACCTTGGTATTCTCAGGAGTGTGCACGTCTTGAGCACTATATGACAGCAGTGTTTGCCTATTACAGGTTGAGTGCCCTATCAATATTGCGGGCATGCGCTCTCTGGTATAACAAGTGAAGGGTTATCAAAGAATAACCAGAGAATGTTTAGCACAGCCGACATCTCTTAAGAGCATCTTATACTTTCAATGGGTGTTGCGGCCATGCTAAACATCGCTCGTATTATAACTTGTGAGTTATGTGTAGCGTATGACGTAACTCATAACAGTACTGAAAAAGTTTGAGCGACTGGAGACCTGAAATAAGGCGTTAGGGCTAGAATAAGCACGTGTAAAAACATTAAAATAAAGTATTACACTCATACAGGTACAAATGCCCACATCTGGAATTCCAAAATCCAAACTTTTTAATTAATATTTTTTTAAACAGGACCAGATTATTAGTGAAGCTGTATTTAGGGCGATTGCGTGCTAACAGCACTAGAAGTAAACTTTTTGCGTGCGCCAGGTAGCACTCGTATTGCAAGTTGAAAGTAAAAATGTATCGCTATATATATATATATATATATATATATATATATATATATATATATATATATATACACACACACACACACAGTATCTCACACCCCTCACAGTTTTGTAAATATTGTATTATATCTTTTCAAGTGACAACACTGAAGAAATGACACTTTGCTACAATGTAAAGTAGTGAGTGTACAGCCTTTATAACAGTGTAAATTTGCTGTCCCCTCAAAATAACTCAATACACAGCCATTAATGTCTAAACCATTGGCAACAAAAGTGAGTACACCCCTAAGTGGAAACTGGAAGTTCAACATGGCACCTCATGGCAAGAACTCTCTGAGGATCTGAAAAAAAGAATTGTTGCTCTACATAAAGATGGCCTAGGCTATAAGAAGTTTGCCAAGACCCTGAAACTGAGCAAGACCATACAGCAGTTTCACAGGACAGGCTCCACTCAGAACAGTCCTCACCATGGTCGACCAAAGAAGTTGAGTGCACGTGCTCAGCGTCATATCCAGAGGTTGTCTTTGGGAAATAGATGTATGAGTGCTGCTAGCATTGCTGCATAGGTTGAAGGGGTGGGGGTTCAACCTGTCAGTGCTCAGACCATACGCCGCACACTGCATCAAATAGGTGTGCATGGCTGTTGTCCCAGAAGGTAGCCTCTTTTAAAGATGATGCACAAGAAAGCCCGCAAACAGTTTGCTGAAGACAAGCAGACTAAGAACATGGATTACTGGAACCATGTCCTGTGTTCCGATAAGACCAAGATAAACTTATTTGGTTCGGATGGTGTCAATCGTGTGTGGCGGCAACCAGATGTTTGTACAAAAACAAGTGTGTCTTGCCTACAGTCAAGCATGGTGGTGGGAGTGTCATGGTCTGGGCCTGCATAAGTGCTGCCGGAACTGGGGAGCTACAGTTCATTGAGGGAACCATGAATGCCAACATGTACTGTGACATACAGAAGCAGAGCATGATCCCCTCCCTTCGGAGACTGGGCCGCAGGGCAGTATTCCAACATGATAACAACCCCAAACACACCTCCAAGATGACCACTGCCTTGCTAAAGAAGCTGAGGGTAAAGGTGATGGACTGGCCAAGCATGTCTCTAGACCTAAACCCTATTGAGCATCTGTGGGGCATCCTCAAACGGAAGGTGGGGGAGCGCAAGGTCATATACCAGCTCCGTGATGTCGCCATAGAGGAGTGGGAGAGGGTGAACTCAATGCCCAAGAGGGTTAAGGCAGTGCTGGAAAATAATGGTGGCCACACAAAATATTGACACTTTGGGCCCAATTTGGACATTTCCACTTAGGGGTGTACTCACTTTTGTTGCCAACGGTTTAGACATTAATGGCTGTGTGTTGAGTTATTTTGAGGGGATAGCAAATTTACGCTGTTATACAGGCTGTACACTCACTACTTTACATTGTAGCAAAGTGTTATTTCTTTAGTGTTGTTACATGAAAAGATATAATATATTTACAAAAATGTGAGGGGTGTACTCACTTTTGTGAGATACGGTGTGTATATATATATATATATATATATATATATATATATAATGGTAATTTGGTACAATATGTATCTATACCTATATATCTATATGATTATATATAGTTATAGATATATACAGCTATATTATATATATATATATATATATATATATGAAATGTGAAATATTTACAATAAATACATAGTTAAAACATTTATTAAATATGAATATTGCATAACTATGATTCTACATGTTTTCATCTACTTAACAGCAAAGGGCTCCAATGCACTTATATATGTCTATATATGTATACATATATATTTATGTGTTTATATGTGTATATATGTCTGTAAATACATATATACACATATGAATACATAAATATATATATATACACACACAGAGAGAAGCACACTCACAGGAACAAACAACCGGCTCAATACTATTGTTAGCCTGTTCTATGGCGATTTACCACCTGGCTTCTTTTAGCCCAGTAATGCTTTCACAGAATAGAACTTTCCTGTAGTATATCAGTCTGATCCCGCCTGTGAGTGTGCTTCTCTCTTTGTGTGTATATATATATATATATATATACATATATATATACTGTGTATATTATCATTTATTTGTATAGCGCCGCAAAATTCAGTAGCGTATATGTATCAGTAGCAGACTTACTTAACAGAGGGCCCTGGTGCAAAATGTATTTGGGCGCCAAAGGTAACTCAGTAGTCGGCAACAGTAATAATATACATGCGGCTCTGTATAATATTATTGAGGATATGTGGATAGATGAACCTGCAACCTGTACTAATAAAAGGCTCCCTGCATTAGGATTGTATACATTCTGCACATACCTATGTATAGACTGTCTGCTATGCCACCCCCCCCCCAACATTTGGGCCCTTGTTCAACTGCACCTGCTGCACCAATGGTAGTTCTGCCCCTGGTATGTATGTATCTCTATGTTAAAGCCCTTTGCAGCCATTTTTTCTGACACTGTTGAGCCTTTATAACTTTTTGTGTCCACTTTTTTTTTTAAAATCATTTTTATAGTGCTATTATGACTGTAAGTGCGCTTTGTAATGTATTTTTGATGTGTTTTGTTACACTTTTTTGGTTTGCGAAACAATCAACCAGAGCTCTGAGGCTGCGGTAATCATCCTAGCGTAAATTGCAAAAACGCTCACATGTTCGCATTTACTTTCAACTTGTAATACGAGTGTAATTTAACTTGTGCACACACGCGAAAACTGCGTACAAACCATAGCGCTCCACCAAATGATCAAATATTACTATTTTACCCCGCCTGTAAGTCATAATCTTCTCTGCTGTGACTTTTGTTTGGTTTCTGTGTTCTAAAATAAGCAATAATAGTCTATATTTATTTAAAACAACACAGTTTAACTTTCTGATTACATTACTGATATAAAACTACCTTTAAAGGGACAGTCTAGTATAAATTAAACTTTCATTATTCAGATAGGACTTTTAATTTTAATCAAATTTCCAAATTACTTTTATCATCAAATTTGCTTTTTTCTCTTGGTATTCTTAGTTTAAACTAAACCTAGGTAGGCTCATATGCTAATTTCTAAGCCTTTGAGGGCTGCCTCTTATCACATGCTTTTTAAATCTCTTTTCAACACAAAGAGATAGAAAGTACACGTGGGCCATATAGATAACACTGTGTTCAGGCACAGGGGGTTATTTAAGATCTAGCACAAAACAATGCTAAATTTAAAGGGACAGTTTACTCAAAAAATGTCTCCCCTTTAATTTGTTCCCAATGATCCACTGTACCTGCTGGAGTGTATTAAATTTTTTACAAGTAGCTCCTTTACCCTTATATTAGCATTTGAAATTGTTGATTTAGCCTGTGGTATCCCCACCTATTCTGAAAGTTTGTGGCCGCGCGTACCAGCTATAGATAAGCTTTGTAAACACAGCCAGCAGAAGAAATTACACTCCCAGTGGGATATAGCAGAGATAAGGTAATAAAATGTTGATTTTCCATTGTTCTCTCAAAGTATTGGTGATTGTTTTAAGAACAGATATAAGATAAAGAAGCAGGTGTATGTGCACAATGTGAAACAGTAATGATATCTGATTATACCTACAAGCTCAACCCATTTTATTAGGTGGTGGCTTTAAAACACAAAATCAGAGCTTTAATATACACAAATAAGCCTTAAAAAATCAAATCTCATACATTTTATACTCTGCAGCTGGTAAAAAAAGCAATTCTAAACACATTAAGGGAAAACTATTTTACAGTATACTGTCCCTTTAAGACAATAGATAATAAACAGTCACAGTCATGTGATCAGGGGGCTGGAAGAAGGTTCCTAGATACAAGGTAATCACAAAGGTAAAAAGTACATTAATATAACTGTGTTGGTTATGCAAAACTGGGAAATGGGTAATAAAGGGATTATCTATCTTTTAAAACAATAACAATTCTATGGTAGACTGTCCCTTTAAGTACTTTAGGCAATATTTACATGTCAAACGACATAAGATCTTGTTGGTTACAGTTGGTCCCATCCGTCTCCAAACTGTCCCATTTTTACATCTGCAAATATTCCAAAATCCAAACCTTTTCCAGTCCCAAGCAGTTTGGATAAAACTATATATATATATATATATATATATATATATATACACTGTGTATATATATATATATATATATATATATATATATACAAGGTGTTTGACTGGAAAGGATTCAAAAGTGTATATATATTTGTAGGTATGTATGTGTATATGTGTGTATGTATGTTTATATTATACAGTGGAGGAAAAAAGTATTTAGTCAGCCACCAATTGTGCAAGTTCTCCCACTTAAGAAGATGAGAGAGGCCTGTAATTTTCATCATAGGTAAACCTCAACTACCTCAACTATGAGAGACAAAATGTGGAAACAAATCCAGACATCATTGTCTGATTTGGAAAGAATTTATTTGCAAATTATGGTGGAAAATAAGTATTTGGTCACCTACAAACAAGCAAGATGTCTGGCTCTCACAGACCTGTATCTTCTTCTTTAAGAGGCTCTTCTGTCCTCCACTCATTACCTGTATTAATGGCACCTGTTTGAACTTGTTATCAGTATAAAAGACAACTGTTCACAACCTCAAACAGTCACACTCCAAACTCCACTATGGTGAAGACCAAAGAGCTGTCGAAGGACACCAGAAACAAAATTGTAGACCTGCACCAGGCTGGGAAGACTGAATCTGCAATAGGAAAGCAGCTTGGTGTGAAGAAATCAACTGTGGGATCAATAATTAGAAAATGGAAGACATACAAGACCACTGATAATCTCCACGTAAGATCTCACCCCGTGGGGTCAAAATGATCACAAGAACGGTGAGCAAACATCCCAGAACCACACGGGGGGACCTAGTGAATGACCTGCAGAGAGCTGGGACCAACGTAACAAAGGCTACCATCAGTAACACACTATGCCGCCAGGGACTCAGATCCTGCAGTGCCAGACATGTCCCCCTGCTTAAGCCAGTACATGTCCGGGCCCGTCTGAAGTATGCTAGAGTGCATTTGGATGATCCAGAAGTGGATTGGGAGAATGTCATATGGTCAAATGAAACCAAAGTAGAACTGTTTGGTAGAAACACAACTTGTCGTGTTTGGAGGAGAGAGAACACCATACCTACTGTGATGCATGGGGGTGGCAACATCATGCTTTGGGGCTGTTTCTCTGCAAAGGGAACAGGACGACTGATCCGTGTACATGAAAGAATGAATGGGGCCATGTATTTTGAGATTTTGAGTGCAAACCTCCTTCCATCAGCAAGGGCATTGAAGATGAAACGTGGCTAGGTCTTTCAGCATGACAATGATCCCAAACACACCGCCCGGGCAACGAAGGAGTGGCTTTGTAAGAAGCATTTCAAGGTCCTGGAGTGGCCTAGCCAGTCTCCAGATCTCAACCCCATAGAAAACCTTTGGAGGGAGTTGAAAGTCTGTGTTGCCCAGCGACAGCCCCAAAACATCACTGCTCTAGAGGAGCTCTGCATGCAGGAATGGGCCAACATACCAGCAACAGTGTGTGACAACCTTGTGAAGACTTACAGAAAATGTTTGACCTCTGTCATTGCCAACAAAGGATATATAACAAAGTATTGAGATGAACTTTTGATATTGACCAAATACGTATTTTCCACCATAATTTGCAAATAAATTCTTTCCAAATCAGACAATGTGATTGTCTGGATTTGTTTCCACATTTTTTCTCTCATAGTTGAGGTTTACCTATGATGAAAATTACAGGCCTCTCTCATCTTCTTAAGTGGGAGAACTTGCACAATTGGTGGCTGACAATACTTTTTTTCCCCACTGTACATACACATATATACATACACACATACAAATACATACTACATACACACATATATATTTATGTGTATATATATATATATATATATATATATATATATATATATACACACACACACATTTGAGCCCTTCCCAGTCTAACACCTTTTCATACCATATCACTTTAAAACAATGTTAACACTACTTTTTTTTTTTTTTTTTTTTTTTAAAACTTTATTTATTCAAGAACATGCATCAATTCCAGTCCAACAAATAAACTTTGACATCTGGTATACATAGTAAGAGATATAGACATCTATTCCACTCATAGAGACGTCTTTACATTAAAGGGTAGTACAGAAAATAACAATGTAGGACAATGAACTGAACCAACACACGTCCCTGCATTTTTACTTTATTTTCTATCCTGCCTATCTCCTCCTAACCCTTACCTCCATCGCTATTCCTCATCCCCGGGGTGTCATCCCATCCATCTATTCTGAGTGTTTTAGTGCCTGCTTTCTCGGGATGAGACATAACCATCAAAATCAAGCCTCCACTCCCCTCTTAGCTGTGCTTCAAGGATGTAGTCGGTGTTGCGAATCGGGTAGAGTACTTGCAACTGTTGATTCTGATCTAGTGTGTGCAAATAAACCTCCCATTTTCTCATGAAACGTTTTGTGCGTTGTTGGGCATCTCCCATGGTGTCTACCTGCTCGTAGAGCATTTGTCTATGTATTTCTCTCTTAAGCTGAGTGAAGGTTGGAGCCACATCTTTTAACCAGTTTTTGAGGATGGTCTTCCTCGCCTGTATGATCACCATATGTGCGAATTGTGTATTTGTTTTGTTTAAGTTCTGACATTCTAAGAAAACAACTGATCTAACCGTTAGTGTAGTGACTGTGATTCCAATGGTTCGCATCCAGTGCTGGACCATCCCCCAGAACCTTACCAGTCTGGGGCATGTCCAGATCATATGTAGGAGATCTGCATTGGCTTGTTTACATTTCGGGCAAGCCCCTGCCGATTCCGTTTCCCACGCCTTGTATAGTTTGGGTGTGATATAGGCCATTTCCAATAACTTGGTGTGGGACTCCCTATGATCCATGGATAGTGTGG
Organism: Bombina bombina; assembly: GCF_027579735.1. Lineage (NCBI taxonomy): Eukaryota > Metazoa > Chordata > Amphibia > Anura > Bombinatoridae > Bombina > Bombina bombina. The sequence continues at coordinate 48,380,507 of NC_069506.1, forward strand.
CTTTTTGGATCTTTTGGATGCTATGTTTGACTTGGGCAGCCGTAACCTCGTCGTTTAGCAGTGCAGACCATCTATCTCCAATATGTTTTTGTGTGTTCTCATTGTTTGCCTTTGTCAGTGCTTTGTAAATTGGGGTGATTGACGTGCTCCCTTGTGTGTGTAGCTTACATAGCTGATAGATCGTCTGCTCATTCCCCAAAAACGTATCTGATTCTAGAAGCATGGATACATAGTGTCTCGCCTGGAGATATGCGAAGTGGTGTGATCTCGGTAGGGCGTATCTTTCCTGTAGGTATGCAAATGTGTGTATTGTCTTTCCATCCCCTTCCAGTAACTTAGATACTACATTCAGTCCCAGTGTCTCCCAATCTCTAAAGGCTTGTGTGGACAGCCCTGGAATAAAGTTGGGATTCCCCTGTAAAGGAATGTATGTAGAAGTTTCATGATTAAACTGCAGTTTGTTACATATTTTCCTCCATGCGAACAGGGGTTGCTGAATTAGTGCATGCTGTATGAGGTGTTTATCTATCTTTGTGGCCTGCAGATGTGGCAACATAGCCAGCGACCACGGTGTCACAAGATGGCGCTCTAAGTCAGGGATTGTGAACTTGCTCCCTCCTGTCAACCAATCTAACACATATTTAGCTTGAGTTGTCCAGCTATATAGTTCTATGTCTGGGACTCCCATGCCTCCTGAGTCAGTAGTACTTCTCATTCTGTCCGATTTAATTCTATGTTTCTTGTTGGCCCAGATGAAGGAAAGGAATAGTGAGTTCCAAAATTTCAGATCTATTTTACTGAGTACTATTGGCAACATTTGCATTTTATATAAAATTTTGGGAAACAGGACCATTTTTATGAGGCCTATCCTGCCTGAAATCGAAAGTGGGAGTTTAGCCCAATGAGTGATTAGATCCATGGCTTCTCTTTTTAATGGGTTGTAGTTGGCTACATACCAATCATCTGGGTTTAATGACAGATCTACTCCTAGATACCGAAAGGATTTCCCTGCCACTTTAAAATTACAGTGAAAGTCAGGCACCACAGTGTTGTGAGTTAGCCAGATGATTTCTGTTTTATCAGTATTCATTTTATAACCTGACACTTGACTGAATGTACTAATGATATCTATTAACTTGGGTATGTTGGAACTGGGATTTTGTACGTATAGGACCATGTCATCCGCGAAGAGTGAGAGATGCAGTGTGGTTGTGCCTAATTTGAGGCCCTCTGTTTGTGCTCTAATTTTTATCGCTAGGGGTTCTAGAGCCAGGTCGAAGAGGAGGGGAGACAAGGGGCACCCCTGCCTCGTGCCTCTCTCCAATGTGAATGGTTGGGAGAGGGACCCATTCACCAAAATTGCTGCCTGTGGGTTGGAGTATAGGGTCTGCAATGCTTCAAGAAAGGGCCCTTCGATTCCGAATTTCCTAATGGTACAAAAGAGATGTTCCCAAAGGACCTTGTCAAAGGCCTTTTCCGCGTCCACAAGTAGTACACACGCCTCGTCTACCTCCATAATTGGTCTTTGTGTCTTTTTATTCCAGTAGTGTGTTAATATGATTTGGAGTGTTCTGACATTTTTTACTGCTGATCTACCTTTTATGAAGCCCGTCTGATTCTCATGGATGATGTCTGGTAAAATTACTGCTAATCTCCCTGCCAAGATTTTTGTAAAAAGTTTATAGTCCGAGTTCATGAGTGAGATCGGCCTATATGAGGCTGGATTTAGATGGTCCTTGCCTGGTTTGTGTATCAGACTAACATTGGCTTCGGTGAATCTCCCTGCTTCTCTTAATTCCCCTTCCATGATATTATTAAAGAGTTCAGACAATGTCCCCGCTACTTCTTTCTGAAGCAGTTTATAAAACTCTCCCGGGAGACCATCCGGCCCAGGAGCTTTTTCTAAAGTCATGTTTCCTATTGCTTTCTCAATTTCTTCTACTGAGATGTGGGAGTTTAATAAATGGCGCTGACTCTCTGAGATCTGAGGAAGCTTAATAGATTCCCAGAAGGTTTCTCTGTGTAAGGGATTGACGGTTTGGGCTTTATAAAGATCTGAGTAATACTGTCTAAAGGTCTGTTGTATACCCTTTGTGTCAGATACTATTGTATTTTGGCTCTTGATAGCCGCTATGAAATTAGGAGTTTTAGTTAGTTTGGTAAGTCTAGCTAGCATTCTCCCTATTTTATTTCCGTGTCTATAGAATCTAGCGTGTGCTTTTGTCATGTCTCTCGCTGAGCTCTGTAGTAGGAAGGTGTCTCTCTGTGTTTTGACAGTTTTGTATTGGAGCCTATGTGCCTCTGTAGGATTACGTAGGTAACGGTTTCTCGCATTAAGGAGCTGTTTTAGTAAGAGGTCTTCCCTTAGTCGTTTTTGCCTTCTAGAAGCGATCACATATGAGGTAACCACGCCTCTAAGTACTGCTTTTCCGGCTTCCCAGAAAAGAAGTGGGTTCTCCCTATGTCTAACGTTTAGGTTACAATATGCCAGCCACTCTCCCACTAAATGGTTCCTAAGATTAGCATCATGCATCAGATATCTAGGAAATGTCCAACCCTCTCTGTGCGTTTTAGTGGAGTCAGTTTTTATTGTAAGTGTGATAGGGGCGTGATCAGAAATCGTAGGGTTATCTATTTTGGTGTCTAGAATTCTCACATTAAGGGACGGAGATGTCAGAAAGTAGTCTATGCGTGATAAGGTGTCTTTAGTAGGTGTGATGCATGTGTAGTTTCTTGTTTCAGGATTTCTCTCCCTCCAAATATCAACAAGCTGTAGTGCTTTTTTGAACTTATTCAATATGATAGAATCTTGTTTCACATTGTATTGTCTGCTAGGGCCAGTAGAGGCGCATTGCGGGTTTCTGTATCTATCAGCCGGAACCTGAGGTGTAATGTTGTAGTCCCCTCCTAGGATTACTGGTGTATCTGCCATTTTTAAAAGGTGTATCCTCATATCACTCCAAAACTCTTTTTTGTGTGTATGTGGTCCATATACTCCTCCCAAAATCAGGGGAAGCCCCTCTAAGCTAATCTTGAGGAGGACAAATCTTCCTAGGGGATCTAGTATGGTCTGGGAGATTACATAGTTAAGATTCCTCCTGAATAAAAAGGCCACTCCTCTGGCTCTGCTGTTTTCATATGGCGTGTATAGAACCTCTCCAACCCACTGCTGTTTTAGTTTCTGATGCTCGCTTGGTTTTAGATGGGTCTCCTCTAATATAGCTATGTCAGCTTTGTGGGATTTTAAATACTTAAGTATGGCTTTCCGTTTTATAGGAGATGTGATACCCCCCACATTCCAAGATATTATGCGTACTCCCATGGTTTAAAAGTATCTCTGCCCCCTTTTTTGTACAGAATAGATAAGTAGTATGTCTACTGCGTATGTATTGATGGGACGACACCCCGGGGAGTTACCTGAATTGTCACAGTGTCACGAAGTACTTATTTCAGCTCTCTCAGAGGATGCGTTCTAAATCTGGTATGTGAAGAAGAGAAAAAAGGGAGAGGGGATGGAGAACAATTCGTTGAACACAACAAGTTACTGAGCTCACCAATTCTAACTCTGGTCAAATATAACAATAACTAAGCTATGTAAATAACTGAACAGTATAAACATTCGAAGAACCCCCCCCCCGCCCACCCCCCCCCCAACCCACACTTTCAAAAAAAGGATATGTGGCCTGTACCACGCATTGCGCGGCGAGGCCTATGGTAAGAGCATAAAGTTTTCAGCCTTTTCATAATATCCTCTCCTAATGAGAAGTGTCTGTATAGTGTTCATGTGCAATAAGTTAATGAGACTTAGTCATATCTTGTCAATCCTCATCATCTCCACTCTGGTTCGCCTCTTCCTCGAGTGAGTTGTTCCTTCTTGGCTTGTGAGACTCCATGAAGATCTTGAGTTGGGAGGTGTTGTCGAAGAATTTCGGGCCATGCCCTGTCTGTATCTTGAGCTTCGCCGGGTATAGTAGTGCGATAGATTCACCCCTCTCTAGCAGTTCTTTACAGTAGGGAGAGAATTCTCTCCTTTTTTTAGCCACTTCAGCGGAATAGTCTTGAAATATACGAATCCTGCACCCCTCGTGGGTTAGCTCTGATGTTTGTCTGTATGCTTTAAGAAGCATGGTCTTGTCCTTGAAGTTAAGGTATTTGATCATGACTTGTCTGGTTTGGGTATTTTGACCCCCTTTCTGTTGTTGTAATTGTCCCACTCTATGCGCCCTTTCAGCAACGCATGGTATATTGGCGTTAGCCAGGCCCAGCAATTTTGGCAGAGTTTGTTCAGCAAAGTCAATAAGATGTGAGCCAGGGATGGATTCAGGGAGGCCAACTACTCGGATGTTATTCCGTCTGGACCTATTCTCTAGGTCATCCAGCTTGTCCTGGAGCAGTTTGTTTTGCCTTTGTAGTTGTGCAACGTTCAGTGTGGCTTCTCTCTGCTGATCCTCATTGTCTGCTACTTTTTGTTCGACCGTGTTAAGTCTCGTGGAGAAGGCTTTCAAGTCTGTGGTTATTGTGTCTAACCCTGTTTGCAATTGCTCGATCTTGGGGAGAAAAAGAGCTGACAATTGGGACACTATAGGGTGGGTCTCTTGCTGGGTCATTTCCTGTAAATCAGAGGAGGTTGAAGGTGGCATATGTACTTCTGCTTGACTTTTAAGTCTTCTGTCCTGTTGCCGTGACTTGCTTGTCATTTTGTCAGTACTTTTGTTATACAGCGTATAATACTTTTGCATGCAAGCACGATAGCGCTCTGGCTCCTACGCTAAGGGCAGGACCAGCAGCTTGTGAACGTCCAGAGTGTAGAATACTAGGAGCGTGTTCCAGGGCTACTACTCCTCACTGTGGGTATATGATAGAAGTCTCTGAGTAGGATTGTTAACAGATCTTCAGTATTAACACATGTTGTAAAGATAATGATTCATAAGTTCTTTATCAGCCTTAACTCCGCTCAGGGAGAAAGGGAAAATAAGCTCAGGCTGAAGATTAGGATGTGGGAGGGGGGGGGGGCCCAGGGCAGGGGGGGGGGGACCCAGCCGGTCTTACGCCATCTTCATATCAGTGCTTCTTTTCCAAAAACAAAAGTTCCTGTAGGTGTGATACAAAGATGGGATTCCAAATCCCTGCAGCCACTCAATTGAGATTCATCTCTAGATGCAATAGAATAGGGATGAACAGGGTAGTAGAGGTTGTTGTGCTTGCCTCGCAAATACTATGATTAAAAGGGGCACAGAGCTTCTTAAGCAGCGTGGCTAGGGTGTCTGCCTTCTTTTGTAATCTGTTTATAGTTCCTTGCTCCTTTGTGTGAGAGTATAAGGTGTCGTACTTTACAAACTTGGTACGTGATATCAAGGAGCTGTAGGATACTTCCAAACTAGCATGCGAAGTAGATTGTCAGAAAGAGTTACTGGCAGCAGATTCAATTTCACTAAGCAATAAAGTGTATCCGCTTTTTAGTGAGACCCTTTGTTTTTGCTCCTCTTGTTTCGTTTTGTTTTGGGGGATCCCCACACTCCCCTACAACCAGTGTGATTACCCCTAGGTTCTGGAATGTCTTTGTGGGCTGCAAGACCTGATATATATCCCCCTCTGTGTTCGAGCCGTTATCCAAGATGGCGGCTATGAGACTGTTGCGCAACTCACCGACCGGCTGGGCTGTGTCAGATCTCCGTGTCTCAGCAGCAAGGTCCCAATCTCCACACCAGGGTGCGACCAGGTAACTTGATTTTTTGCCTCCACTCGAGGTTTACTGTTAGGAGGGTCCGTTCCTTCTGAACTCTGCCGCGGTCTTACACGTGGCTTCTTCTTTTTTTTCCCCTTGCCGATGGGGGAGCAGATGTTCACGCTCCCTGCTGATCTGTGTCCGGGCAGGTAAATGGAGTATATCCTGCCAAGGAATGTAGCTTTCCGGGCTGTTGGTAGCAAAATCACAGGTATATGAGCCCTAAAGTACGGAGCTCCACAATCCTGCTGCCTACTGCTTTGCCCGCCCACCGGAAGTCCCTACTACTTTTTTATTTTATAAATATAAATACTTGAAATATATTTGTTCTTTACTCAGTAAAAAGTATTATTTTTTTTATAAAATAAAATGTTCTTCTGAGTGAAGAACAAAGCTATTTAAACGGTTTTCTAGTGCACCTTTGGCTTAGTGCACGTAGGCTTAGCGCACCTTCAGGTTAGTGCTTGAGCGTAAACCAGAACAGAGTTTTGTAGTGTACCCCATAGAAGTATGAGGTGAGGGATTTAGCACAGCCGAACTATCCGCCCTCCAGATGTGAGATGTAACTTTTTATGCATTAGAACATTTTTTTACACTTTTATTTCGCTTTAATAGAAACCACCATTTTTCAGTTTTCAGAGAATTCCTACATAACCGTTATAATGGCATTTTAAAACATATAAAATAATCCTAGTTTGATTTATGGTTACCTCTCAACTCAGGTTTTTAAGGTTCAAGAGAATGCAGATAAAAATAATAATAATAATATAGAAAAAACCCTGTTATGGTGAAACATCTTCTAAGAATCGTATATGAAATAAATCATCAGGGTGAGTTTATGAGTTATGTTGAATAAATATTTATGCAAATGTATGCTAATTAGCATAGCTGGTATTTTTGTTTCCAAGAAAGGTGGCAACCTTAGTTCACCTGTGAGATTCAATAAATCTGTAGTGATATAGGCACCACCCACAAGGAAGTAACATGTTTTATTTTCTGATCTAAAGTCACACGCCACTTGGTACATTGCCTTGTGTTTTTTTACAAATTTATGTCACAAATTTGACTGACGTTTTGTGTATTGAAAGTGCTGTAAATGTATGGCTCCTCCAGATATAATAAATTAATCTCTGTCCAAATGATGCCATTATCTATATATTTATCTTTCTATATATCTGTCTGTCTGTCTACTGTTTGTTTGTGTGTGTGAGTATGGGGGTGGCATTTTTGGCATTTTTATGCTTTTTAACATTTGCGGCTAGATTACGAGTTTTGCGTTATGAGCGGCTCGGTACTAACTTGCAAGTTATTGTCACCACTCACCTCCCTATAGCGCTGCTATTACAGGTTTTCATAAACCCGGTGTTAGCAGGCAATATTGCAGCGTTGGGCAAAATTGAGCTGCATACCGCACTCAAATACCAGCACTGCTTTGAGCTGGTTGTACGTGCTCGTGCACGATTTCCCCATAGACATCAATGGGGAGAGCCGGCTAAAAAAAGCCTAACACCTGCAATAAAGGAGCGTAAAGCTCTGTAACGCAGCCCATTGATTCCTATGGGGAAATAAAAGTTATGTTTACACCTAACACCCTAACATAAACCCTGAGTCTAAACACCCCTAATCTGCCGCCCCAGACATTGCCGACACCTACATTGCACTTATTAACCCCTAATCTGCTGCCCCGACATCGCCGCCACCTACCTACACTTATTAACCCCTAATCTGCCACCCCTAACATCGCCGCCACCTACCTACATTTAGTAATCCCTAATCTGCTGCCCCAATGTCGTCGCTACCTACCTACACTTATTAACCCCTAATCTGTCACCCCCAACGTTGCCGTAACTATACTAAAGTTATTAACCCCTAAACCTAACCCTAAGTCTAACCCTAACCCTAACACCCACTAACTTTAATATAATTAAAATAAATCTAAATAAAAATTATTATCATTAACTAAATAATTCCTATTTAAAACTAAATACTTACCTGTAAAATAAACCCTAAACTAGCTACAATATAACTAATAGTTACATTGTAGCTAGCTTAGGTTTTATTTTTATTTCACAGCTAAGTTTGTATTTATTTTAACTTGGTAGACTAGTTAGTAAATAGTTATTAACTATTTACTAACTACCTAGTTAAAATAAATACAAGTTTACCTGTAAAATAAAACCTAACCTGTCTTACACTAACACCTAACCTTACTCTACAATTAAATCAATTACATTAATTAAATACAATTAACTAAATTACAAAAAACAGACAAACACTAAATTACACAAAATAAAAAAGAAATTATCAAATATTTAAACTAATTACACCTAATCTAATAGCCCTATCAAAATAAAAAGCCCCCCCCCCCCAAATAATAAAAAAAACCTAGCCTAAACTAAACTGCTAATATCCCTTAAAAGGGCCTTTTGCGGGGCATTGCCCCAAAGAAATCAGCTCTTTTACCTGTTAAAAAAAATACAAACAACCTCCCAACAGTAAAACCCACCACCCACACAACCAAACCCCCCAAATAAAATCCTATCTAAAAAACCTAAGCTCCCCATTGCCCTGAAAAGGGCATTTGGATGGGCAATGCCCTTTAAAAGGGCATTTAGCTCTTTTTCCGCCCAAACCCTAAGCTAAAAATAAAACCCACCCAATAAACCATTAAAAAACCTAACACTAACCCCCGAAGATCCACTTAAAGTTTTTGAAAACCGGACATCTATCCTTAACGAAGCGGCAGAAGTCCTCATCGAAGCCGGCAGAAGTCCTCATCGAAGCCGGCAGAAGTCTTCATCAAAGCCGGCTGAAGTCTTCATCCAGACGGCATCTTCTATCTTCATCCATCCGGCGCGGAGCGGCTCCATCTTCAAAACATCCGGTGCGGAGCATCCTCTTCTTCCGACGGCTAACGAAGACTGAAGATTCCTTTAAAGGACGTCATCAAAGATGGCGTCCCTTGAATTCCGATTGGCTGATAGAATTCTATCAGCCAATCGGAATTAAAGGTGAAAAAATCCTATTGGCTGATACAATCAGCCAATAGACAAAGTCCAGGGGAGACCAGCACTTAAACCAAGGATACTGACATGTCTGTGAGCCACTGTCAAGCCCACTATCAAAATAGAGAAAACAGCAGTGAATTGTCAGCTTAAAAATCCCCTTTATTCAAACATGGGGATTAGTACAAAGCACAACGTTTCGGGGCGGTCCCCTTAGTCATGTGATAACATTGTGAAACCCAAAGCCTTAATTTATAGCATTTTCAATTCATCTGTTGAATCACTCAATCAATCAATTAGCAAAATTAACATATACTAGGAGTGTATATATATCAAGAAAACCACATTGTTATGTACAAATAAAAACATATGTATAAAAACTTGATAACTATCTCTCTGTATAATTGCAACATTGCAACCAGCGTAATGTGTCAGAGCATTTAACCTTTTGCAACAATCTTAAAGGATCTAAAACTCTATCTTATAATCAAAACTTTTGTTCCATGAATGTCAGCATAGGTCTCTACACTAAATCAGTTATAGACAACCATAGAAAGATACTTATCAAGTTTTTATACATATGTTTTTATTTGTACATAACAATGTGGTTTTCTTGATATATATACAATCCTAGCCTATGTTAATTTTGCTAATTGATTGATTGAGTGATTCAACAGATGAATTGAAATTGCTATAAATTAAGGCTTTGGGTTTCACAATGTTATCACATGACTAAGGGGACCGCCCCGAAACGTTGTGCTTTGTACTAATCCCCATGTTTGAATAAAGGGATTTTTAAGCTGACACTTCACTGCTGTTTTCGCAATCAGCCAATAGGACTGAGCTTCAATCCTATTGGCTGATCCAATCAGCCAATAGGATTGAGCTTGCATTCTATTGGCTGATTGGAACAGCCAATAGAATGCAAGCTCAATCCTATTGGCTGATTGCTTCAGCCAATAGGATTTTTCTACCTTTAATTCCGATTGGCTGATAGAATTCTTTCAGCCAATTGGAATTCAAGGGACGCCTTCTTGGATGACGTCCCTTAAAGGAACCTTCATTCTTTGTTAGTCATCGGAAGAAGAGGATGCTCCACGCTGGATGTCTTGAAGATGGAGCCGCTCCGTGCCGGATGGATGAAGATAGAAGATGCGGTCTGGATGAAGACTTCTGCTGGCTTGGATGAAGACTTTGGCCCGCTTGGATGAAGACTTCTGCCGGCTTTGATGAGGACTTCTGGATGTCCGATTTTCAAAAACTCTAAGTGGATCTTCGGGGGTTAGTATTAGGTTTTTCTAAGGGTTTATTGGGTGGGTTTTATTTTTAGCTTAGGGTTTGGGCGGAAAAAGAACTAAATGCCTTTTTAAGGGCAATGCTCAACCAAATGCCCTTTTCAGGGCAACGGGGAGCTTAGGTTTTTTATATTGGATTTTATTTGGGGGGTTTGGTTGTGTGGGTGGTGGGTTTTACTGTTGGGGGGTTGTTTGTATTTTTTTTACAGGTAAAAGAGCTGATTTCTTTGGGGCAATGCCCAGCAAAAGGCCCTTTTAAGGGCTATTGGCAGTTTACTTTAGGCTAGGTTTTTTTTATTTTGGGGGAGCTTTTTTATTTTGATAGGGCTATTAGATTAGGTGTAATTAGTTTAAATATTTGATCATTTCTTTTTTATTTTGTGTAATTTAGTGTTTGTTTTTATTGTAATTTAGTTAATTGTATTTAATTAATGTAATGTATTTAATTGTAGTGTAAGGTTAGGTTTTAGTGTAACTCAAGTTAGGTTTTATTTTACAGGTAAATTTGTATTTATTTTAGCTAGGTAGTTAGTAAATAGTTAATAACTATTTAGTAACTATTCTACCTAGTTAAAATAAATACAAACTTGCCTGTGAAATAAAAATAAAACCTAAGCTAGCTACAATGTAACTATTAGTTATATTGTAGCTAGCTTAGGGTTTATTTTACATGTAAGTATTTAGTTTTAAATAGGTATTATTTAGTTAATGATAGTAATTTTTATTTAGATTTTATTTTAATTATATTAAAGGTAGTGGGTGTTAGGGTTAGACTTAGGGTTAGGTTTAGGGGTTAATAACTTTAGTATAGTGGCGGCGATTTTGGGGCAGCAGATTAGGGGTTAATAACAGTAATGTAGGTTGCAGCGATGTTAGGGACAGCAGATTAGGGGTTAATAATATTTAACTAGTGTTTGCGATGCGAGAGTGCGGAGGTTTAGGGGTTAATATGTTTATTATAGTGGCGGCGATGTCCGGAGCGGCAGATTAGGAGTTAATAATTTTATGTTAGTGTTTGCTATGCGGGAGGGCCTCGGTTTAGGGGTTAATAGGTAGTTTATGGGTGTTAGTGTACTTTTTAGCACTTTAGTTATGAGTTTTATGCTACAGCTTTGTAGCGCAAAACCCATAACTACTGACTTTCAGTTTACGGTATGGATCTTGACGGTATAGGCTGTACCGCTCACTTTTTGGCCGGACAGGCAAACTCGTAATACCGGCGCAATGGAAGTCCCATTGAAAAGGACTTTTTGAAAGCTGCGGTAGTTACGTTGCGTTACGGCTAAAAAAAGTGTGCGGTGCAGCTAAACCTGCAAGACTCGTAATAGCAGCGGTAATGAAAAAGAGCCATAACGCTGCTTTTTCACCCATAACGCAAAACTCGTAATCTAGCTGTTGGTTAGGAACATAAAGTCTGATATTAACACAACTTTTTTTGGTATTGAGTTTCCTAGGTTTTTTTTTTATTGCAAAGGATGTGCATGCATGTGTGCTGTGTGTGTTCATTGTTTATGTAGTGTGTGTATGCATGTAGTGCGTATACAGTGTATGTATATATGTGCATTGTGTATTGTGTGTGGTTTGGGTATGTAGTGTGTAGTGTTTGTATGCATGTAGTGATTGCGTATACAGTGTTTTTTTTTTAAAAAAAAAGCTCCTTCTAGACTATAAAATCTAGCCAAATTTCATAAAATTGGATGCATTGTTTTTTTCTGCGGTTTTAGATAATAGTTTACCGTGTTAGGGGTCCGATTTATTATGGCCGATTAGGGGACGATTTATCATGGCCCAAAAGGGGCCAAATACCCCTGCTTCCGTGCGAGCCTTTAGGATCGCTGGAAACAGGAGTTAAGACCGCTGCTCCTTAACTCACATGCCTCCTCTGAGGCGGTGGACAGCAATCCGCCCGATCGTGTTGATTGACACCCCTTGCCAGCGGCCGATTCGCTGTGAATCTGCACGGGGCAGCATTGCACAAGCAGTTCACCAGAACTGCTTGTGCAATGTTAAATGCCAACAACTGCTACAGTGGACCATGTTCGTCAGACATTGATAAATCGGCCCCTTACTCGATTTTTTACTATCAGCATTTGCAATGAGGGTACCACTAAACTGCTAAGTTTTAAAGAAATTAGTTCATGTAGTACAAAGTTGCAAATACTGAATAAGTGTTTAAAGTTAAACAGTTCAGCCAATTTAAACTATAGCTGCACTTGTGTGTTTATACATTTACAGCACTCTGAATCGTTTCTGCTGCTATAAAGATATTTATACCACTGTATTCTGCTGATAAATTTAATTTTTTTTTCACTTTTGTAACGGGGTTACAACATTTAATGAATGGTGAGTGGCAGAAAATTATGGAGCAACACATATTTATTAGGGATGTGCATTTATTTTGTTACGAATGTGAGTTTGTAACAAAAATGCAGACATTCGTATCATTTTAATGAAAAGAATATTTGAATGCACTAAATAATTTATGAATAACAAATATAATTCTTGTTCATAGATTCCCAGGCTACCCAGCACGCTACAGGTTATATTAGAGGTAAGTATCAATGCGACAGAAGTAGATAACGTTTACATACGTATTAACAAAAACAACTGTAAATGTTAATGAATATTAAGTATTTGGTTTGTTTTAATCAAACTGAATACCCAATAGGGATCAGCACATGAATATTCTGAAAACTCATTTTTCAGAATATTAGTTCCGAATAATCTGTCTAAAACAAATTACTCAGTTCTGCAGAAGTCTATTACTCACAAAACATAGCAGTATAAATTTTTGAGTGCTGCAAATTTCTAATGCATTCAAATGTACAGACTGTACTGGTTAAATGAGTCGCTGTCTATAAATTTTCCCTAGACAATGAGGGAAAAGGGCGTGTGGAGGAAGACTCAGACATATCTTTCACATTAGACAAGCACATCCTTGATATCAGCTAATAGGCTAATCAAAGCACATGTCAGAGATTATAGAACCTGCCAACACTGTATCTGGGACTGTGGCACTCTGCAGTGACACACAGAAACTCACTTGGCTTGTTCATACTGAAATGGATTGTGGGTTCGGCATATGTATGACCCACATTATGTTGTTAGTTCACTTTTAACTAGTTTGTGCTTTTGGTTTGATTTTTTGTTTTATCGAGCCACCCTTCTCACATTTTAATGTACCTATATTTTCCTTCTAAGATTTGTTGTCATTTATGTACTTAAAAATAAAACTTTTTGGGTTTGTCTTAGAATCCTTTGCAATAATGCTTAAGATTTTCAGTTTTGGCTAATATAAAACGTTCTTTTTCATGCTTTGTTATATTCCTTTTATATTTGAAATGATGAGTCTGTACTATTTTCTTTGGACAATTTAAATGCCCTACGTTTTTTTATAAATTTCTCTTAACACAATTGTATTTAGCCGCCCACATTGGCTTGGATTTATTTTTTTACTTTTATAACCAAGTGTTATTTAGAAACATAGATTTTGCTGTCAGATAACCATAGGCCTAACATGTCTACCCAATATTTCCTAAAAGTATAAACTTTTCTAGTGCCTTATGTTTGTCCCAGGCATTCTTGAAGTCCTCCACAGTGTGTCATTACCACCTCTTATGGAAGTTTATTCAATGGGGCCGATTTATGAATGTGCGGGCGGACATGATCCGCTGTAGCGGATCATGTCTGCCCCACATCGATAAATGCCGACAGCATATACTGTCGGCATTTATCATTGCACAAGCATTTCTGGTGAAATGCTTGTGCAATGCCGCCCCCCTGCAGGGGGTGTCAATCAACCCGATCGTATCTGATCGGGCTGATTGCTGTCCGCCGCCCCAGAGGAGGTGGACGAGTTAAGGAGCAGTGGTCTTAAGTCTGAAGGCTCGCACGGAAACAGATGCATTGACGGTTTGATAAATCAACCCCCATGACTCAATCAACCTTTCTGTAAAGAAGCCTCTGCAAATTACTCCTGAATCTACTACACTTCAGCTTGAGGTTATGACCCTTGTTCTTGAATTTTTCTTGTTATGAAAAATACTCACAGCCTCAGCTTTACGAAGCCCTTTATATTTGTTGATGTATATTTGTTTAACATTTTTTTTCAAATGTTTTCTATTTATAATGTGTTTCTTTTTGAGAATAAATTGTAGCAATTTAAGCTATTTAATGATTCGATCATTGCATTTTGCTTTCTTAGACCATTGTATGTTCTTTCACGTCTTTGTTTGATATTAGTTCTATATTATTTGATAGCACTAAATCCAATATAGCTTTATTTATTGCTGGCTCCTCTATTAGTTGTGAAACAAAGTTATCTTTTAGCAGATTTCAAAATCTAATCCTCTTAGTTAGCTATTTTCATTGGTCCAATTTATTTCAGGGTAGTTAAAGTCTCCCATAATTACAACACTGATATTATTATCAGCCTTTCCTATTTGCATTAGCAGTTGCGTATCCTCCATGTCACTAAATGTTAGGGGGCTGCTAGCATGTACCAAATAATAATCGAGTATCCTCCATGTCACTAAATGTTAGGGGGCTGGTAGCATGTACCAAATAATAATTCCCCCCCCCACACTGTCAGCCACCAACAAGCAGCTAGCTACCTAGGTATGCATTTCAACAAAGGATACCAAGGGAATAAACACAATTATATAATAGAAATAAATTAGAAGGTTGTTTAAAATGGTATGCTAAAAAAATGGGTTTAATGTCCCTTTAAAGGGATAGAAAGGACAAAAAAGGAAATGTGCCTAGGTGCATCACAATTTGAAATATAAGCATGTTTGCAATATACTTCCATGAGCAAAAATGCTTCCAGTAAAAGTTATTACTGTTTTTCTGCAGCATATGCACATATTCTGTGAGGGCCCGTGCGCTGGTATTCAAACATTATGGCCTCTATTTAACAAAGTCTGTCGGACCTGATCCGACAGTGCGGATCAGGTCCGACAGACCTCGCTGAATACGGAGAGCAATACGCTCTCCGTATTCAGCATTGCACCAGCAGCTCACAAGAGCTACGAGTGAAACTTCGCCCCCTGCAGACTCGCGGCCAATCGGCCGCCAGCAGGGGGTGTCAATCAACCCAATCATACTTTGTGACCGCTGCTTCATAACTGCTGTTTCTGGCGAGTCTGAAGACTCGCCAGAAACACGGGCCATCAAGCTCCATTCAGAGCTTGATAGATAGGCCCTATGCATTCTCAGAGAGGTGGCCCAAGTGTGTATTGCTTCTGAATACTTCATTTTTGTCATACAAGCTGCTGCGAAGGTGTGGTGTTTAAATACTGGTGCATGTGCCCTCACAGGATATGTGCGTATGCCGCATAGAAGCATTTTTGATAATGGAAGTATATAGTTAAAATGCTTGTATTTCACATTGAATTGCACACATGCACATTTAAGTTTGATGTTTCTATCCCTATATATCCCTTTATTTATTTGTTTACCTCAATGCCAATGCTTGAAACAAAATGTTTGTGTCATTCTGAGGTAAAAACAAATGTTTATTCTTTAGAAAACATAATCCTTGCACAGACTCCATTAATCCAACAATACGACAAACAACTGGTTTTTTTTTTAGAATCTCAGCATTGATTTTACATATTTGTTTTTATTCCGATTTTCTCTCTGCCAAGAGCAGAAGGAGAGAGTGTAATTCTTTCCTTCTATGCTTTTCTCAATGGATATTTTCATTGCTCTTTCAATTTTTTATGGGTTGCTATATTTTTTCTGGTCCAATAAATGTCAAACATAAACAGAAGCAGAAGGTAAAAGCTTAGTAATTAGAATACAGGACCTTCCCCCCGCTAGGTATATGAAATCACAGGGAATGAACAAAGCACATTATTCTCATACATACTGTATTTGTGTGAACTTGTGCTCCAAATGGTTCACTTAAAGGGACAGTGTACTCAGGAAATAGCTGATTATAATTTATAGTATTTAATGTAGCTGCAGGAACACTCTTTCAAATGGGTTGGGCCAGTGCTGGGCTGGCTTATCTATTAGGCGCATGTAGGTGATAACTTACTGATGAAATAACTTTAACAAAGGCTTTGCAAGCCTTTCGACACCCTACAAATGCAGGTTCTCACAAGAGAACCTGCACGCCGTATTTAACAAGCAGCTGTCATCAGACCGCTGCTTTCCTAACCTCTTGTTCGACCAGGGAGATTGATAGCTCTTGCCCGCGTTTGATTGGCTGTGCGTGGGATTTCACGCGAGCGCAAAATAGCTCTCGTGTGCAATGCTAAATTCTGCCAGGGGAATTCAGCCTCCCAGAGGCAAGCTGCAGTAGACAGGGGCACATATGTGCGCCCCTGTCCGCTCAGCTTGATAAATCGCACCCTAAGCCTTCTGAAGCTCGGAGGAAGAGCTTCTAAGGGTCCAATGATCTAAATATCTCTGGGCTGGAGAGATTATTTAAAGGGACACTAAACCCAAATGTTTTCTTTCATGATTCAGATAGAGCATGCAATGTTAAGCAACTTTCTTATTTACTCCTATCAAACATTTTTCTTCTTTCTCTTGTTATCTTGTTTGAAAAAGCAGGAATGAAAGCTTTAGAGCCAGCCCATTTTATGTTCAGCACCTGGGTTGCGCTTGCTGAGTGGATGGCTAAATGTAGCCACCAATCAGCAAGCGCTATCCAAGGTGATGAAAGTTAATACAAATAGATGTGGCGCTAGACCAGCTAGGTATATAGTGTACTTAAAGGTATATTATATATGATACTTAAAACTACATATAAATATATCTATTAAATAAAGTTCTATAAAATGGCATAAAAACAAGGAATAGATATGCAATAAATAAGCAATAAATAGTGGAATAAAATATACAACAATCTAAACACACAAAGAAAATAATAATTTAATAATCAAAACATAAATAAGTTAATAATCAAAACATAAATAAGTTTACAAAACACTAAAACACCGGGGGTAAGTAATTGATGGGGTTTAAAAAGTCAATTCATATGTCAGCACTACTGATTTACTTATAAGATCCAAAGGATGAAATTTGTGTAAAGTCCTTGCATTAAAGGCTACAGGCAATACATATGCAGGGATAGGCAGGCAATACAGATGCAGGGATAGGCAGGCAAGTTATATATAACGGAAGGCTTCCAACATCAGCTTGAAAATGAAGCAGATTTTTTTTTAAACGTAATGCCGGATCGGATGGACTTACTGTTTACTTGAGGATGCGACCAACCTTCCGGGTAGACTCTCTTGTTGTATATTAGTCAGCAAGTGTCATAGCCGGGTACGTGAATCACCGTTGACGGTGTCCGGGTCGTCCTCTTTGCCAGCCTCGATCACTTGGCCAAGTAATCGAGGCTGGCAAAGAGAGGAGCCTAAAGAATAGGACGACCCGGACACCGTCAACGGTGATTCACACACTAATAGTGTGCTATCCAAGGTGATGAACCAACAATGGGCCGGCTCCAAAGCTTTCATTCCTACTTTTTCAAATAAAGATAACAAGAGAATGTAGAAAAATTTAAAATAGGAGTAAATTAGAAAGTTGCTTAAAATGTCATGCTCTATCCCAATCATGAAAGAAAAAATTTGGGTTTAGTATCCCTTTAAGAATGCTCGCTACTATTTTATTCCAGAAGAACCTTAGCTATAAGATTATAAACCAGGATCTAGACCCATCCGGTAGATATATTGTTACACAAATAGAAGTAAATAATAAACTCTGGACACTTTGTAATTTATATGGACCAAATGAACTCGATGTTCAGTTCTGGAATAAAATTAAGAATAAGCTGATTCCATATTTGGACCGTAATTTAGTGATAGCCGGAGATTTTAATATGACTCAACACCCGGAGATAGACAGGTTCAGATTGAGTTCACCAAGATATTATGCAAGGGAAGCTAAATTTTTTAGGGACTTCTGCAAAATTTTAAATTTAAAAGATATATGGCGAATACAACATCCTGATACACGCAACTATACATGTGAATCAAAATCACATAAAAACTTTTCTAGAATAGATTTATTTTTGCTAGAAGAGAGACTGCTATCTCTGGATGTTGAGTCACAAATCTCGGAAATCACCCTGTCGGATCATGCGATAGTGAGTATAAAATTACAGAGTTCTCCTTCTAGGGGTAAGAATAATAACATTTTTCATTTTCCAAATTACATGTCAAACAATACACAATTTAGAAATTGGTTGGTGGAAGCCTGGAGAGAGTATTATAGAAATAATATGGGGTATTTACATAAAATAGAAACTTTCTGGGAGGCAGGAAAGACTGTCCTGAGAGGCGAGATAAAAGCACACATGATCAAGGAAAAAAAGAAATATAAACAACAAGAGACCCAACTTGCTAACCAACTCAAAAATGCATACAGGAGATATTTGAGTGAGCCGAATAATACTCATTGGAATAAATACATGCAAGCTAAAGAAGCTAGGGAGCTTTTCATGAGGGAAGCCTGGTCATTAGAAGATTTAAAAAATAGAGCTCGCTATCAAGGATTCCAAGGCACTACTGCCAAGCATTTAGCAAGAATATATAAAATTAGGAAAAATAAAAATATAATAACAAGCATTAGAGATGGAGAGCGAAAATGTACCCAAACCACTGAAATCTGTGATATATTCCATAAATATTATAAAAGAATCTATTCAAAGGTAAAGATAGATGAATTAGAGCAAGAAAAGTTCTGGCAGAATATTAAATTACCAAAAATTACTGATGACGATTTAAAGATGATTAACCAGCCAATAACAATTGAAGAATGTGAAAAGGCAATTAATGCTATGAAACAGAATAAAGCCCCTGGCCCAGATAGGCTACCCGCCGAATTCTATAAAATTTTAACTAAAGAGGTAACAACTACCTTAACCCAATTATTTAACTATTATCTCTGTGAAAGTCAGATGAACTCCCCATATTTTTCAGACTCAATTATAACACTAATATATAAAAAAGGTAAAGATCCAGAAGATCCAGGCGGATATAGACCCATATCCCTCCTAAATAATGACTATAAATTGTTGATGGCAATACTTGCCCAAAGATTTAAAAAAGTTATTGGAACAATAATTCACAGCGACCAGACAGGATTTATACCAGGAAGAAATGTAGCGTGTAATATTAGGAAAGTATTACTGACTATAGATAATTATTATAATAAAAAAAGAAAGAAAAATAAGATAAAGACAGACCTTGCGTTAGTTATGCTAGATGCCGAGAAGGCTTTTGATTCAATTATATGGGAACATCTGTTTTTGGCGCTTGAAAATTTTGGGTTTTCTGGTTGTATAGTCAATATGCTCAGAAATATATATAAAAACTCAAGATCGCAAGTATTAGTTAATGGTCTTGTATCACAGTATATTACATTACAGAGGGGCACGAGGCAAGGATGCCCCTTGTCACCCCTCTTATTTAATGTGTCATTAGAACCACTGGCAATATGGCTTAGACAGGAATTAAAAGGTATAGCCTTGGGAGATCAGAATGTTATTCTATCTCTCTATGCAGACGACCTTATGCTGTACCTAAGCGATACAAGATATAGTATTCCCCAATCTATGCAGTTAATTAACCGTTTTAGTACTTTTTCTGGCTATAGAATTAACACAATAAAATCTGAGATTTTGTGGATTCATAAGACTCCGAATAGTAATTTTCCGCATGTCTTTAAAGAAGCGGATAATATGAAATATCTGGGAATTAAAATCTCAAAAAATCCAAGCGAATGGTATAAGCTCAATATTGAGGATATATTTATCAAAATGGCAGATGAGATGAAAAATTGGAAATTATACTATATATCGATTTCCGCTAAGATTATGCTAATAAAGACAATTTTTTTTCCACGGATCTTGTATTTATTACATAATCTCCCTTTATTTATTACCAAGCAAGATACTAAAAGGTTTTATACAGCATGTTCACTGTTTATTTGGGGAAAGAGTCGACCTAGAATATCAAGGAATAGATCAACACAGCCTAAAAAATATGGGGGATTAGCACTGCCAAACATTGAATACTATAATTGGATCTGTATGATAAAATTTGCGGTAGACTGGGTAACAGAAGCAAACTATGTGACTTATTATGATATAGAAACAAAGCTTGTCAAACCATTTGATTTGAGAGCTTTACTACATTGTCCTGTGAAGAAGTTACCAAGTAACATTGCATATAGTCTGACTTTTGTCAATATCATAAATGCTTGGCAGAAGTGCTGTAAGGAGTTGGGACACAACCCAAGGTCATCACATTTGCTCCCTATTAAAGGTAACCCCGACTTTACACCAGGAATCTGGGATTTGGTATTTTCAGAATGGGAAAGGAAGGGACTTGTCTATGTGTCCCAACTCTTACAGGATGATAGCAAGACATTACAGTCATTTGAAAATCTATCCAGTAGATATGCCCTATCGGCCAAAAACTTCTATGCTTACCTTCAGATAAGGAATTATGCTAGCCAAGTGTGCAGAACAAGTGGATTTGAGTGGGGTGCTAAGGAGATTCCTGATGGAATTAAACTGTATGAGATAGGCCGACGATCATCGTCTTATTGATATAAATCTTTAACTATAAAGTCTGGCCAAAATAATATAAGAGAACTCAAAGAAAATATAATGAAAATAATTCATAATATAACAGAGCAGGAGATAGAAAAGAGTATCTCTCTTTCATCACAAGCAACTAGCAATATAAGTTGGCGAGAAGCCCAAATAAAATTACTTAATAATTACTATCTAACCCCATATAGGCTATATAAGATCTCAAAGACTAGACAAACAAGTTGTTGCTTTAAGTGTAAAGAAGAAATGGCAGATATCATTCATTGTATATGGGCATGCCCGAAAATTAACCAATATTGGAGAAAAGTTAATTATTGGCTAAATAAATATCTCGAAAAAAAAATTATCATAACTTTTCGACTGATTTTTATGCTAGACTCAGAAAGGAGAAGTAAAGGAGAACAACTCTTTATCAATTTTATCATAATAGCAGTTAGAAATCAACTATTCAGAGAGTGGAAAACACCAAAGATTCCTACCATCCCCGAACTAGTTAACTTATTAACTTTACAAATGACAATTGAAACATATGATACTAAATTCAACTCGGAAATACATTACCGAGCTTTCTTTGCAAAGTGGAAAAAATATATAAGTGCCTGGCCAGCACCGCTGCAACACCAATTTATTGCTAGATTTCAGAACTCTTCAATATTTCTTTCTCTAGTACTAGAGGGTGAACTACCCTATCACTGGATAGATCTAACCCAATTTGGGGTGTAATGTAACGACAAGGCTCGCCATCCAAAGGCTCGTCATCCAAAGAGTGATTTTTCCTTCCCCATCCTTTTTTTTTTTTTTTTGTTTGTTGTCTTTCTCTCTCTCTCCCCGTATAAAATTGATAGCACTTGAAGAATATTCTATGTTAGGTAATTATAATTTAAAATTTTCTCTGTCATACACTGTATAATGTGATGTAAAATTTATTTTTGTAAGGCACCAAGGATAATTAAAGATAATGAAGTAATTTTTGTAATAAGATGATGATAATATGATATGTATGTTGGAATACTATCATTGTACGGTATTAATTAAGGTAAAAGTGTAATGCTGGTAATGAGATTTACTTTACTTTCTTTTTGTGTCCTTTTAATGTTCAATGTTTGTGTGAAAAAAACTTAATAAAAAAAAAAAAAAAAAAAAAAAGAATGCTCGCTACTACTATTTCCCTGGTGGAATTACATAAAGCCACTTTTATATGTCTCGCTAAGGGGCGTATACTGCATTTTCGTATGGGAAGGAGATGCATACATTACAAAAGTGCACAATGAAAGTCATAAAAAAACAAATAATTGAACTATTCACAGAATAATACTTAGGAAAAAATTGTTTAGTTAAGGTGCCTCAAAAATCATAACATAGCATAGAGCTCAGACAGACAGACCGCCACTCGCAGGGACAGCCCATTTTCTTTCATAATTGCATTAATACTGCAGTATGTTTTTTTAGTATGTGGCAGTTTTATCAGACAAAAGCTACTATTTCACATGACAAAATAAAAACAAAATAATGGTAAACTATCTATTTTTAGCCCCTTCACCCAAATAGACGTATATATACGTCTTGCAGTACTTTGCCTATCATACCACAATGCGTCTTAGCTTCAGGAAGCTCCAGCAGTCTCGGCTGTTAAGTCCCGGGTGGTGGGTGGGCGGCTCAGCAGCGGAGGTGGGAGGGAGTGGGAGGGCCCTACGCTACAGGGGGAAAAAAAATGAACAGGGGGGGATAGGGCAGATACACTACTGAAAAGGGGTTGGGGGTGTGGGGGGGGGTCAATAAATGGTGATCGCGGGAGAGGGGAGGTTGTGGGACCACTACACTACAGAAAAAAATCTAAATTAAAAGAAAAAAAGAAAAAGAAAAAAAGGGGTTTATAGGTACTGGCAGAAAGCTAACAGATGGCGGCAATAGTTAGAGGGAGGGAGGGCTTGACAGCTGTTTGGGGGGGTGATCAGAGAGGTTGTAGGGTATCTTTCACTGCAGATTTTTTTTATTATTAAAAAAAAAAAGTTTTACATTTTTTATTGGCAGACTGTCTGCCAGTACTTAAGATGGGAGTGACCAGTGGGGGGTGGGGGAGGGATCAACTAGGGATAAGGGGGTGGGAAGTGTCAGGTGGGGGGGTAATCTCTAAACTAAAGTTAAATTAAAGGGACACTCATTAAAAATTAAACTTTCATTATTCAGATAGAGCATGCCATTTTAAACAACTTTCCAATTTACTTCCATTAACTAAATGTGCACAGTCTTTTTATATTTAAACTTTTTGAGTCACCAGCTCCTACTGAGTATGTGCAAGAATAAGTGTGTATGCATTTGTGAATGGCTGATGGCTGTCACATGGTACATGTATGCATTTGTGATTGGCTGATGGTTGTCACATGGTACGGGGGGAGTGGAAAAAGACATAACTTTTAAAATTGTCAGAAAAAAAATCTACTACTCATTTGAAGTTCAGACTAAGAGGCATATTTAAGAAATGTCTTGCGGACCTGATCCGACAGTGCGGATCAGGTCCGCAAGACATCGCTGAATGCGGAGAGCAATACGCTCTCCGCATTTAACATTGCACCAGCAGCTCACAAGAGCTGCTGGTGCAACGCCGCCCCCTGCAGACTCGCGGCTAATGGGCCGCCAGCAGGGAGCTGTCAATCAACCCGATCGTACTCAATCGGGTTGAATTGTTGCGATTCCTGTCCGCCTGCTCAGAGCAGGCGGACAGGGTTATGGAGCAGCGGTCTTTGTGACTGCTGCTTTATAACTGCTGTTTCTGGCGAGTCATCAGACTCGCCAGAAACACGGGCCGTCAAGCTATTGCATTGTCTTGTTATCTTGCATTTGTTGATTATGCAAATCTACTGTGTTGACTGGTCCTTTAACCTTATAAACTACCTAATTAACCCCTTCACTGCCGGGAATAATAGAAGTGTGCAATTAGCGGCCTACTAATTACCGAAAAGCAATGACAAAGCAATATATGCCTGCTATTTGTAACAAAGGGGATCCCAGAAATGCTTTTATAATCATTTGTGCCATGATTGCACAAGCTGTTCGTAAATAATTTCAGTGAGAAACGCAAAGAATGTGAAAGAATTAACATTTTTTTTTTATTTGATCGCATTTGGCAGTGAAATGGTGGCATGAAATATACCAAAATGGGCCAGTACATTGGGTCGTCTACTTAAAAAAAAAAAATAATAATAATAAATATATATATATATATAAATATAAATATATATATATATATATATATATATATATATATATATATATATATATAGTTTTGACAGGTAAATAAAAATAAAAAAAACAAGGCTCTATTTCTGTTTAAATGTAGTGATAGCAAAAATGCTGATTTTTTTTTTTCAGTATTTTGGGCAAGTTTTTCTCTGAAAGTACCGGTAGTGAAGGGTTTAAACAATTAAAAGGGATAGGGATTTTTTTAAGCATAGTATTTAGATTATTCCCTGCATCCATGTAGTCATGAGTGCCGCCATGGTGAAATGCATTCCAGTGCTGTTTGCCCATGTGTAACCTAGATTCCAAAATGGCAGCATCCACAATTAGAGGGGAAGTACACAAAATGTATTTAATGTTGAATGTCCATTATATATATATATGTTTGCAAATTTAAACAAAAACAGTGTGTAAGAAACTGCGTGCAAAATATTTATGAAGCCGGAAACTACGTCCTTAATAGAACTTAATCGTAAGCTTAAATTGTTTTTATCACTTTTCCTTTTACTGTATATTAAATCTAACTCACTTGATTTACTTTCCTTAGGATTCACTAGAACTTGCTTTCCACCAGATACCATACATGCTTTTCAAGGCTACTTGTTAAATTTGTAAGTAACCGGAAAAAATATATATATCTTCCATAGCATACAGTCTGCATGCAAAACAGGGTAGTTGCCTTTTAAATGGACATTCAAGTGTAAACAAAAATAGATTTTTGTTTTTGTTTGTTTTAATATTTTATTTTTTATAACAAATTATTTTCTTTTCCTATGGGCTACATTCCGAGTGGAGTGGTAATTTGCGCTCCTGCTCTAACTCGTTAACTCCGCTAGACTTCGACTTTTTGCACGTGTCATGTAGCGCGTGTAACAAGTTGAAAGTAAAAAAGTTTTTTGCTCGGGAGCTTCCTCGAAGGGACTTCCAGACCCGTGTTAACGTATTCATCTTTAGAATAATATGTTCTATTTATTTATAAATAAGTATTTCTATATATATCTGATGTTTTTTTGGTAAAATATATACCGTATCTATAACTATATATTTAGATGATTATATATAGGTATAGATATACACTCACCGGCCACTTTATTAGGTACACCTGTTCAATTGCTTGGCAACACAAATTGCTAATCAGCCAATCACATGAGAGCAACTCAATGTATTCAGGCATCTAGACGTGGTGAAGACGACTTGCTGAAGTTCAAACCGAGCATCAGAATGGGGAAGTAAGGGGATTTAAGTGACTTTGAACTGGACATGGTTGTTGGTGCCAGACGGGCTGGTCTGAGCATTTAAAAAACTGCTGATCTACTGGGATGTTCACGAACAACCATCTCTAGGGTTTACAGAAAATGGTCCAAAAAAGAGAAAATATCCAGTGAGCGGCAGTTGTGTGGACGACAATGCCTTGTTGATGTCAGAGGTCAGAGGAGAATGGGCAGATTGGTTTGAGATGATAGAAAGGCAACAGTAACTCAAATAACCACTTGTTACAACCAAGGTATGCAGAATACCATCTCTGAACACACAACACGTCGAACCTTGAAGCAGATGGTCTACAGCAGCAGAAGACCACACCGGGTGCCACTCCTGTCAGCTAAGAACAGGAAACTGAGGCTACAATTCGCACAGGCTCACTGAAATTGGACAATAGCAGATTTGAAAAACGTTGCCTGGTCTAATGAGTCTAGATTTCAGCTGTGACATTAAGATGGTAGGGTCAGAATTTGGCGTAAACAACATAAAAGCATGGATCCATCCTGCCTTGTATCAACGGCTCAGGCTGGTGGTGTAATGGTGTTGGGGATATTTTCTTGGCACACTTTGGGGCCCTTAGTACAAATTGAGCATCGTTTAAACGCCACGGTCTACCTGAGTATTGTTGCTAACCATGTCCATCCCTTTATGACTACAGTGTACCCATATTCTGATGGCTACTTCCAGCAGGATAATGCACCATGTCACAAAGCTCAAATCATCTCAAACTGGTTTCTTGCACATGACAATGAGTTCACTGTACTCCAATGGCCTCCACAGTCACCAGATCTCAATTCATTAGAGCACCTTTGGGATGTGGTGGAGCAGGAGATTTGCATCATGGATGTGCAGCCGACAAAGCTGCAGCAACTGCGTGATGCTATCATGTCAATATGGACCAAAATGTCTGAGGAATGTTTCCAACACTTTGTTGAATCTATGCCATGAAGAATTAAAGCAGTTCTGAAGGCAAAAGGGGATGTAACCCGGTAATAGCAAGGTGTACCTAATAAAATTGCCGGTGAGTGTATATAAACCACAAAGAGATGCAATAAATCACTTATCGCTCGCGCGCAACTGTTAGCACGCCACTTGTAATCTAGCCCTATATTTTCAATACCAGAAAAGGAGTTACATTTATAGTTAAAGGAACAATGTACTTTAGTAAGCAGCTGATGAGTTGATTGTATTTATAGCTCCTTCAGAAACACCCTTTCAAATTGGCTGTGCTCTGTCCTTTTCCCCTACTAGGAGGTTGATTTCTGCTGCTTCTTCTTGCTTACCTAGCTTTTTTGAAGTGCAGAAATATTTTCATTTTCAATACATATGTTGTTCTCAACAAGCAAAAGCAATGATTTATTTCTATGCCAAGTCATTTAAAATATTTTATTTAGCAAAAACAAAATATATCCCATGTATCGGAATCCTGAAACTTTTAATAGCATAGAAAATTTGTATTCACCAATCACAGCAGTGAGTTGTGAATCACTCTAGATTATATGCAATGGAGCAGCATCAATCTTGTTATCATTCACAGTTCCACTATGAAGGATACTGCTATCACAAAAACACTTTTTACAGGAGAGAGCATCGGTGATACTAATAGCTCCTGCATGGCCTTGCAGGATCTGGTTTGCAAATCTAGTAAGGATGACATCTTTACCTCCTTGGAGGATACCTCAGAGGAAAGACCTTCTACTTCAGGGTCCTTTCCTCCATCCAAACCTAGATTCTCTGAAGCTGACTGCTTGGAGATTGAACGCCTAGTTCTGTCTAAACGTGGTTTTTCTGATGTGGTCATTGAAACTATGATTCAGGCTCGAAAACCAGTTACTCACAAGATTCAATGCCAAGGTTCCAAAGTATGATTCAAGGTCAAGAGATCCTCAGGCTGTTCTGATAAAAGGGCACTATAGGCTATGATCAGGCGTCATCTTTTCAACTAGCCCAATCTCATACAGAGATGCTGTTGTCTTTTCTACGTTCCCATGGGTGGAAGGTGAATTTGGAGAAAAGTTCTCTTGTCCCATCTATCAAAGTGTGTTATAGGGACTATAATAGATTCCCTGTCCAGAAAACACAAGATTCTTGCTTCTTGCCTTTTCCAGTCTGCCTTTTGTCCATCTGTGGCCCAATGCATGGACTAGCAGTTCCTTGGAGGTTTTCTCTGTCTTATCTGTTTCCTCCGTTTGCTCTCCTTCCACTAGTCATTGCGCGTATCAAAGAGCATGGCGGTTATACAGATAGTGCAGCCGTCTTTGACTCTGCTTAGTTTTTTTTTTTTTTTTACATTCTTTCTGGCCGGTAGGAGCCTCAGGCATCTGAGGCAGTTTTTGTTTAAGTCTATCTAGAATCGATTGCAATTTTTATTAATCTTCTGCAGAATTAAAGTTTTTATTTTGCATTAAGAATTTGTGCCATCTGTGTCCTCTCATCCACCTGGGGGTGTTTATTCACCTGGGGATTTTGCAGCGCAGATTCTTCTTCTGCAGTAACTGCGGCTTTGTCAGCTTTCCCTGCATTGGGTAAGCGTAAGAGAAAATCTAAACATTTGCCTGATACTAAGGCTAGGACTGCATTAGCAACTCTTGCTCAGATGTTTGATAAGGAGAATACTTCAGTAGCTTCTGAAGGTGAGATCTCGGACTCTGACACTTTAGCAGAGAAATCTTAGAGGTTAATTTTAGATTTAAGCTTGAAGACCTCCGGTTACTACTGAAGGAGGTCCAAGCTACTTTAGACAACTCTGAACCTTCAGTTGCTGTCAACCCCACAAAGTCTTCTAAATTGGATAGAGTCTATGATTCTCCATCTTCTGAGGAGTGTTTTTCTATCCCAAGGAAGATGTCTGAAATTATTGCTCGGGAATAGGATAAGTCAGGGCTTCCTATTTCCCCTTCCCCTGTTTTTAAGAAGATGTTTCCTGTTGCTGACTCTATTCGTGACTCATGGCACACTGTCCCTAAAGTAGAAGGGGCTATTTCTACTCTTGCCAAGAGAACTCCCATTCCTATAGAGGATAGTTGCTCTTTTAAGGACCCAATGGACAAGAAGCTAGAGGCTTACTTAAAAAAGATGTATATACATCAAGGTTTACAGTGGCAACCTGCAGCGAGTATTGCTACGGTTGCGGGAGCTGCATCTTATTGGTGCAATGCATTGTCTGATCTTATTACACAGGAAACTACATTAGAGGAGATCCAAGATAGGATAAAAGCTCTCAAATTGGCCAATACCTTTATCTGTGATGCCAATATGCAGATAATACATCTGGGAGCTAAGATTTCTAGCTTCATGGTACTAGCCCGCAGGGCTCTGTGGTTAAAATCTTGGTCAGCCTATGTCTCTTCTAAGGCCAAGCTTTTGGCTTTACCTTACAAGGAAAAGACTCTGTTTGGTCCTGGTCTGGCACAGATCATTTCAGAGATTACAGGAGGAAAGGGATCTTTCCTACCTCAGGACAAGAAAAATAGACCTAGAGGTTGTCAGACCTCTAATTGTCATTCCTTTCATAACTTTAAGGGACAAAAGTCTTCCTCTTCTAAACCAGATCAACCCAGATCTACTTGGAAATCCAACCAGCCCTGGAACAAGGGAAAACAAAACAAGAATCCTTCTGCTGACTCTAAATCAGCATGAAGGTTCCACCCCCAATTCCAGTGTGGATCAGGTGGGGGGCAGGCTTTCTCTTTTTCATCAAGCCTGGATATGCGATGTCCCAGACCCTTGGGCGGTGGACATAGTATCCCAGCATTACAGAATGGGATTCAAGTCTTGCCTTCCAAGAAGCAGATTTCTTTTGTCAAGACTATCCTCAAACCAAATAAAGAAGGAGGCCTTCTTAAACTGTGTGAAGGATCTATACTCTCTGGTAGTTATTGTTCTTGTCCCTCTAGCAGAACAGGGTCTAGGATTCTATTCAAATATATTTGTGGTTCCCAAATAGGGCCGACTCCTATGCATCACATTCCTGCTTTTTAAATAAAGATAGCAAGAGAACAAAGAAAAATTAGAAAGTTGCTTAAAATTGTATGTTCTATCTGAATCATGAAAGAAAAAAAGTTGTGTTTAGTGTCCCCTTAAAGTGTAAAGAAAAAATTCTCCCTTCTGAGCCAAGTGTCTCTCAGGATTTTGCTGTTAATAACTATTTACTAAATAGTCTAACTAGTTAAAATAAATATAAACTTAGCTGTGAAATAAAAATAAAACATAAGCTAGCTACAATGTAACTATTAGTTATATTGTAGCTAGCTTAGGTTTTATTTTACAGGTGAGTATTTAGTTTTAATTAGGAATTATTTAGGTAATAATAGTAAGTTTTATTTAGATTTATTTTAATTATATTTAAGTTAGGGGGTGTTAGGGTTAGGGTTAGGTTTAGGGGTTAGTAGGTTTATTATAGCGGCGGTGTGGGCGGACAGCAGATTTGGGGTTAATATTTAAATAGTGTTTGCGATATGGAGGGCGGCGGTTTAGGGGTTAATAATTTTATTATAGTGGCGACGATGTCGGGAAGCGGCGTAATAGGGGTTAATACATTTTTTAAGTGGCGGCGATGTCCGGAGCGGCAGATTAGGGGTTAATAATTTTAGTTTAGTGTTTGCGATGCGGGAGGGCCTCGGTTTAGGGGTTTATAGGTAGTTTATGGGTGTTAGTGTACTCTGTGACAGTTTAGTTATGAGTTTTATGGTAACAGCTTTGTAGCATAAAACTCATAACTACTGACTTTAGATGGCGGTACAGATCTTGTTATTTTAGGCTGTACCGCTCACTTTTTGGCCTCACCGCAAAACTCGTAATACCGGCGCTATGCGAGTCCCATTGAAAAAGGACTTTTCTTAAAGTGCGGTACTGATGTTGCGTGACGGCCAAAAAGGTGTGCGGTACACCTATTCTGACAAGACTTGTAATAGCGGCATTAGGGAAAAAGCATCGTTATGGGCCATAACGATGCTTTTTCACTCATAACGCAAAACTCGTAATCTAGCTGAAGGAGTATTAAGTCCCAAATGAAGGATCTAAAAAGAGGATTAACTTCGTAAGTGCTGGTATCCTTCTGTACCTAGAAGGCAATAGCACTTACCTTAGATCCAATTGCATGATGAATGCTGATCCTTAGGTGTGGCAGGCACTCTACTCCCTGTCATAGACCTGTAGGAAAAGAAAGAACAGAGTAACTAACTCTGGCTTTCTGCAAAGGGGTAGCAAAGTGCTAAAAGTAAAGCAAAGACTTCCTCGCCACCTTTTAACTGCTAAAAGCCACCACTACTCTTACTCAAGAGATTGACATGGACAAAGCTAGACCCCAATCCTTGCTTGCAGGGAAAAGTACCCATAAAAGGAATAAAATCTTCATACACCAACTTCGCAAACCTCCATTGACAGAGGCAAAGAGAATGACTGGGGGTTATGGGTAAGGCAGTTACACTTGCTCTTTGTCTGCCCCTACTGGCCAGGAGTTGAATATCCCACTAGTAATTGGAATGACTTTTTGGACTCTCCATATCCGGAAATAAATAAATTTATCAGGTAAGCATACATTTTTTTTTTTTATATTTCTTAACAAGAAAATAATTGTGAGACAAGGTTCTACATTGGGGCAATGGAGTCTATATGAATTATACATGCTTGGTGAAAAATCTTTACCACGCCTCTAAAACCCCTTGGAACACCCAAGGCCTGCCCCTGAGGACTGCTTAACCATAACAAAACAATACATGAAAATTTTACAATCACTTATACATAAACTACTTTGAAACTGTGTTTTTGAGTTTTTGGTTATAATTATTCTTAGTGGTTCTCATTTGATGTGCAGTATATTCATGCATTTGTAGGGCCATGGGCAAGATACATTTTCTGGGGGCTCCTTTATCCCCTCATATGGTCCAACCCTGTCATAATATTCAATAGATCCTTTATAAAGAAAACCACAATTTAGTATATATTACACCTTCTGATACCATAAACACTTCATAAACTAAATACATGGAAGCATGGAGCTGCAGAAAAATATAAGTTTACTGACTGGAACAGCAGAACTACTATGGGAAGCTGTAAAATCTGAGATGGAAAGAAAAAAAAATACTATAAAAATAAACCTTACCTTAATGTCTGAAGTATCTGCATGACACTATACATCAGCCACAGCAGCACATGTCACTTCTTTGCT
The DNA here is from genome assembly GCF_027579735.1 of Bombina bombina. Taxonomy (NCBI): domain Eukaryota; kingdom Metazoa; phylum Chordata; class Amphibia; order Anura; family Bombinatoridae; genus Bombina; species Bombina bombina. The sequence continues at coordinate 48,411,777 of NC_069506.1, forward strand.
AGGAACACGTTCCCTCTCACCCTGCACTAGATTATGCTGCATGGGGGAGGGGCGTGTGTGCACTCACTTATTCTTCCCACTGACACCTTTCTACAAAGCACTGTTCCCCTAACAAACTTCATTTAGTTGATCTTAGGGCCACAGCAGAAAGAGCAGGGCTAAGGGGACCAGCAGACTGGATGCTGTCTGTCCAAGGCTGCATGGACACAGTGTGAGACGAGTCACACAGTCTCAAGACTGAAGAGAGCAGTGTGTGCAGCTGCACAGATGCTAAAATCCTCACGTGCCTGCCGCTCTAGCTTTCTGCTGCATGCGCCTACAGTCAGCCCTAGCCAGAAACAATCCCCACCACCAGAGCAGTTACCTGGTAACAGTGGTAACCCCAGCAGGACCTTTTCTGATGCAGTGGGATCGTCTGGATGCCGAGTTAGGGCTTAGCATCCAGTGCTGTACAGTGCACATCTAAAACAGCACATGGCACTAGCTTGGCATGTCACATGACACCGGCACGGTCTGGCACAGTTTCTCACAAATAAATATAAGCAGAGAACTTTTGACTGTGACAGTATTAGGACTGACTGTGCCCCCCCCCCCCATGTTACATGTCATCAGAAGTCTGGCATGAACCAAATAAAATAATTTAATTTTTTTTTAGGACTCTTGGACCCCTCAACAAAAACTGGGCCCTGGGCAGCTGCCCCTTTTGCCCTGTGTTAAAGATGGCCCTGAAACCGCTTGCAATGTGGGGCCCTTCAAAGCATGGAGTAGTGCCCCTCTCACCCTGCCCAAAGTGTAGACATCATAAAATGTCATACACACACCTATAAATGTTAATAGCTATCCATTAACAAAATGCTGGAAAAGACAGATTAAGTGATGTTCAGTTAATTTGATCATGATTTCTTCTCACAACAATCTCTCGAACATCTATTAATCTAGCTCTATATTTCTATCATCCTTTTACAAAGTTTTAACACTATATGAAATGCATTTAAAGGGACACTGAACCCAAATTTTATCTTTCATGATTCAGACAGAGCATGCAATTTTAAGCAACTTTCTAATTTGCTCATATTATCAATTTTTCTTCATTCTTTTGCTATCTTTATTTGAAAAGCAAGAATGTAAGTTTAGAAGCCGGCCCATTTTTGGTTCACAACCTGGGATGTGCTTGCTGATTGGTGGCTAATTGCTGTCCAGGGTACTAAACCAAAAATTGTCTGGCTCCTTAGCTTAGATGCCTTCTTTTTCAAATAAAATAGCAAGAGATCAAAGAAAATTTGAGTAAAATAGGAGTAAATTAGAAAGTTGCTTAAAATTAAATGCTCTATCTGAATCATGAAATATTTTTTTTTTAGTTTAGTGTCCCTTTAAAGGGAGAGTAAAGTCAAAATGAAACTTTTATGATTCAGATAGAACATGCAATTGTAAACAACTTTCCAATTTACTTCCATTATCAAAATGTGCACAATCAATCTTTTTATATGCACTTTCTGAGGCACCTGCAAGTACTGAGCATGTGCAAGAGTTCACAGTGCATACGTATATGCATTTTGTGATTGGCTAATGGCAGTCACATGATACAAGAAGAAGGAAAATGTTACTATTAAGTGGCCCTTTAAGAAGTCACATTATCAGTGGGATAGATTACTAGTAGCTTGTGAAGTTTAAAAGAGGCCTCAACACAAAGGTTAAATGATGTTCAAAATATAGTGAGAAAGGGCACTTGGCTGTACTGTATTCAAAAATATTTCAGTGTGAAACAATGTTATTGTGAGTGTCAGATTCCACTTAGTATATTGTTTTATCTCCTATAACTCACCAGTTCTCAAAGAATAAATCCTTATAATTACTTAGACCACATTTCTAACCATAAATGTAGAAAGATCTACAAAATTAAATATGTAAGCGCCATAACAGTTGAAAAACGACACAATCTAATTTGTTAGCGCATGTCATTTTAAGACTATCGCCCCCTGCCCTACTGTGAACTAGATTACAAGTGGAGCAATACTTTATCGGGCGCGCTGCAAACAAGCAAATTTGCCTGTTTACGGCCACGCAATAAATAAACAGCCAGTAAAAGTGGCTGGTTATTGCTACCGCAAGCTCGAGGTAGCAATTAGCGCTCATAAAATTAACCAGAGATCAAATCTTTTGGTTAATTTTAAAAATGTGCCTCAAAATGCCCCAAAATACAGTGGTGTGTAGTTTCTTAAAAAATAAAAATGTTACAAGAAGCAATTATGAGGGCTGAAAGTTGGCGGGTGTGGGTTGTTAGAAAACAAAACGCACTGAAAAGTGCCCTTACATTGCTGTCTATGAGAACTGTGTGTTCCCTGTAAATATATATGTATAGGCTTATATTATATACACACACATATATATATATATATATATATATATATATATATATATATATATATATATATATATATATATATACAGTATATATATGTATATACACATGTTAACACATAAATATATATGAATATATTCATATATATTTATATTTGCTGCCCATCGCGGTGCGACTTTCCCCCTTTGTCTGACGGCATGAGAATGAGGCTCCCATTGTGAGCCCAATTCTTCCTCGCCTTCGCATTGCACCTCACTTGCAATACCAGCACACATTTGCGTGCATTGGTATTACTAAGTTGAGGGCAAACATCACTTTCACGGAAGTTGTGCAACTCTATTATATTAGCAGTAGTTTCCACTCTGGACCAGCAGTGCTCTGCGGGGTCCAAGCAGCACTTCTACTATGTGTTAAAGCCATTTGTAAACTATACACCTTATCTTCAAATTTAATAATAATCCTGGTGAATTGTTATATTTCTGTGAAATACATGATAAAAATGTATACACTAAAATTACTCCATACAGAGATTTGATGGTTGTTTTTTTTTTACATGCCACTAAACTTGAGATTGGGCCATAAATCTATTACATAATATTGTTGTTTTATAGGTTTTTCACCTTAGTGCAACTGATGATTTCATTCACACACTGAAAAAGAATATGGTGTTTTAAAATAATAACGCCCTTTTCTGACATTCTTCCTTTCTCTTTGAGTTATACAACTATTTCCTTTAGGCAATACTACTAAATACATAGTAATTGTTCTGGTAGCAATCATTATGCTATTGCAACAGAGAGTAAAATGTATACATTTATAGGTGTGGTAGGAAGTAAAGCGGAGATTCCCTTTTGTATGCAAATAGCGCCCCCTAGCAGAAAACTTAAGAAGTGCTTTACTTGTTCCTATATGGTAGAGTTTTCTGATTAACTTTAATATAGAACTTAAATAAGCAAATGTATATTTTCAGTGCTTGTTAATGAAAAAAAAAATGTAATTAGTGGCAGTTCCTTTTAAATCTGTTACTTCATCTATTTTTATACCATAAAACAGAAGCCTGGAGGCAAATCTTTTTTTTTTCTTCTCTTTTTAATACCTTTATTTTTATTGATTTTATAGCCCCAGCTATGTTACAAGGAGAAAAAAAAGTCACTAAGGGGCAGCTGTTATAGAAACTGAGTATAAGGAAAGGTTTGTCTGGTTGTACTGATAGCTTTGGGCAACACATTAATAAGCAAGCGCACACACTGCGCCAGTAAACAATCGCACTATAATTGGATTCATTTGGGAATTATGATTGTTAAGAGGTTATATATGCAGATGTAGAAATGGTTTCTGGCTCTAAAAAGAAAGAAAAAAAAGAAAGTGTTCAGGTTCCCATCAAATGAAAAAAATAAATGTTATATTATTTTTATGTGGGTGCATTAATATTTGTTAAAAAAAAATATTAGTTTTTTTTCATTTCTGGCAGCAAAAATAGAGAATTTTAATATGTATTGTGTGTATATATATATATATATATATATATATATATATATATATATATATATATATATATATATATATATGTGTGTGTGTGTGTCAGTGTCATTCAAATAGAGCTGTGGGAGTTTTTTTCAGCAATTGAGCTTCAATTCCACAAATCAGATGTGAACAAACGTCCTGTTCCTGTTTTAAATTCAAAATATACAGCTTTCATGTCAACAACGATATATTTGTTGAGATAAAGCATGCTATTTTAAGAGACTTTTCAGGGTTTTTTTTTAATCAAATTGGCATTGTTCTATTGGTATCCTTTGTTTAAAAGTATATTTAAATAGGGTTCTAGCTGGTGATTGGTGGCTATGCACATATTCTTCTTGTCATTGGCTTGCAGAATGGTTTCAAATGAGTTCTAGTAGTGCATTGACTTTTAAAGGGGACAGTAAATTCAAAATTAAATGAGCACTGAACACAGTAGAACAGAAATCCATAATAAAGAGATAATGCAAAAGCACTTAGTTTGAATTTCAAATCATGTGACAGCCATCAGCCAATCATAAAATGCATATACATAAATGCTGTGAATCCTACAGTGGGAATTGGTGCCTCAGAAAGTTTGCATATAAAAAGATTGTGCACATTTAGATAATGGTAGTTGTTTAAATGGAAATAATAATGGACAGTTGTTTAAAATTGTAAGCTCTATCTGAATAATGAAAGTTTAATTTTGACTTGACTGTCCCTTACGTTCATGATAGGCCATGCCATTTTAATTTACTTCTATGATCACATTTGTTTGTTCTCTTAGGATTCTTTGTTGAAGAGTAAACCTAGGTAGACTGATAGGAGCGTGCATGCCTAACAGTCTATGGCAGTATATTATAAATAAGTATTATAAATATTGTTGCAAACACTGCTGCTAGATTGCTAAATACACGTGCACACTCCTGTGCTCACCTAGGATTATTTTTTTAAAAGACGTGTACCAAAAAAACTAAGCAAAATTTATAAAAGTAATAAAGCAGAAAGTACATATTTTTAAATGTCATTCTCTATCCAGTCTATTCAAGTTTAATTTTGACTTTGCTGTCCCTTTAACTATGCGTTTAATCCCTTTGGAGGGGTTAAACACAGTTATATGCAAGCAATATTGCAATAATAAAATGCTCTAACACCTAACAACGTTCTGTTTTTAGGCTTTATGTCCCTTTAACGTGTTTAAATAGCGCTCCTTCATATTCGTGATAGCAATGTATTGTTTACTGTCTATTAAGATGTGTAAATAAAGTTTTAAAGATCAAGAAAATTGTTAACATACACAGTTGCTTTGTATAGATTTATAAACAGACATTCATTATGCCATCAGAAAAGAACTATTCAGCTCTTCTAGTTTCTGAATTATTGTAGCTAACAAAAAAATCTCGTCACTGATAGTACCAATTTTGTATTGTCTGTTTAAAATGCAAATTAAGTATATGTTACTAACGATTCAAACGCTAAAATCAAATTAATGCACATTATTGCTCTTGGATAGTACATACATTTTTTTTTAAATTAATAGCTGTTTTCTTCTGGTTTACAGGATAATATACAAATAATAAAATAGAGGGACACACTCAACTGAGACAGAACAAAGACCCAGAATACCAGTCAGTTCTTCACTGAATCAGAAAAAGTAACAAACCCCAGACGTCCATTTCGGCCTCTCTGGGTCTCATCAGTGAGGTGCAGTTGCAGCAACCCTCTAGGGCAGATGTCAGCAACCTTGGCACCCTGAATGTTTTGGAATTACATTCTCCATGATGCTAAGACACTCTTTAGGCTTGCTGGGTATCATGGGAAATGTAGTTCTAAAAAACATATGGGGTGTCAAGGTTGATGACTCCTGCTCTAGGATATGTGAGCAAGGAGTCTGGTTTCCTCGTTTAGTCTTAGGGAGATCCCAGAGAAATTTGCATTCACAAAAATGAAAATAGAAAGACACACTCAACTGAGACTGAGCAAAATCTTGGAAAACCTCCATGCTTGTCCACAAGGGCAGTGTCACTCAGGGTGCAGTCACAGGATGATATGACATATGTCATATTTTTCATAACATTGTTAATGGTATGTTTTTTTATAGCATTTGCATATTTGTTTGTCAATCTGCTCATTAGGTTAACATAATAATTAGGTAGATTTGTCACACACTCTGTGGGAGCCTCTTGATTTTTAGTAACCCCATGCCAAAGATAAGGTTGGTTCCTTAAAACAAGATATGGGTAATCTTAGTATGTGTCTCCAAATGTCCCCTCTTGCACTTTGCTCATAGTGGCCCTGATGATCGAAGGTGCTGGAATGTGAGGATATATTCAAAAGAGAGCAGACGCAATATTGAGAAAGCCAGCAAAATATTCCAAGGGGCTGACATTGTTTAAAGGCAGCATCGCTGAGAGGCGTTTTACTATACATCTCAATAGGTGGCGATGCTGGCAAAATATTCCAATATCCTTTTGAAATATACCGCACAATCTAATAAGCACAACAATGAACCCCTAAACCGCCAATACCCCATCACATTATCTTCCTAACCTACTTAACCCCTACATTATACTGCCAATACCCCGTTGCATTAACCCCCAACCTACTCAACCCCTACACCATCAATACCCCATTGCATTATTCCCCTACTTAAGCCCTACACCGCCAATACCCCACCACAATACCCTTCATATGCTTCTTAACCCCTAAATCACCACAACACCACCGCAAACTACCCCTACAGTACTTAACCCCCTAAAAGCTAACCCCCCAAGACCCCTAAACTAACACCCCAAAACAAATTATGCTTACCATGATGTCATTCCAATTACTAGTGGGAATATCACTCCTGACCAGGAGGAGGAGGCAAAGAGCACCACAGCAAAGCTGTTAAGTGTCACTCCCCTACCCATAATCCCCAGTCATTCGACCGAAGGGAAATGGAAAAAGGAATAACACAAAGATGTAGAGGTGCCTGAGGTTTAGTAAAAAAAACCTGTCTAAATTAAGGGTGGGATCGTGGACTCTCCATATCCGGAAAGAAAGAAATTATCAGGTAAGCATACATTTTGTTTTCTTTCCTAAGATATGCAGAGTCCACAACATCATTCCAATTACTAGTGTGAACCAATACCCAAGCTAGAGGACACTGAATAAATCGGGAGGGAGAACAAGACCGGCAGACCTAAACAGAAGACACCACCACTTGAAGAAGCCTCAGCCGAGGCAAAAGTATTAAATTTAGAAAATTTGGAAAAAGTATGCAGAGAGGACCAAGTTGCAGCCTTGCAAATCTGTTCCACAGAAGCTTCATTTTTGAAGGCCCAGGAAGAGGAGACAGCCCTAGTGGAAGGAGCTGTAATTCTCTCAGGAGGCTGCAGACCAGTAGTCTCATAAGCAAAACGAATCATACTTCTCAACCAGATGAAAAAAGAAGTAGCAGTAGCCTTCTGACCCTTGCGCTTACCAGAGAAACAAACAAACAGGGCAGAAGACAGGCGAAAATCTTTAGTAGCCTGTAGGTAGAATTTCTTTTTTAAGACACGAGTCCACGGATCATCTTAATTACTAATGGGATATTCACCTCCTGGTCAGCAGGAGGAGGCAAAGAGTACCACAGCAGAGCTCTTAAATAGCTCCTCCCTTCCCTCCCACTCCAATCACTACGTTAGTGATAGGAAGAGGTAAAGTGAGGTGTTAGGATAGATTCTTCAATCAAGAGTTTAATATTTTTAAAGTAGTGCCAGAGAGTGCTGCTTTGTTCTAGGGTGTAGCCGTAGTCCATATCAGTCTCTATAGGAGAGCTTTGGTGGCTTTAGAGCAATGGGAACTTGTGGGACATAATTCTCACTGCGCCTCCCATACGGCTAGATTACGAGTCTTGCGTTAGCCTTAAAAATCAGCGTTGAGAGGTCCCATTGCTGCTTTTTAATGCCTGCTGGTATTACGAGTCTGGCAGGTACAGGTGTACTGCTCACTTTTCTTCCGCGACTCGAGCTTACCTCAAATCCCCTTGCGTCAATTGCAAATCCTATATTTTTAATGGGACTTGCCTAACGCCGGTATTACGAGTCTTGGAAGAAGTGAGCGGTACACCCTCTCATGTCAAGACTTCTACCGCATTTAAAAGTCAGTAGTTAAGAGTTTTATGGGCTAACGCCGTAACATAAGACTCTTAACTAAAGTGCTACAAAGTACACTAGCACCCATAAACTACCTATTAACCCCTAAACCGAGGGCCCCCCCACATCGGAAACACTTAAATAAAGTTTTTAACCCCTAATCTGCCGACTGGACATCGCCGCCACTGTAATAAATATATTAACCCCTAAACCGCCGCACTCCCACCTCGCAAACACTAGTTACATTTTATTAACCCCTAATCTGCCGTCCCTAACATCGCCAACACCTATCTACATTTATTAACCCCTAATCTGCCGCCCCCAACGTCACCGCCACTATATTACATTTATTAACCCCTAAACCTAAGTCTAACCCTAACCCCCCCAACTTAAATATAATTTAAATAAAACGAAATAAAATTACTACAATTAAATAAATTAATCCTATTTAAAACTAAATACTTACCTATAAAATAAACCATAAGATAGCTACAATATAACTAATAGTTACATTGTAGCTATCTTAGGGTTTATATTTATTTTACAGGCAACTTTGTATTTATTTTAACTAGGTACAATAGTTATTAAATAGTTATTAACTATTTAATAGCTACCTAGTTAAAATAAGTACAAATTTACCTGTAAAATAAATCCTAACCTAAATTACAATTACACCTAACACTCATTAAATTAATTACATAAACTAACTAGATTTAACTACAATTAAATTAAATAAACTAAAGTACGAAAAAAAACCCCACTAAATTACAGAAAATAAAAAAATAATTACAAGAATTTTAAACTAATTACACCTACTCTAATCCCCCTAATAAAATAAAAAGCCCCCCAAAATAAAAAAATCCCTACCCTATACTAAATTACAAACAGCCCTTAAAAGGGCCTTTTGCGGGGCATTGCCCCAAAGTAATCAGCTCTTTTACCTGTTAAAAAAAAGACAATACCCCCCCCCCAACATTACAATCCACCACCCACACACCCAACCCTACTATAAAACCCACCCAATCCCCCCTTAAAAAAACCTAACACTACCCCCTTGAAGATCACCTACCTTGAGACGTCTTCACCCAGCCGGGCACAAGTGGACCTCCAGAGGGGCAGAAGTCTTCATCCGATCCGGGCAGAAGAGGTCCTCCAAGCGGCAGAAGTCTTCATCCAGACGGCATCTTCTATCTTCATCCATCCGGAGCGGATCCATCTTCAATCCAGCCGACACGGAGCATTCTCTTCAAACGAAGTCCAAGCGAAGAATGAAGGTTCCTTTAAATGACGTCATCTAAGATGGTGTCCCTTGAATTCCAATTGGCTGATAGGATTCTATCAGCCAATCGGAATTAAGGTAGGAAAAATCCTATTGGCTGATGCAATCAGCCAATAGGATTGAGGTTGCATTCTATTGGCTGATTGGAACAGCCAATAGAATGCGAACTCAATCCTATTGGCTGATTGGATCGAGTCTAGAGACTCAAAAACAGTGCAAAGACTTGCTTGAACACAACCTAACTAGCCGATGCAGAGAAAACAGTGATGCCGCTCCGTAGTTGGAAATACAAGTGTCACGTGACCGGCCACACAGGAACTGCGCATATACTAAAAGCGCACGTTCCAAACAAACTGCGTAGTAACAGAGTGGTTATAACGTTAAACACCACTGATAAAGATGTAAGCAGCTCCCAGTCAAACAAAAAACCTTTTGTCTCATACAAAACGTAAATAAAGCAAGAGCCGCAGAGGAACAGTCCCCAGATAAGGGATTAACCCCTAGTCACATACACTGGGTCTGCAACCCTGTCAAAATAAATCCTGCTTTAAGGATTATTATGTCCCAATTATTTTTACTGCAGAGATAAATGATCTTTTTAAAGTGTGAGTCTCCAGTACCTAGAAGACAAAAAGGCACTTACCTGCAGTTTAGGTGTCCAGCAGGAAGACAGCTCACAAGGCGTGAAAGGACACATACTCCTTACAGAGACCTGTAGAAAAAAGAAAGAAAAGATTAACCAACTCTGGCTTTCTATGACTAGGGCAGCAATATGTTAGGAAACAAAGTAAGGACTGCCTCGCAACTTCCTAACTGCTTAAAAGCCTAAGCCACCACTACTCTACTGAAGAGATTGACGTGGACTCAGCTAAATCCAAATCCTTGCTTGCAGGGAAAAGTACCCAAAAAGGAATTAATTTCTTCAGACACCAAAACGTCACCTCCTCCAATGACAGAGGCAAAGAGAATGACTGGGGATTATGGGTAGGGGAGTGACACTTAACAGCTTTGCTGTGGTTCTCTTTACCTCCTCCTGCTGGCCAGGAGTGATATTCCCACTAGTAATTGGAATGACGTTGTGGACTCTCCATATCTTAGGAAATAAATACTAACATTACAAAAAATAACAAACACATTACAAAATAATAAAAAAAACACTACAAAAAAACAAACTAACAGTTTTGCTTATAGTAAAATCCCCTCAAAATAAAAAATACCCACCCAAAATTAAAAGCCCTATACTAACTCTAAAAATTGCCCTTAGAAAGGCATTTTGTAGAGCATTGCCATAAAGTGATTTAGATTTTTTGCTTTTCAAAAAAAATATCCCTATTCAAAAACCAAAGTAACCGCCCCAAAAAAAACCTATCTTAAAAAAACCTACACTAAAAATTGCCCTGAAATGTATCGACTTAGCTCCTAGAGTTATAAAAGGGAGGGTTTTTTTGTGTTTTTTTTCTTTATTAGTCAGGTATAATGAAGACACAACGTAAATGTAGGCGTTCTGTGTGAGTTAGCTGGGCCAGTAGTGTAATACATTCCAAGGGCAGCCATGCATATAGAGTTTCAGCCATATTTGTCTCGCCACCTTTTTAGTAGCGAGATTTTTCATTGTGAGGCAGGTAGTGTAGGTTTAGTTACAGTTTAGGTGAGGTATTTATTATTTCAAGTGTTCCTGCACAGAAACCTTTTTTTTGTTTCAGTGAACGCACTTTCTGTTCTGTGTAGGAACACTTTAAATACAGCTCCACCCCCCCCCCCCCCCCACAGTGTCGGTGGAGAGCGGTGTTTGAACTAGTGTTGCCACCTCAGCCATGTTTTTCTGGACACTTATGAGTTACACATGCTGCAAGGCAAGGTGTGCAGAGGGGAACATACATTGTGCTGCTGGACAAAACAAAAATAGTGACCCTGGGCAGCACTATTTATGTTCCTCCCTGCACACCCTGCAGCATGTGTAACTCATAAGTGTCCAGAAAAACATGGCTGAGGTGGCAACACTAGTGTGAATCCTGGATCAGATGTAAATTCCACAAATTAAAACTAGAAACTAAATATTACATAAATATTAAAATTTTCTATTTTCATTATCTATCACCAAAGGCATGTAATTTATGTCTGCTAGTACACAAGTTAATAAAAAAAATATATTAGTAGAAGCAGAGCCATGGCATACTATATACTCTATCTCAGACTGTTGTATGAGCTATTCAAAGACATTCTAATCCACAAGATAACCTAATTATTGTTTTTCAAATGTCTTCACAAGTGTGTGTGTTTTTTTAATGCTCTTAATAGATAACTTTTACTTTTTGAAAAAGAATATTGATAATTAAACATGTGCGTTTCGTTTCAGACAAATTCGGAATTCAGATGCATCCGAATTGGCACATCCCGAAAAATTCCGAAAATGAATAAATTTGTTTCCGAATTTTTGGATCCATTATCATATTCTGAATTTTTCATTGTTCCTAAACTGCAGTTCCCTGACACTAACTCTAAGTCTGTAATAAAAGATATTAACCCCTAAACCACTGTTCCCCAACATCGCCAACACTAACTAAACCTATTAACCCCTAAACCACCGTCCTGAAACATCGCCGACACAAACTAAACCTATTAACCCCTAAACTGCACCCCCCACATCTCCAACATGAACTAAACCTATTAACACCTAAACCGCATGCCCCCCACATCGCCGACACAAACTAAACCTATTAACCACTAAACCGCACCCCCCCACATGACCAACACTAAATAAACCTATTAACCCTTAAACCGCCGTTCCCAAACATCGGTAATACTAATTAAACCTATTAACCCCTAAACCGCCGGCCTCCACATCGCATCGACCGTTCCGCTTCCGCAGGGATGAAGAAGATGCTGGTCCCTCGATGGATGAAGATGGAGCCGCCTGGATGAAGATCGTTCAAGCGGGACTTCAACAACTTTGAGTACCTAAAGTGGGGTTAGTGTTAGGTTTTTTTAAGGTTTTATGGGGTGTATTTTTTTTTAGATTAGGGTGGGCACTCTTAAAAGAGCTGAATGCCCTTTTAAGGGCAGTAAAAGAGCTGAATACCCTTTTCAGGCCAATGTCCATACAAATGCCCTTTTCAGGGCAATGAGTAGATTAGGTTTTTTAGTTAGTTTTTTTTATTTTGTGGGTTGGGGGGTGGGGGCTTGTAATGTTAGTGGGTCTTTGTATTTATTTGTGAAAAAAGAGCTGATTTATTTAGGGCAATGCCCTACAAAAGGCCATTTTAAGGGCTACTGGTAGTTTATTATAGATTAGGTTTTTTATTTTGGGGTGTTTTTTTTTTAAAATGGGTATTAGAATAGGAATAATTTTTATTATTTTTGATAATTTGTTTGTTATTTTGTGTAATGTTTTTTTTTTTCTGTTTTGGGGTGGGGTATTTTTTAGATCAGGGTGGGCACTCTTAAAAGAGCTGAATGCCCGTTTAAGGGCAATGCCCATACAAATGCCCTTTTCAGGGCAATGGGTAGATTAGGTTTAACTTTATTTTTATTTTGTGGGTTTTGGGGGGGGGTTGTAATGTTAGTGGGTTTTTGCGTTTTTCTTTTGTAGGAAAAGAGCTGATTTCTTTAGGGCAATGCCCTACAAAAGGCCCTTTTAAGTGCCCTTGGTAGTTTATTATAGATTAGGGCTTTTTATTTTGGGGTGTTTTTTAAAAAAAAAAAAAAGGGGGATTTAGAACAGGAATCATTTTTATTGTTTTGGATAATTTCGTTTGTTATTTTTTTGTAATGGTAGTCTTTTTTATTTTTTGTAATGGTAGGTTTTTTATTTTGTAATGGTAGCTTTTAGTGTAAGGCAGCTTAGGTTTTATTTTTATTTTACAGGTAAGTTTGTATTTATTTTAACTAGGTAGTTAGTAAATAGTTAATAACTTTTTTTACTTACTAGTTTACCTAGTTAAAATAAATTACCTGTGAAATAAAAATAAAACCTAAGCTAGCTATAATATAACTATTAGTTATATTGTAGCTAGCTTAGGTTTTATTACACACGTAAGTTACTTTGCATTTAGATTTAAATAGGTATTATTTAGTTAATAATTTAAACTTTAATTTAGGTCTATTTAAACTATGTTAAAGTTAGGGGGGTTAGGTTTATGGGTTAATATAGTTTAATTTAGGTTGTTGCCATGTGGGGGCCAGCGGTTTAGGGGTTAATAGGTTTAGTTACTGTTGGTGATGTGTGTGGGGGGTACGGTTTAGGGGTTAATAGGTTTAGTTAGTGTCAGCAATGTCGGGGAACTGCAGTTTAGGGGTTAATAGGTTTAGTTAGTGTCAGCGATTTCGGGGAACTGCAGTTTAGGGGTTAATAGGTTTAGTTAGTGTTGGCGATGTTTTGGAACGGTGCTTTAGAGGTTAATAGGTTTAGATAGAGTTGGCGATGTGTGGGGGGTGCGGTTTAGGGGTTAATAGTTTTAGTTAGTGTCAGCAATGTCGGGAAACGGCGGTTTAGGGGTTAATAGGTTGAGGTAGTGTTGGCGATCTGAGAGGGTGCGGTTTAGGGGTTAATAGGTTTAGTTTGTGTCGGCGATGTCAGGGAACTGCGGTTTTGGGGTAAATAACTTTAGTTATTTAGTTAGTGCCGGCGATGTGGGAGGCGGCGGTTTAGGGGTTAATAGATTTAGGTAGTGTTAGTGATGTGGGGGGACGGCGATTTAGGGGTTAATAGCTTTATTTAGTGGCAGCGTGGGTGACAACGGCAATTTAACATAATTTTGTTTTTGGCAATCGCCGGAACATTAGTTAGAAATAATGATTCGGCCCGTAATAGAGATTCGGTCCGACATTAATAATAATTCAGTAATGGTTTCGAATGCATCCGAATTTAAAAATTCGGAAACAACACAAATAAATTCCGAAACCGAATTACCAACACATACCGAATTATTACGAATGTCTCGAACCAAATTTTTTTACGACCCGAAACGAAACTAAGCAAATTTTCCCATTTACGGGCACACGTTAAATAACCAGCCATTACAAGTGGCTGGTTAATGCTACCACTAGCTCGCGGTAGCACTTTGCGCTAAGCAAAATTAACCAGAGGTCAATTCCTTTATGAAAATAAAAAATATCAGCATCTTAATTTATCTAAATAATATCTGCACAAAGCAGTTATAAGGGGTTAAAGTGAGGGGATGTGGGTTGTTAATAAAAAAAACGGCACTGAAAAGGGTCTTTACATAGCGGTCTATGGGGGACTGTGTTTTAAATGGTAAATAGATATGTATATGCTTATATACACATGTAAACACATAATATGTATATATTCATATACTGTATATATATATACTGTATATATATTAAATATGCTGCCCAACGCTGCCCGACTTACCCCCTGTGCTGCACTTGGTTCTGTGCCGTATCTATCAGCATCAGAATGAGGCTCCCATCGGAGCCTATGGAAGCGTGTTCTCATGAGCGCAATGCTTCCATGCAATGTGAACGCGAGGTCGCGTTTGCATTGGGCTTTACTTGTAATTCCAGCGCACATTTGCGTGCGCCGGGATTACTGAGTGGAGGGTAAATACCGTGCTCACAAAAGCGCAATTTTGCGTTCCACTCGTAATCTAGCACTTAGTGGGTACCAGCAATTAAAAACCCTATGTTGTAAAAGCTGTGTATACAAAAAAAAACATTTAAGCTTCCATTAAAAAAAATTAGGACGTTGATTATATTAGCAAAATTTCCATAGCTGCGCAACCAAGGCAATCTATATTTTTAAAATAGGTGAAGCACAGTGTTTATGTTAGGGTGCACAGATCCTTGGGATTTATGAAGTCCAGAAATATACATTGCACCATTTATTTTTCTCTTAAAGGGACATGAAATCCAAACACATGATTCAGATAGAGCATGCAATTTTAAACAACTTTCTAATTTACTTCTATAATCAAATATTATTTGTTCTCTTGCTATCTTTTCTTGAGATGTAGGGACTTAATATCAGGAGCATGCACGTGTCTGGATCACTATATTGCAGCAGATTTACAAGAATGTTACACATTTGAAAGCTCACTAGATGGCAGTAATAATTCCTGCCATGTAGTGCTTCAGACACCTATTTCGTTATCTCTTAAACAAAAAATACCCTGGGAACAAAGCAAATTTCATATAGAAGTAAATTGGAAACTTTTTAATTTTTTTTATTTTATGCTCTGTCTGAATCATAAAAGAAAATCTTTGAGTTTCATATCCCTTTAAACTTCAGTTTATTATATACAGTGCAGCAAGTGAAATGCTAAAAAAAATTCTAAAACTGACAGCTTAAAGGTTAATTATGGATGTGCCTCTTTAAAGAGACAGTCTACTCCTTTTGTTTCTGTTCACTTTAAAATGGCTGCCACGCTCTGCCCCCTGATGACATCATGATCTGGGCTGCATTAAAGTCTTCACTAGTTACAAAATACTCACTAATTGGATTCAACAGACTGTCAATGCTATTCAGCAGAGTGCTTAGATGCAGCCCAGATCGTGATGTCATCAGTGGGCGGAGCTTGGCAGCCATTTCAAAGTGACCAGAAACAACAGTCCTTTTAAAATAACTTTTTTTTTTACTGTTACTGCTGCATGATAAAGAAAGGGTGCAGGAGACTATTTGCAGGTTAATCTAAAGTAAGACTTTAATATGACTAAGGTGTAGACTGTATAGTGTTATGTATAAATAGAAAGTTGGGGTCCAATCCCTAAATATTTGCCCTGTTACACTGTAATTTATAGTTTTATCCTTTTTGCTGAAGAAATTTTTTAGACTGTCCCAAAAACAGGATCCATTCTGTCTTCTTTTTGTGTTACCCAATTTTTCTACCCTTTTGTGATACCGTTTCCTGTCCACAGTCCTCATCTGTGCTCATTCTCTCTACCCAGGGCTATGATCTTGTTGGCATTCTTCGAAACCTTGCCATATCTGCATAATGTGCTTCCCCCAGATACTTCACATCATGTAAATGATCAGAATTTAAATACTGAATAATAGTGACTGCTATGTCTATTTGTTATAGCTTTTATTATTCAATGTAATGAATGATAATCATATCACACACTTAGGTATTTTATTACCTAGTGGCAATCCAGCTGTCAAATGCTTAGTTTTATTGATAGCTAATTCATTCTTCGAGAACAATGACTTGCAGCAGTGCACTGTTAAACATAATAGTTACTCTTCGCTTTTGTTTATTTTACTGGAACAGTTTTATGTGCGAACGTGCACTTTTTTACGCACACCCTCACACCCACGCAAGCACACTGTATTTCAGATGCTAATATAACTTGTTTTACAGTATGAAAAACCTTTAAGAGGATTAATATTCAATACTAAAAGACAAGCTTTCGAGAGTTCTCTTTCTTTATCTGGTCTGACAGGGGTATTAAAGTGAACAATTAAATGCTCATTAAAATGTTTAATTTTGCGTTGTAAAATTAATTTATTTATTTACATATTTATTTACATTCATTTATTTATTTTTCTCACTTTTATCTATAATTTAATTCTGATAACAATTTTTTTTCCACTGCCACCTGGAGCAATGGTGTCACCAGAAAGTATATATAGGGGGTCCTTCAAAGGCCCACTGAGAGGGGTGGCGATGGGCTTGTTATGAGAGGGGTGGGAATGGGCGTGTCATAGGATGGGTGGTACTGGGTGGAACTGGGGATGACCGTGGTAGAGGGGAAAAAACTTTAGTTATCAAAATTGGGGGCACATAAGGGGGTAGCCATTATGCTAGGGTGGTCTAGTGCCTCCCTGGTGACACCACTGCCCCAGAGAGATAGGAGTTCATTCTGCCAGATTCAGGACCAAGATCCTGAAACATTCGACACAGTGGGCTAGATTGATGAAGGCTTGTTATGCTTTCAAAGGGTAAGTTCACAGAGACAAGGCATAAGAACCTCGCAAAGGGGGTAAGTAGCGCAGCGATCCCAGCAAATTGTCAGTATATATGACTATATAAATATATATTTATGTGTTAATATGTGTATATACACATATTAACACATAATATATATGTATATAAGCATAAACAGGTATAATTATTGAGAACACACAGTTCCCATAGAATGCAATGTAAAGGCACTGTTCAGGGCCGTTTTCCTTCTAACACCCTACAGTCACCAACAGTCATGATTCAGATAGAGCATGAAATTTTAAGCAACTTTCTAATTGACTCCTATTATCAAATGTTCTTCGTTCTCTTGCTATCTTTATTTGAAATGCAAGAATGTAAGTTTAGATGCCGGCCCATTTTTGGTGAACAACCTGGGTTGTCCTTGCTGATTGGTGAATAAATTCATCCACCAATAAAAAAGTGCTGTCCAGCGTAGAGGCTTTCTTTTTCAAATAAAGATAGCAAGAGAACGAAGAAAAATTGATAATAGGAGTAAATTAGAAAGTTGCTTAAAATTGCATGCTCTATCTGAATCACGAAAGAAAAAATGTGGGTTCAGTGTCCCTTTAAGCCCCCAAAAACTGCTAAGTGCAGTTACTTTATTAAAAAATAAAGATGCTGTCTTTATTTTTTTTAATAAAGTATATTACACTTGATTTTGAGGGCATTTGGTGGACATTTATAAAAGTAACCAGAGATCTGATCTCTGGTTAATGTTATAAGAGCTACTGGCTACAGCGAGCTCACGCTAGCAATAACCAACCACTTGTAATGGTTGGTTATTTATTGCACGCAAATTTGCCCGTCTGCGGGTGTGCGATAAATTAACGCTCCACTTGTAATCTAGGCCTTAGTGTTTAATGTCCTTTTAAAGGGACAGTGTACACCAATTTTCATATAACTGCATGTAATAGACACTACTATAAAGAAGAATATGCACAGATACTGATCTAAAAAATTCAGTATAAAACCTTTTAAAAACTTGCTTAGAAGCTCCAAGTTTTGCACTGTTGATGAGGTTAGGCTGGAACACCCAATGAAAGGGGCTGTAAAAGGGTGAAGAGCAGACACCCTCTCCCCTGCATATTAAAAGACCCATTACACAAACAGGAGCAAGTAGGAATCTGCAGACTTGAGTTTACATCTGATACTTTGGGGCTTGGTTAGGAGTCTGAAAATCAGCACAATGTTATTAAAAAATAAAAAAAACTATACATTGTTACAATAACAATCCCAGGTGGGCTATATAAATGCATCATCTACAGAACATTTATGCAAAGAAAAATCTAGTGTACAATGTCCCTTTAAATCTCTACTCTGTGAATTCCAGATAATCTGCCAACTCTTCCCTGAATATGACAGACCCTTGAAAAATGGTCGGCTCTTCTCAGACAACGCTGAGAATAGAGACAATATCATTACTGCTCTTTGGGTCTGCGAGGTATTACAAATGCAAAGCGATGAACAGAGAAATCAGTCAGTGAAACATTAATAGAAAAGAAATAGTCACAATAGACAGCATTGATTTAAATTAATGTAGAAGCAATCTTCAAAGTGTTTTTCTGGGAAAATGTTTTTGTTTTTTCTTTCAGGCGACCTCTAACATTGAATGTTCAAATGAACCATAATATGTCTTGAACTGTTTTACTAGACATAACAAATGGAACTGCTAATGTAGGTGGAAAGTGAGAGAGAGCTGCCAAGTTATTAGAAGGCTGAAGAATTATTCATTTCAGGAAGTGAAAGCTGTAACGAGATTTCAGTGCTTTATGAATGACCGTCATGTGAGTTACCATCTTATTTGCATACATAAACAGCCACTTTATCCGTGTCTATAGGATGAATGACAACATTGCCTGTAAAAGAATAGAGTTTCTCTGGGACTCCAAACAGACTGGGTTTTAAAAAGATATACATCAAGTAACAATACTTAGGCTGAATGGCACCATTAGAGCATTTATAGATTAGCTGCACCTAATATGTTTTATATTTAAAGTTACAGTAAACACTTAATGGGACAGTCAACACCAAAATTGTTATTGTTTATAAAGATCGATAACGCCTTTACTACCCATTTCCCAGCTTTGCACAACCTACATTGTTATATTAATATATTTTATAACATTTAAACCTCTACATTTCTTCCTGTTTCTTAGCCACTACAGACAGCCTCTTATCACATGTTTTTTTTATTAGCTTTTTACAACAATCCATGTGGGCCATATAGATAACATTGTGCTCTCTCCCGTGGAGTTGTGGCTGACACTGTACCAATTGGCTAAATGCAAGTCAATAGATAATAAATAAATAGTCGTGATCAGGGGGCTGTCTGCAGAGGCTTAGATACAAGGTAATCACAGAGGTAAAAAGTATATTAATATAACAGTGTTGGTTATGCAAAACTGGGAAATGGATAATAAAGGGATTATCTATCTTTTTAACAATAACATTTTTAGAATTGACTGTCCTTTTAGAGATTGTAATATAAAATGCTTATTTATGCATAGTAAAACAACTACAATCTTTTTTATTCTTTATTTTTTATCTGTAATTTAAGTAGGCTTGAAAGACTTAAAGGGACATGAAACCCAAATTTTTTCTTTCATGAGTCAGATAAAGCACACAATTTTAAACAACTTTCTAATTCATTTTTATTTTTATTTTTTCTTCATTCTCTTGGTATCCTGTGTTGAAGGAGCAGCGGTGCACTACTGGGAGCTAGCTGAACACAATAGTAAACCAATGGTGAGGCATATATGTGTAGCCACCAATCAGCAGCTAGCTCCCAGCTTCTGAGCCTACCTAGGTATCATTTTCATCAAAGGATTCCAAGAGAACAAATCAAATTAGATAAGAGAAGTAAATTGGAAAGTTGTTTAAAATGACGTGCTCTGTCTGAATCATGAAGGAAATTTTTTAGTTATCTTGTCATATCTGCTGAAGCCAAACAATGGAGATTTTGTCAACATAATTGCAAGCCCTGTCTATTCCAACTGCATGTCTGAATTGGCTCATCGAAATATGTAAAGTGGTAGTTGGAGTTTGGCTGTTGAAAAATATTGCTGCAAGCAAAGTGTTAATCAGTTCTAATATTGTCCAGGCTCATCTGGTATGTTAATCTATTGGAAGACTGCAAAAAAAAATGTTGTAATTGCTAGGTGTTTACTCCTTCTTTAAAGGGACATACTAATTTAGAAATATAATGCTCCATCCACCAGTGCCTATTACTTAAAGGGACATTAACTATCTCTTGCTTTTTTGTCAAAATTTGTGCTTGACCCATTCTCCTTAGAAAAGACAAATAGCAAATTCTGTAATCTAATTTTTTTTTACATGAAATATATTTAATGTCCCTTTAAAGTGACCTTTATGTGTAAAAATATAAATTTCTGGGGACATCCGGGCGGCGGCCATCTTACAGGTCGCACTGAGCTTCAGCTCCTCAAGCTATCTTCATTGGTACCTGATACACAGTGGAGAGGCTGGTCTGAAGAAGTCTGAATTCAAGATATAGGGTTTTGAATAGTGACTAGGCTTCATAGCCCTCAGTACCGGACTTTGCCCTTTGAGGCCTTCCCGTATAATAGAAGCCTCAGCCTGTCCCCACAACTAGCTGTGCCTTGAGTGCGCAGTTTTAACCCAAGCTTAATATGGATCCAACTGCTTTTTTGCTATTGGAGCTCAGCAACCTTCTGGATGCCTATCAAGCTGCTTTTGAAGAAACCCTACAAAATGGGATTTGTCAACCCACAGCTACTGATCGGGAGGAAGACCTGCGGGGAGACCGCTACTCTATAGAGGTGGAGAGAGATGCCGCTTTTGTGCCTTGGCAGATAATACCTACCTTCCCATGTTCTGCACAAGTCTCTGCGGAAATGAGTGGTGGACGGTTGACACAAAACCCACTTAATTCAATGGTGACCTGGAGGAGCCACAAGCAAAGAGCTGATGACACCCCCGTCCAGGAACCTTTTCCTGCACCTACTGTTATGGATTGTTCCAAACCTGATAGAGGCCCCTTCACTACCGACCGGTGTATTGAAAAACCGGATAGCAGAATGGCGACAGTGCAAAGGAGGCCTGTAACAAAGCCAGAGATAGCTCCAGAGGGAAAAGATAGTGCCTGCCTCACCAAGCATCTCGAGGCTGAAGGATTTCATATGTCAGAGGCACTGCTGAATATGGGAGATTGGATCAACTCCTATACGGTCCCGGATAGTTTACTCTCAGCGGGGGATTGCATCAAAACAATGGGTCCATATTTACACTTGCTGCATGCAGCCCTGAATAAGTTTAACCCATGGGTAAATATAGCAGGCAGAGTTGGTGTGGGTTAAATATTTGAACTGCTTAAGTATACTGCTGTCGCTATTTAATCACGGCAGATTTCCTTATTTGACTGTTGGACTTCGGTAGCAGTGGCCATGCTCGAATGCAAGCTACACAAGGTGCCCTGAACCTATATGGAAATGACAGTATATCTGTTCTATGGACCCTCAGATTATTCCCCCTCTTAGAACTTATGATATTGCTCCCCTGCACTGGCGTTTTTGGTTGCCAGAATGTTTCACAGAGTCTCCTTTGCTTTTCCCCCTTTTGTAACTTAGTTCACTCTAAGGTGTTTGCGATTCCTTACCTGTCTTCTCAATTTTTGTTTTAGCTTGTTTTGACAGATAAAATATAGATATAGTTAGATCAATTGTCTTGATATGCCCAGCTATATTAACATATCATTTTATTTAATAACTATGTCTTATTTAAGTTCCCAACTGTTGTCTACAATGCACAATGAGGACCGCACAGATACAGAGAGTCTTACATTACTTAGCAATGTATTTGAGTGAAAATCTTTAACAACCATCTGGGATATTGTATTTATTATTAGTCATACATGTGTCGCAGTAACCACCTTGGGCACATAGGAAACCATCAGATACTGAATATGGCTTATACTTATCGAAGCCCAGCCCCTTTCCCTTAGCTCTCCCTGCTGATCTCTTTCTCACCCCACAAGTTACTATAAGCCCTATATTTATATTGATTCCAGCCCCTATAACTAATTATCACTCAAGTTGGAGTTATCTAAGGGTCCTCTCTCCTTTAGCACTTGTTTAAGGGCGGTACACTATACCCCATTGCATATACGCTCCATAATGACTTCTTCCCCTATAGATCCATAAATATAAATATACATTGAGAAATCAAAGTAAAAAACAAGGTTCAGTCACTCGGAACTCAAGAGTGGTCCCTTTAACCTCTGTTTACCTGCAATAAACCCCATTTCCCGCAACCCTAGGGGGCCCTAAAGTGGCCCCATATGTCATCATGTAGGTATAGAATTAGTTTTGCAAACTCTGTTAATGAAGATGTATTTGCTTATTCTGTACTGACTGTATTATGGGAAACTGCTGTATCTTCTTCTTGTATATTAACTATCACTGTATGTTTGCACTGCACTGAACCCCAATAAAATTTATTTAAAAAAAAAAAAATATATATATATAAATTTCTTTTTCATTAGAGCAATTTTTTCTCCAACATAGGTGTGTCCGGTCCACGGCGTCATCCTTACTTGTGGGATATTCTCTTCCCCAACAGGAAATGGCAAAGAGCCCAGCAAAGCTGGTCACATGATCCCTCCTAGGCTCCGCCTACCCCAGTCATTCTCTTTGCCGTTGTACAGGCAACATCTCCACGGAGATGGCTTAGAGTTTTTTAGTGTTTAACTGTAGTTTTTATTATTCAATCAAGAGTTTGTTATTTTGAAATAGTGCTGGTATGTACTATTTACTCAGAAACAGAAAAGAGATGAAGATTTCTGTTTGTATGAGGAAAATGATTTTAGCAACCGTCACTAAAATCCATGGCTGTTCCACACAGGACTGTTGAGAGCAATTAACTTCAGTTGGGGGAACAGTGAGCAGTCTCTTGCTGCTTGAGGTATGACACATTCTAACAAGACGATGTAATGCTGGAAGCTGTCATTTTCCCTCTGGGATCCGGTAAGCCATGTTTATTACAATTGTAAATAAGGGCTTCAAAAAGGGCTTATTAAGACTGTAGACTTTTTTTGGGCTAAATCGATTGATTATTAACACATATTTAGCCTTGAGGAATCATTTTATCTGGGTATTTTGATATAATAATATCGGCAGGCACTGTTTTAGACACCTTATTCTTTAGGGGCTTTCCCAAAGCATAGGCAGAGCCTCATTTTCGCGCCGGTGTTGCGCACTTGTTTTTGAGAGGCATGGCATGCAGTCGCATGTGAGAGGAGCTCTGATACTTAGAAAAGACTTTCTGAAGGCGTCATTTGGTATCGTATTCCCCTTGGGGCTTGGTTGGGTCTCAGCAAAGCAGATACCAGGGACTGTAAAGGGGTTAAAGTTCAAAACGGCTCCGGTTCCGTTATTTTAAGGGTTAAAGCTTCCAAATTTGGTGTGCAATACTTTTAAGGCTTTAAGACACTGTGGTGAAAATTTGGTAAATTTTGAACAATTCCTTCATGTTTTTTCGCATTTGCAGTAATAAAGTACTTGTTATCAAGTTTATGCCTGTTTAACATGTCTGAACTACCAGATAGACTGTGTTCTGAATGTGGGGAAGCCAGAATTCCTATTCATTTAAATAAATGTGATTTATGTGACAATGACAATGATGCCCAAGATGATTCCTCAAGTGAGGGGAGTAAGCATGGTACTGCATCATTCCCTCCTTCGTCTACACGAGTCTTGCCCACTCAGGAGGCCCCTAGTACATCTAGCGCGCCAATACTCCTTACTATGCAACAATTAACGGCTGTTATGGATAATTCTGTCAAAAACATTTTAGCCAAAATGAACACTTATCAGCGTAAGCGCGACTGCTCTGTTTTAGATACTGAAGAGCATGACGACGCTGATATTAATATTTCTGAAGGGCCCCTAACTCAGTCTGATGGGGCCAGGGAGGTTTTGTCTGAGGGAGAAATTACTGATTCAGGGAACATTTCTCAACAAGCTGAACCTGATGTGATTGCATTTAAATTTAAGTTGGAACATCTCCGCATTCTGCTTAAGGAGGTATTATCCACTCTGGATGATTGTGACAAGTTGGTCATCCCAGAGAAACTATGTAAAATGGACAAGTTCCTAGAGGTGCCGGGGCTCCCAGAAGCTTTTCCTATACCCAAGCGGGTGGCGGACATTGTTAATAAAGAATGGGAAAGGCCCGGTATTCCTTTCGTCCCTCCCCCCATATTTAAAAAATTGTTTCCTATGGTCGACCCCAGAAAGGACTTATGGCAGACAGTCCCCAAGGTCGAGGGAGCGGTTTCCACTTTAAACAAACGCACCACTATACCCATAGAGGATAGTTGTGCTTTCAAAGATCCTATGGATAAAAAATTAGAAGGTTTGCTTAAAAAGATGTTTGTTCAGCAGGGTTACCTTCTACAACCAATTTCATGCATTGTCCCTGTCGCTACAGCCGCATGTTTCTGGTTCGATGAGCTGATAAAGGCGGTCGACAGTGATTCTCCTCCTTATGAGGAGATTATGGACAGAATCAATGCTCTCAAATTGGCTAATTCTTTCACCCTAGACGCCACTTTGCAATTGGCTAGGTTAGCGGCTAAGAATTCTGGGTTTGCTATTGTGGCGCGCAGAGCGCTTTGGTTGAAATCTTGGTCGGCTGATGCGTCTTCCAAGAACAAGCTACTTAACATTCCTTTCAAGGGGAAAACGCTGTTTGGCCCTGACTTGAAAGAGATTATCTCGGATATCACTGGGGGTAAGGGCCACGCCCTTCCTCAGGATCGGCCTTTCAAGGCAAAAAATAAACCTAATTTTCGTCCCTTTCGTAGAAATGGACCAGCCCAAAGTGCTACGTCCTCTAAGCAAGAGGGTAATACTTCTCAAGCCAAGCCAGCTTGGAGACCAATGCAAGGCTGGAATAAGGGAAAGCAGGCCAAGAAACCTGCCACTGCTACCAAGACAGCATGAAATGTTGGCCCCCGATCCGGGACCGGATCTGGTGGGGGGCAGACTCTCTCTCTTCGCTCAGGCTTGGGCAAGAGATGTTCTGGATCCTTGGGCGCTAGAAATAGTCTCCCAAGGTTATCTTCTGGAATTCAAGGGACTTCCCCCAAGGGGGAGGTTCCACAGGTCTCAGTTGTCTTCAGACCACATAAAAAGACAGGCATTCTTACATTGTGTAGAAGACCTGTTAAAAATGGGAGTGATTCATCCCGTTCCATTAAGAGAACAAGGGATGGGGTTCTACTCCAATCTGTTTATAGTTCCCAAAAAAGAGGGAACGTTCAGACCAATCTTAGATCTCAAGATCTTAAACAAGTTTCTCAAGGTTCCATCGTTCAAGATGGAAACCATTCAAACTATTCTTCCTTCCATCCAGGAAGGTCAATTCATGACCACGGTGGATTTAAAGGATGCGTATCTACATATTCCTATCCACAAGGAACATCATCGGTTCCTGAGGTTCGCATTCCTGGACAAACATTACCAGTTTGTGGCGCTTCCTTTCGGATTAGCCACTGCTCCAAGGATTTTCACAAAGGTACTAGGGTCCCTTCTAGCTGTGCTAAGACCAAGGGGCATTGCTGTAGTACCTTACTTGGACTACATTCTGATTCAAGCGTCGTCCCTTCCTCAAGCAAAGGCTCACACGGACATTGTCCTGGCCTTTCTCAGATCTCACGGATGGAAAGTGAACGTGGAAAAGAGTTCTCTATCTCCGTCAACAAGGGTTCCCTTCTTGGGAACAATAATAGACTCCTTAGAAATGAGGATTTTTCTGACAGAGGCCAGAAAAACAAAACTTCTAGACTCTTGTCGGATACTCCATTCCGTTCCTCTTCCTTCCATAGCTCAGTGCATGGAAGTGATCGGGTTGATGGTAGCGGCAATGGACATAGTTCCTTTTGCACGCATTCATCTAAGACCATTACAACTGTGCATGCTCAGTCAGTGGAATGGGGACTATACAGACTTGTCTCCGAAGATACAAGTAAATCAGAGGACCAGAGACTCACTCCGTTGGTGGCTGTCCCTGGACAACCTGTCACGAGGGATGACATTCCGCAGACCAGAGTGGGTCATTGTCACGACCGACGCCAGTCTGATGGGCTGGGGCGCGGTCTGGGGATCCCTGAAAGCTCAGGGTCTTTGGTCTCGGGAAGAATCTCTTCTACCGATAAATATTCTGGAACTGAGAGCGATATTCAATGCTCTCAAGGCTTGGCCTCAGCTAGCGAGGGCCAAGTTCATACGGTTTCAATCAGACAACATGACAACTGTTGCGTACATCAACCATCAGGGGGGAACAAGGAGTTCCCTGGCGATGGAAGAAGTGACCAAAATCATTCTATGGGCGGAGTCTCACTCCTGCCACCTGTCTGCTATCCACATCCCAGGAGTGGAAAATTGGGAAGCGGATTTTCTGAGTCGTCAGACATTGCATCCGGGGGAGTGGGAACTCCATCCGGAAATCTTTGCCCAAGTCTCTCAGCTGTGGGGCATTCCAGACATGGATCTGATGGCCTCTCGTCAGAACTTCAAAGTTCCTTGCTACGGGTCCAGATCCAGGGATCCCAAGGCGGCTCTAGTGGATGCACTAGTAGCACCTTGGACCTTCAAACTAGCTTATGTGTTTCCGCCGTTTCCTCTCATCCCCAGGCTGGTAGCCAGGATCAATCAGGAGAGGGCGTCGGTGATCTTGATAGCTCCTGCGTGGCCACGCAGGACTTGGTACGCAGATCTGGTGAATATGTCATCGGCTCCTCCTTGGAAGCTACCTTTGAGACGAGACCTTCTTGTTCAGGGTCCGTTCGAACATCCGAATCTGGTTTCACTCCAGCTGACTGCTTGGAGATTGAACGCTTGATCTTATCGAAGCGAGGATTCTCAGGTTCTGTTATCGATACTCTTGTTCAGGCCAGAAAGCCTGTAACTAGAAAGATTTACCACAAAATTTGGAAAAAATATATCTGTTGGTGTGAATCTAAAGGATTCCCTTGGGACAAGGTTAAGATTCCTAGGATTCTATCCTTCCTTCAAGAAGGATTGGAAAAAGGATTATCTGCAAGTTCCCTGAAGGGACAGATTTCTGCCTTGTCTGTGTTACTTCACAAAAAGCTGGCCGCTGTGCCAGATGTTCAAGCCTTTGTTCAGGCTCTGGTTAGAATTAAGCCTGTTTACAAACCTTTGACTCCTCCTTGGAGTCTCAATTTAGTTCTTTCAGTTCTTCAGGGGGTTCCGTTTGAACCCTTGCATTCCGTTGATATTAAGTTATTATCTTGGAAAGTTTTGTTTTTAGTTGCAATTTCTTCTGCTAGAAGAGTTTCAGAATTATCTGCTCTGCAGTGTTCTCCTCCTTATCTGGTGTTCCATGCAGATAAGGTGGTTTTACGTACTAAACCTGGTTTTCTTCCAAAAGTTGTTTCTAACAAAAACATTAACCAGGAGATTATCGTACCTTCTCTGTGTCCGAAACCAGTTTCAAAGAAGGAACGTTTGTTGCACAATTTGGATGTTGTTCGCGCTCTAAAATTCTATTTAGATGCTACAAAGGATTTTAGACAAACATCTTCCTTGTTTGTTGTTTATTCCGGTAAAAGGAGAGGTCAAAAAGCAACTTCTACCTCTCTCTCTTTTTGGATTAAAAGCATCATCAGATTGGCTTACGAGACTGCCGGACGGCAGCCTCCCGAAAGAATCACAGCTCATTCCACTAGGGCTGTGGCTTCCACATGGGCCTTCAAGAACGAGGCTTCTGTTGATCAGATATGTAGGGCAGCGACTTGGTCTTCACTGCACACTTTTACCAAATTTTACAAGTTTGATACTTTTGCTTCTTCTGAGGCTATTTTTGGGAGAAAGGTTTTGCAAGCCGTGGTGCCTTCCATTTAGGTAACCTGATTTGCTCCCTCCCTTCATCCGTGTCCTAAAGCTTTGGTATTGGTTCCCACAAGTAAGGATGACGCCGTGGACCGGACACACCTATGTTGGAGAAAACAGAATTTATGTTTACCTGATAAATTACTTTCTCCAACGGTGTGTCCGGTCCACGGCCCGCCCTGGTTTTTTTAATCAGGTCTGATAATTTATTTTCTTTAACTACAGTCACCACGGTACCATATGGTTTCTCCTATGCAAATATTCCTCCTTAACGTCGGTCGAATGACTGGGGTAGGCGGAGCCTAGGAGGGATCATGTGACCAGCTTTGCTGGGCTCTTTGCCATTTCCTGTTGGGGAAGAGAATATCCCACAAGTAAGGATGACGCTGTGGACCGGACACACCGTTGGAGAAAGTAATTTATCAGGTAAACATAAATTCTGTTTTTTTACCACGTTCCTATCTATCTTTTTCAGGAGTTGGTCTCATACAGGATATAGCTGGTGAACAAATGATAAGCAGGTATACATGGTATAATATTATATATTCTAGTGATGCACCGAAATGGAAATTCTGGACCGAAACCGAATCCGAAAATCCGGGATGCACTTGGCCGAAAACCGAAACCGATACCGAAAATGTATTTTTTCAAATTATTTTCAAATTATTTTTTTGTTGTTTTTTTTTTTGCATAATTAGAGCCAATAAAAAAAGCCCACACTTTTATTGAAAGTAACACACTAAAATTGGACAAAAATATCTTAAAACAATAATATGCTACACAATAATTTTACCAAGAAAAAAAAAAAAAAAACAGGCAAAAAATAATGCCATTTTCAACCAAAATGTTTCTGCGACCAAAATGTTGGTGCATCCCTACTTAAAACAATTATAAATATCAATATACTGTATTATTCTTCATTTAGTTCTATGTAACATAATCATATTTAACAGGTTTTTTTTTTTACCAATTATCCAAATAAAGTATAATCCTAGAAAACTCATATGAAGAACAGTAAGTGAAGTAATAAACTTAAACAGCAGCTCTAGGCTAGCATCAAATTTGAAATATGCTACACAATAATTTTACCGAAACTAACAGGCAAGAAAACCGAAACAGCCAAAAATGCCATTTTCGGCCGAAACTTTCTGCGGCCGAAATTTCGGTGCATCCCTAATATATTCTACATAATTTCATCCAATCAATATCTGTAGATGGGATTACCAGCTCTCCACACAGGTTTTAGTAATTAATCATCAGTTTGTATGTTTATAAGTAGCAAGCCCATGTTTGTATTTGCATATGCCTGAAGAAACAGCCTGTAATTGGCTGAGAAACACAATGCGACATATGTATCTTTTATGAATGTTTTTATTAAATACTTTTTCATTTTCTCATCAACTTGCTACTTTACCCTTCACTTGTGTTCCTTAGCAACGAGTATTTCGGAGAATCAAGGATCCTGTGTTAGAGCGGTGCAGGAGGCTATATTTGCTGGACGACTTTAAGAAACCAGCATGGCTTTTGAGCACCTTATTGTGGCGCATCATACTTGTGAGTACACATATTGTATATGTTGCGGGTAAAGTCTGAAATTGGGTAATCCTACCATTACCTGTGGGTAAAGCCCGATGTAACATGATAAATCTCCTCAGAGTGCATTGAGTCACTGGGACCTATTTATCAAGCTTGATGCCCCTGCTCTGAGGCGGCGGACAGACATCGTCGGAAATCAACCCGATCGGGTTGATTGACACCCCCTGCTAGAGGCCGATTGGCTGCAAATCTGCAGGGGGCGGTATTGCACCAGCAGTTCACAAGAACTGCTGGTGCAATGATAAATGCAGAGAGCGTATGCTGTCGGCATTCATCGATGTGCAGCGGACATGATCCGCAATATCGGATCATGTTTGCTCGCAAATTAGTAAATAGGCCCCTATGCATCAAACATATATACGTTCCAATGTAATTCACACATCTTCACTATGTTTTTTGCCAACGCCTAGGGGGTTCAAGGGGGTGCAAAGCCCCCCGTGTAAACCCCATTCCCCAAAGTTCACTTGGGGTGGATACCAGAGGATTGGCGGGCCGCCTTCCTTCAACTCCCCAGGCAGAGGCAACAAAAATAGTGTAGATGTGTGAATTACATTACATCAGGCTTTACCCACAGCCGCTTGGGTAATGTCAGCTTTACCCAGGTAATCCTAGGATTACCCGGATTTCGGACTTTATCCATAACATATATATTAACAATTTAAACAGTAGAGAGTGTACATGGCCAATGCGGCACCCCTGTTTTCTTGTGGATTTCAGATTGAATTTTATGGGACAAGAGCCATACTTATCCACAATGAGTTGCCTGGGCCTTTTTGTACAAGATTTCTTCATTAAAGGGATACTAAACCCAATTTTTTTCTTTCATGATTCAGATAGAGCATGAGATTTTAAGCACCTTTCTAATTTACTCCTATTATCAATTTTTCTTTGTTCTCATGTTATCTTGATTTGAAAAAGCAGTACTGTAAGCTTTAGAGCCGGACCATTTTTTGTTCAGCACCTGGGTAGCACTTGCTGATTTGTGACTAAATGTAGCAAACCAATCAGCAAGCGCTACCGAGGTGCTGAACTAAAAATGGGCCGGCTCCTAACCTTTTATTACTGCTTTTTCAAATCAAGATAACATGAGAACAAAGAAAAATTGATAATAGGAGTAAATTAGAAAGTTGCTTAAAATTGCATGCTCTATCTGAATCATGAAAGAAAAAATTTGGGGCTAGTATCCTTTTAAATGTTTGTATATACTGTTCTGTTTTATTGTATATGTGTGAATATCTAATGTATTAGCATCTTTATTGTAGTAGGGTGCCCACCATTTTTTTGCCTTCTTACAGCCTTATTTGTTTCTTTAAGGTATGACAAGGTAAAGAATAAGATGAACTCACTCACAAAATAACAGCACCTTAGAAAGCCTGATGAAACAGTTTAAACCGAGAAATGCGTTGCTATGTTTTAATTTGGATGTTATTAATCTTTTGAAGTTTTTAAGACAATGGGGCCTATCTATCAAGCTCTGAATGGAGCTTGATGCCCCGTGTTTCTGGCGAGTCATCAGACTCGCCAGAAACAGCAGTTATGAAGCAGCAGTCACAAAGACCACTGCTCCATAACCTGTCCGCCTGCTCTGAGCAGGCGGACAGACATCGCCGGAAATCAACCCGATCAATTGACACCCCCCCTGCTGGCAGCCGATTGGCCGCGAGTCTGCAGGGGGCGGCATTGCACCAGCAGCTCTTGTGAGCTGCTGGTGCAATGATGAATACGGCAAGCGTATTGCTCGCCGTATTCAGCGAGGTCTGGCGGACCTGATCCGCACAGTCGGATCAGGTCCGCCAGACCTTGATAACTATGGGCCATACTCTCTTTGAAAAATACTAATTCATTAGTCAGTGTCAAATGATGATTATATCTCAGTTTGGAAGATTTTGGTGAGATCGGAAAGCCTGATGTGAGAGTCACGTCACGCCATCAGAGGGTATGCTGAGAGAGCTGCATTAACTAAGTGATCAGTCAAGCTTGGAGTCTGTGAATCCCTAGCCTGCGTATATGGCATTTGGAGGTGCTGCTATTTTGTAAGTGAGTTCATCATATTCTTTACCTTGTCATACCTTAAAGGGACAGTCTAGTCAAAATTAAACCTTCATGATTCAGATAGGACATGCAATTTTAATCAACTTTCCAATTTATTTTTAGCACCAAATTTGCTTTGTTCTCTTGATACTCTTTGTTGAAAGCTAAACCTAGGTAGGCTCATATGCTAATTTTTAAGCCCTTGTAGGCCACCTCTTATCTCAGTGCATTTTGACAGTTTTCCCAGCTAGACAGCGCTAGTTCATGTGTGTCATATAGATAACATTATGCTCACTCCCGTGGAGTTATTTAAGAGTTAGCACTGATTAGCTAAAATGCAAGTCTGTCAAAAGAACTGAAATAAGGGAGCAGTTTGCAGAGGCTTAGATATAAGGTAATCACAAAGTAAAAAAGTGTATTAATATAACAGTGTTGGTTATGCAAAACTAGGGAATGGGTAATAAAGGGATTATCTATCTTTTTAACCCCTTAGTGACCAGAGCACTTTTCCATTTTCTGTCCGTTTGGGACCAAGGCTATTTTTACATTTTTGCGGTGTTTGTGTTTAGCTGTAATTTTCTTCTTACTCATTTACTGTACCCACACATATTATATACCGTTTTTCTCGCCATTAAATGGACTTTCTAAAGATACCATTATTTTCATCATATCTTATAATTTACTATAAAAAAAATGATAAAATATGAGGAAAAATGGAAAAAAACACACTTTTTCTAACTTTGACCCCCAAAATCTGTTACATATCTAAAACCACCAAAAAACACCCATGCTAAATAGTTTCTAAATTTTGTCCTGAGTTTAGAAATACCCAATGTTTACATGTTCTTTGCTTTTTTTGCAAGTTATAGGGCCATAAA
The DNA here is from genome assembly GCF_027579735.1 of Bombina bombina. Classification (NCBI taxonomy): domain Eukaryota; kingdom Metazoa; phylum Chordata; class Amphibia; order Anura; family Bombinatoridae; genus Bombina; species Bombina bombina. The sequence goes on from NC_069506.1 coordinate 48,444,364, forward strand.
TACAAGTAGCACTTTGCTATTTCCAAACCATTTTTTTCCAAAATTAGCGCTAGTTACATTAGAACACTGATATCTTTCAGGAATACCTGAATATCCCTTGACATTTATATATTTTGTTTTAGTAGACATCCCAAAGTATTGATCTAGGCCAATTTTGGTATATTTCATACCACCATTTCACCGCCAAATGCGATCAAATACAAAAAATTGTTCACTTTTTAACAAATTTTTTCACAAACTTTAGGTTTCTCACTGAAATTATTTACAAACAACTTGTGCAATTATGGCATAAATGGTTGTAAATTCTTCTCTGGGATCCCCTTTGTTCAGAAATAGCACACATATATGGCTTTGGCGTTGCTTTTTGGTAATTAGAAGGCCGCTAAATGCCACTGCGCACCACAAGTGTATCATGCCCAGCAGTTAAGGGGTTAATTAGGGAGCTTTTAGGGAGCTTGTAGGGTTAATTTTAGCTTTAGTGTAGTGTAGTAGACAACCCCAAGTATTGATCTAGGCACATTTTGGTATATTTCATGCCACCATTTCACTGCGATCAAATTAAAAAAAAACGTAAAATTTTTCACAATTTTAGGTTTCTCACTGAAATCATTTACAAACAGCTTGTGCAATTATGGCACAAATGGTTGTAAATGCTTGTCTGGGATCCCCTTTGTTCAGAAATAGCAGACATATATGACTTTGGCGTTGCTTTCTGGTAATTAGAAGGCCACTAAATCCTGTTGCGCCTCACACGTGTATTATGGCTAGCAGTGAAAGGGTTAATTAGGGAGTTTGTAGTGAGCTTGCAGGGTTAATTTTAGCTTTAGTGTAGAGATCAGCCTCCCATCTGACATATCCCACCCCCTGATCCCTCCCAAACAGCTCCCTTCCCTCCCCCACCCCACAATTGTCCCCGCCATCTTAAGTACTGGCAGAAAGTCTGCCAGTACTAAAATAAAAGGGTTTTAAAAAAAAAATTAATTTTTTTTAGCATATTTACATATGCTACTGTGTAGCCCCCAACCTCCCTGATCCCCCCCAAAACCGCTCTCTAACCCTCCCCTCTGCCTTATTGGGGGCCATTTTGGGTACTGGCAGCTGTCTGCCAGTACCCAGTTTACAATAAAAAGTGTTTTTTTTTTCTTTGTTTTTTTTTTTCTGTAGTGTAGCTTCCCCCACAGACAAACCCCCACCACCTTGCTGATTATTTTAATTTTCAATTTTTTTATCTTTTTTATTTGCACATTTTCTGCAGTGTAGCGGTTCCCACCCGCTCCCTCCCCGTGCACGCGGCCGCCCCCACCCTCCCGTGCCCGTGCGCGCCCCCAGCCACCCCCGCCCACGATCCCGCCCCCCTTCACATCCACAGGGCCATCGATGGCCGCCACCCGCCTCCCGGTCCGGCTCCCACCCACCAACACAGGGAGCAACCGATCTCCGGTGCAGAGAGGGCCACAGAGTGGCTCTCTCTGCACCGGATTACTTAAAAAGGTTATTGCAGGATGCCTCCATATCGAGGCATCACTGCAATAACCGGAAAGCAGCTGGAAGCGAGCAGGATCGCTTCCAGCTGCTTTCCACACTGAGGACGTGCAGGGTACGTTCTCAGGCATTAACTGCCTTTTTTCTGAGGACGTACCCTGCACGTCCTCAGTCGTTAAGGGGTTAAACAATACAAATTCTGGAGTAAACTATCCTACCATGTGGCACCTTGGTGTATTTATTTTTGTAGAGTTAAAACTTGTAGCAGCCATAAAAATAGAATATTATAAAGCAGTTATCTCCTAAAAACACGTTTTACATAGTGCAATGTTAAAAAACAAACAAACCACTATTGTAGATCAAGAAAATCTTCCTAAAAAGAAAAGAACACTCCAAAGTATATAATGAACTTATTTAAAATACATAATATAGTATAATACATACATATAACACATTACATACACATGTACAATATACCGACAATACCTGGCTCCTATAGGTTTCTTAATTTTATTTTTTTTGTTCTTGGTTAACAATGGTAATCGTATACATAGCAAATATATAGGCATTCCACGGGAGTAACCTACATTTAAATGGGGTAACAGCACCAGGAGTTTCTAATACTGTAAACAATACCGGCTAGCTTAGCTGCACCTTTTCACATACACCTGTCTAAGCAGCCACTCAGTGGTGAGATTAGCAAGTACAGTCAAACTTAGTTTACATATCTATTATTTGAACTTTTACAAAACAGAAACCATTTTTATATTAAGTGAACGCATAGTATATGTTATATAATCAAGTTTTAAAAACATGCCCCCTTCCCACTGCTGAGATCCGAGTTCACTGGCGATGTTGGCGGATTGTTGAACAGGCACCAATCCCTGTTGTTTCCTGGCACATCTCAACCGGTCCGTAAAGTGAGAATCAGTCTACTTTTTTAACTTAAAGCCTGGCAGATGGATTGCAAGAGTGGTAATACTGAAATTAGCATTTCTGACAAACCTTTGAACATTGGACCCTATATGTTAAAGCCACAAGTGGCCAATTTAAATAGCAAATAATCTTGATACAGTAAGTTTTATTTTATCAAGCTGTGGTTGTAGCTTTGGACCTCCGGCAGCCAATAGTTAAGAAGCAGCAGTCTTTTTTAACCTCTCAACCAATCATAGCTGTCGGTTAAAATTTCCCTGGACAAATCTGACCAGGATGATCGTCAGTCCTTGCTCTTGCGTGATTGGTTGTGCAACAGCATGGGCGGAGTTGTATGAGTGGCTGCTAGTGGAATGAAACATTGTGGGTAGTGCAATGCTGCCCTCTAGCTGTGATGATATATGGACAAGTTCCCAAACTGGGAACTTTGTCTGCCCATACAATAGTAAACAGTGTTCAGTTTTATATGATGATATCTTTATGGAACCAAAAAATGGTGGGTACATTTTCACTGCACTTGTGTGCTTAGAGGCACATTAATGTAGACCTTGTTTATCATGTCTCTCTTACTAACTCCTCTCTCTAACCTTTTACATATCTCTCTACCACCCTTTCCTTCTATTTATCTCCTGCCCGTCTCAGACTCTTGAACATGATGTAATATCTTTTCTTTCCTTTAAAGGAATATTCTAGTCAAAATTAAACTTTCATGACTCAGATAGAGCAGGAAATTTTAAACAACTTTCCAATTTACTCCTATTATCAATTTTACTTCATTCTCTTGGTATCTTGATTTGAAAAAGCAAGAATGTAAGCATAGGAGCCTGCCCATTTTTAGTTCATCACCTAGTTAGCATTTTTTGATTGGTGTCTAAATGTAACCACCATTCAGCAAGCGCTACCCATGTGCTGAACCAAAAATAGGCTGACTCCTAAGCTTACATTCAAATAAAAATACCAAGAGAACGAAGAAAAATAGATAATAGGAGTAAATTAGAAAGTTGCTTAAAATCGCATGCTCTATCTGAATCGTGAAAGTTTATTTTTGACTAGACTATTCCTTTAACCCCTTAATGACAACTGACGTACCAGGTACGTCCTGCAAAAACTTGCAGTTAGTGACAATGGACGTACCTGGTACGTCAGTTGTCTTAGAGAGTGCTGTTGTCGATATTGAGGCATCCTGCAATACCCTTTAGAAAGCATCCGATGCAGAGAGAGCCACTCTGTGGCCCTCTCTGCACCGGTAGCGATGCGGCCGTTCGTTGGTGGGTGGGAGCTTACAGGGAGGAGGGTGGGCGGCCCATCGCTACCCGGCATCCGGTTCCTTCAAGTGTATTGTGCACTCCGGATGCCGGGAGCGTGCGGGGGCTGCGTGCACGCATGCGCGTGCGTGTGTGTGCGCGTGCGCGCGCGCGCAGCAATCACTGGCACTGCCACCAATGAATTTAGGTAAGAGGGAGGGGGGCAGAATTTTTTAAAAAAATGATCAGGATCAGGATCTGGATCTGGGGGGGTGGGGTGGTGGGGGGGGGGGGTGGTTGGGGCAGCTACACTACAGAAAAAATAAAAATAAAACATGTAACAAAACAACAAAACACTTTATTTTTTGGGGAAAACTGGGTACTGGCAGACAGCTGCCAGTACCCAAGATGGTGGCAATTAGGTAGGTGGGGAGGGTTAGAGAGGTGTTTGGAGGGGATCAGGGAGGTTGGGGGTTAAGGCAGGGGTCCATCACAGCTGAATAATTAAAAACAAAAAAACAAAAAAAAACACCTTTTATTTTAGTACTGGCAGACTTTCTGCCAGTACTTAAGATGGCGGGGACAATTGTGGGGTGGGGGAGGGAAGAGAGCTGTCTGGGAGGGATCAGGGGGTGGGATGTGTCAGGTGGGAGGCTAATCTCTACACTAAAGCTAAAATTAACCCTGCAAGCTCTCTACAAGCTACCTAATTAACCCCTTCACTGCTGGGCTTAATACAAGTGTGGTGCGCAGCAGCATTTAGCGGCCTCCTAATTGCCAAAAAGCAACGCCAAAGCCATATATGTCTGCTATTTATGAACAAAGGAGATCCCAGAGAAGCATTTACAACCATTTGTGCCATAATTGCACAAGCTGTTTGTAAATAATTTAAGTGAGAAACCTAAAATTGTGAAAAATGTCACTTTTTTTTTTATTTGCTCGCATTTGGCGGTGAAATGGTGGCATGAAATATACCAAAATGGGCCTAGATCAATACTTTGGGTTGTCTACTACACTACACTAAAGCTAAAATTAACCCTTCAAGGTCCCTACAAGATCCCTAATTAACCCCTTCACTGCTGGGCATAATACACGTGTGGTGCGCAGCTGCATTTAGCGGCCTTCTAATTACCAAAAAGCAACGCCAAAGCCATATATGTCTGCTATTTCTGAACAAAGGGGATCCCAGAGAAGCATTTACAACCATTTGTGCCATAATTGCACAAACTGTTTGTAAATAATTTCAGTGAGAAACCTAAAGTTTGTGACAAAATTTGTGAAAAAGTGAACAATTTTTTTTATTTGCTCGCATTTGGCAGTGAAATGGTGGCATGAAATATACCAAAATGGGCATAAATCAATACTTTGGGTTGTCTTCTAAAAAAAAATATATACATGTCAAGGGATATTCAGGGATTCCGGACAGATATCAGTGTTCCAATGTAACTAGCGCTAATTTTGAAAAAAAGTGGTTTGGAAATAGCAAAGTTCTACTTGTACTTATTGCCCTATAACTTGCAAAAAAAGCAAACAACATGTAACCATTGGGTATTTCTAAACTCAGGACAAAATTTAGAAACTATTTAGCATGGGTGTTTTTTGGTGGTTGTAGATGTGTAACATATTTTGGAGGTCAAAGTTAGAAAAAGTGTGTTTTTTTCCATTTTTTCCTCATATTTTATATATTTTTTATATTAAATTATAAGATGTGATGAAAAAAATGGTATCTTTAGAAAGTCCATTTAATGGCGAGAAAAACGGTATATAATATGTGTGGGTACAGTAAATGAGTAAGAGGAAAATTACAGCTAAACACAAACACTGCAGAAATGTAAAAATAGCCATTGTCATTAAGGGTAAGAAAACTGAAAAATGGTCCGGTCATTAAGGGGTTAATGCATCATAATCCCTTTGTTGTTTTTTTACACATCTTGCATCTTATATGTTTTGAAAACCTTCTAAGTTCTCACTACACTTTCTATCTTTAAAACAATTCATGTTTTTGTATTTTTTTATTTTCTTTTAGAACACATTTTACAAAAAATGAATAATAAAAAAAAACTAAAGCTCTTGTATTTTTTTTTGTCTTCAATAAAAAAAAAAAAGAGCAGACTTCCACAGTACCTTATTGCTCACAAAAGGTTTCCCTATTAGCAATGAGTAATGCTAGTTTATATTATGATGATAATTAGTCTCCTGCAGGGGCTTTGCAATTATTAATGCTGTGTGGGGGATCTCGGAGATTATAAAGACCCAAGATTATTTCACAATGCTAATTTAGCTTACATTTGAATACATTATGAAACTTTAGAATTTGACAGCAGGTATCATCTGCGTGCCCCATTTAATTTGCAAATTTTGGCTTATCTGTTTAAAAACTGCATTCCTTATTTGATCATTGATCTTATTTTACACATTATTTTGATAGTGCTATTATTTACGAATTCCCATACAACTACCCATGCAAAACAATGATTCTAGTTTTCATTCAATATATTCACCATTCCTATTGTTCTCGATTAAGGCTGTAAAGAATATATAAATAAACATTAAAGGACCAGTACACACAGTAGAGTTGCTTAACCAACAAATGCATGACAACAAGACAATACAATAGCACTTAGTTTGAATTTCAAATGATTAGTAGATTTATTTCTGACAAATTTCAAAGTTATGTCTATGTCCGCTCCTTGTGCCAGAATTTAGCATTGCACAAGAACGCAATTTTGCGCTCTTGTGCAATGCCGCCCCCTGCCCGCGCACAGCCAATCACGCACGGGGAGGAGCTGTCAGTCTCCCAGATCATCAGACCGCTGCTTGATAATTACAGACTGCAGGTTTTCTTGTGAGAACCTGGAGTCGTAGGGGGGGGCGAAGGCTGGCGAAGCCTTTGATAAATCGACCCCTATATATTGGTTTCTCGGATATTCTACAACAAAATGCAAAAGCCTGTCTCTGTTGCTCTGTGCTTAGCAATTCATAAGTGCTTTTGGATTTGCACAAATCTTTGTGTGTTGCACTTTAAACAAAAATAGCTGAATGATGATACCCGCAGCCATATTTGGAATTTGTTTGACAAACGAATATCCAAATAACGCATTATGCACATACCTACTGGTAACCCGACCAACAAAGCTTTAATTTAAAGGGCAAGTCAATATTTTAACTTATTTAAATTAAGTAATTAACAATGTTTAAAGCAGACCGTAGCCCAATTTCGATCTAAATATGCTAGTAAAAAGACTTATTTTTCCTCCTCCAGCCATTTTGAAATGGTTGCCTGACCCCTCCTTTCCCTTATGTCACCCAAACATCATTTCCAACTTCAACTAAGGGATAAGTGTCGATCCTGTGTGTCCACGTGTGTCGTGCATGCGCAATGCGCCGTTTTAGTCAAGGTGGGTATTTTAAGTAAGGAACCAGAAATATACCGCTCAGTAGCATAGCGGTTGTTATTTGCAGCAGACCTGTGTGCCTGAATGGAAGGAGGAGTCAGGCGACCATTTCAAAATGGCTGGAGGAGGAAAAATAAGTCTTTTTACTAGCAATGTTTGTTTAGATTTAAATTGGGCTACGGTTTGCTTTAAACATCGATAATTACTTAATTTAAATAAGTTAAAATAATTTTTGGGTTGATTTGCCCTTTAAAGCAAACAATTTCTTTCTAAGGTCCTGATGATCTAAACCTCTCCGCTCTGGCAAGTTGATCTAATACGTATTGTCAGTACTGCAAGATCCCTTAAAGACGTTTAAAATGGCGATATTTGTTTCTTGAGGGTTGTTTATTTCTCTATACAGAGTTCTGGATGTGAAACAGAGACACCTACAGAGAAAAATAATGCTTGAAAAAAGCCCCAAAAGATTTGGGGCCTGATATTCAAAACCTCACCTCTCAGACAAGATATTCTAAGAAGTCTCATTGGTACGGCGAGGGCCTTAAAACCTTTTTTAAACACAAATGTTATCTTAAAGGGACAAGTCAAAATAATCTCTTTTGATTCAGCTAGAGCAGCAGTTTTAAGACACTTTCCAATTGACTTCCATTATAAAATTTTGCACAGTCTTTTTATATTTACACTTTCTGGGGAACATTATCCTACTGAGGGTATCTGTATACTAGTCTGTGATTGTCTGATGTCTGTCACATGATACAGGGAGCTGGAAAATGTAAGAAAAAATAAATTTGTCAGAAAAAAAAATCTACGGCTTACGTATGTAGTGTTCTTTATGTGAAACAGAGACTCCTACATTACAATACAAGGTTATACCAAGGATTTTGTATGATTTCTCTCCATGCCAGCAAGGTTTTGATCATCTAAGGGAGATATCTTGTGACTTGCAGGAACAGACCCCTTTTTTATTTTAGCAAATTCAATTTTTCCATTTTTTAGCTGGTCTGAGAGAGGTTTTTGTTATTCTATCCTACAGTTGACATCATTTGGCCAAATTAATCTGTTTTCTATATTAGATTTTGCATTAAATGCAATTAATATATTTTGTTCCTATAATTCTCATCTTCTGCTCTAAGTAAGACAAAAGAAGAGCCTTACGTAATGGAACATATTTTTTGTTGCTATTTCCTAGTAAAGAACATACAAAGCCAACGGAAATAGCCTACACTTTTTTTTTTTTACAAGCTGGGCTCAGAAATTTCACATGGGAGAATTCCGGGCTTGTGTTCAAAGTGAAAAGATGGAAATTTTTTAGAAAACATCAATGGTGTTTCTTAGCCATCTCTCTCAGAGTTTGTTTTATAAAACTATATAAATTCTTAGACTGGATTCTTTCATCTTAGTGAAACTTTGCTGACCTGTAGATGAAGTGTAATGGATGCAAAATAATTATATTTGTGCTAAGCAGTTCAGAGGATGTGAAATCATAAATATCTCAGCTTTATAAGAAATATTGAGTACAATCAGAAACCAAATAGTTTTAAATTAAAGCTAACAATGAAAAGGACATTCCATTTTTTTCTTTTTTAAAGTATGATTAAAGGGACAGTCTTGTCAAAATTAAACTTTCATGATTCCAATAGGCCGTTCAATTTTAAGCAACTTTCCAATGTACTTTTATCATCAAATGTGCTTTGCTCTGTTGGTATTTAAAGCTAAACCTAGGTAGGCTCATATGGTCATTTCTAAACCGTTAAACTGCCTCTTATCTCAGTGCATTTTGACAGTTAGACACTGCTAGTTCAGGTGTGTCATATAGATAACTATATGACACACCTGAACTAGCAGTGTCTAACTGTCAAAATGCACTGAGATAAGAGGCAGTTTAACGGTGCTGACTCTTAAATAACTCCACGGAAGTGAGCACAATGTTTATACATTGTGCTCACTTCCGTGGAGTTATTTAAGAGTCAGCACTGATTGACTAAAATCCAAGTCTGTCGAAAGAAATGATATAAGGGGGAAGTTTGCAGAAGCTTAGATGCAAAGTAATCACAGAGGTAAAAATGTATATTAATATAACAGAGTTGGTTATGCAAAACTGAAGAATGGGTAATAAAGGGATTATCTATCGTTTTAAATAGAAAATTCTGCAGTAGACTGTTCCTTTAAGTATGCAGGCTACACTCCCACATCTCTGTGGAGAAAGGGAAAAAAATAATGCATTGTAGAAGTTAATTACAGAAAAACAGAGTTAATTAATTAATGTACATGCATTCTTTTTTTAGAAAACTTTTATAAAAATATATTAGATTTAATGTCCAATTAAAAATACAGGGCTTAAATAAACAAGGTGCATAATCAAGAAATACCATAATAAAAAACAATGCAATCATCTGAATTTCAAATGAATAGTAGTTTTTTTTCCTGAAAAACGTCAGTTAGTTCAATTTTCCTTCCCCCTGCGTCATGTGACGCCATCAGCCAATCACAAAATGCATATACCTATATATATTGTAAACTCTTGCACATGCTCAGTAAGCGCTGGTGCTTCAGGAAGTGTGCATATAAAAAGATTGCGCACATTTTGATAATGGAAGTAAATTATATGTTCTTAAAATTGTGATATCTATCTGAATCATGCAAAAACTTTTTTTGACTATAGTATTCTTTTAGGGAAGGTAGATAATTAAAACTCCATATAAAATAGCATATTAATCTGAAGCTATATAAAGTTCACCCACTATTGTTATACCAACAATTACCGCTTTTTCTGTAGGTTCGTTCACGTACCCTCTTTTGCCAGATTATGAGTGGCAGGCTAACTGTTTCGTTTAGTTGTTTGCGCGCATTGGAAGGAGAAGTCGTATTAGAAGTAAAAAGTCAATGCAAAGGGCGAGAGCAATTGCTATTTACGCTAGAATGATTACTGCGATGGTGTTATTATACGTGTAACTGTACTTTGTAATGTATTTTTGATGTGTTTTGTGAAACTTTTTTGTTTTGCGAAACAGTAAACCACAGCTCTGAGGATGCGCTAACCCCAAGGAGCGTTAACTTGAATTGCACTCAAGTGATCGTGTTTACTTTTAACTTGTAATACCAGCACAATTTAAGCTGCTTGCAAACCCGATATCGCTTGCGCACAAACATTTGCACTCCATGTGATATTTTGAACAGTTTATTTTAGGATAGCCAGAGCTGACGTATAAAGTTTTAAAGATATGATACATTGTGTTTGGAGCGAGATTTCTATTGATTGGATAAAATTAGCACTTAGAAATTCTCAGTGTAGCCACTGCCCTCAGGGAAATAACTTAGGTTGCATTCTGCCTCTTCTGAGCATGACTCCCTATTTATCTAGTTTTTACTTAATAGTAAACCATCTCATATTACTCTAGAAGTTGTATGACATCAAGAGACATGTGGATACCACAGCCTCCTTGTAGGGCTGTGGCAGAAAATTTTGAAAACGAACAATAAAACAGACTGTTTCATATCACGTTAAGGTACTATATACATTTGGTGCACATTTCTTACCTGTAGAGCACTTTAAAGGGACAGTAAAGTCAAAATTAAACTTTAATGATTCGGATAGAGTGTGCAATTTTAAACAACTTTCCAATTTACTTCTGTTATCAAATTTGCTTTGCTCTCTTGATATCTTTTATTGAGTAACATTGTAGCTTTGCTATACAATGTTGCAAAACACTGCTGCCATAAAGTACTAAAGACACGTGCACACTCCTGAGCTCTTATGAGCCTACCTAGTTTTACTCTTCAATAAAAGATACCAAGAGTACAAAGCAAATTTAAAAAACATATATTAGTGTGCCCTGAGTGAACCACCAGACTCCTAAAAAACCTAAGTGTCCCTCACAATAGGTAAAGCAATAAACCAGAAAAATAGAAAATTAGGAGCACTTAAGCTGAAGGTGGGTGTATTACAAATGGGGTGTATCAAAAGAAAAAATTAAAATCCCAATATATAGGAGACAGTATAAGGCCAAAAAAAGAGATGAATGGCTATGCCAGATTTATTAAAACATACCAGACAATAAGTACACATAAGCTAAAACAAAAATAACAATAAAAAACGGATGTCTCCATTATAAAAAAGTTGCCACCACATAAAATATACTCAAAAAAGACGAAATAAGTCAATATGAGTTCCAAGGACTAAGTATAAAGTTAACTCCAGAAGAGTTCCAGGTAACACGGTGACTATTACCTTGTTTGTCTGGATATCGATCCAAATCTCAACGGCTAACCAGAGTAGCACCTCCGTCAAGACACACAAGCGTGACCGTTGACGTCACACGTGTGGGAGCTTTCCCGTTGCTGCAGTCCTATTGGTCCAATCAGCTCTCTCAGCCGGGTAGTATTCTCTGCCGATTCCGATGCAAATAATGTATCCGCTCTTTAGTGCATACAGCACGCAGGATATCTATGATGTTTGCGAAATCTGTGAGGTTTGACAGAGATGGTCTGTGTCGGTCAGAGAAACACTGCAGACTTTATCAGCGGTCAATTCAGCAGTCGTTTACAATTACAAACGCCAGGTGTCTGTATTACTCTGTTGGTTGTTAGGCTTCCAAATTGCCTATATCGAGCTGTCAGCACACCACGGCAATTATGTGTCAATTACACAGAAGTCCATAACCAAGTTAGGAATAGTAGATACTGCAACTAATACACATCAACGCGTTTCTCCCTTTGCAGGGCTTTTTCAAGATGAAGCTGTTGCAGTTCTGAGCTTGTTTTAAAGGGTGATCCGGCTTTCTTATTGGTTGAGCCAATTTAATGAATCTTTTAATTTCTGGACTATCCTGCAAGTTCAGTGATGATTTGAAGGGGTGTAAATGGCACTTGCTAGCAAATTGACTGTATCCAGGGTCTACACTTGGTAGGAAACTTACACTGCTAAACTTCAGTGTAACAGAAAACCATCAAAGAATAGCATGGGAATGAAGCAAATTTGATAACAGAAATAAACTGGAATCTTTTTTAAAGGGATGGTAAACTCTATGTTACTCGTTTATATGACTATTCTTGTTCTATCACAATAATTATGGACACCTAATTTTGTCTAATACAATATATTAGATATTACTCACAAATCGATGTATTGTAAGTCGTTCATCTCCGTTTCATTTCCAGCCCCCTGTGACGTCATATTAGGCTGACTTCAATGCGATCCGTTTTACGCATGCGCAATATTGCTTTAGCATCGCAATTTGGCCAACCAATCAGGATCGTTTAAATCTGATGACTAATTTGCGCGTTCATGTGTTGGGAACGCATGCGCTTATTCTCATTTTCAACACAGCACGCAGAAGTAAACAGTGAATCGTTTAGTATTGTCAAACGATTCATTATTTACTTGAAAGAGTGCCAGTAAGTACGCTGCTGAACTGGTTGTTTTGATTAAATAAAAATGCTATATGTTTTTAAAACTAAATAAAATAATTTTTGACTTATTTTGTTATTATAAACGTTTGCTCGTTTTATAGGGGAGAGATGTCTCGCACATTCGAACACGTCAATTCTTTGATTCACACTGAACCAAGTAAACATTGAATCTTGTGACTCAATGTTTACTTGGTATACATCACTATACAATATGCGCATGTGTTAAAAATAACACTGTTGGGAGCGCGCAAATTGTATGACATGCAGAGAGGGTGTAGGCAAGAGAAGCGTCCAGTTTAGGGATGCAAACAAATAAGAGGGGCGGAGCGATGCGGCGATAAAAGGGTCGGTAGATATGTATAATTTATTGTAAAAGTACATATAAAAAGTTAAAGCGTATGTGGTTTAATATATATAGTATTGAATATTTCAAATATGTCAATTACCAATAACGGAGTTTACCATCACTTTAAAACGGCATATGCTCTGTCTGAATTAGAAAATATTATTTTTTGGTTCCATATACCTTTAATACAAATGACTGGAATCAGTAATTTACCATTCTGATTACAGCACTGTGTTCTCTTTTTGATAGCACTATGTAAAATGAAATAAAACTACCATTAGGTTGCACGTATAAGTTATAATGTGACATGTAAATATTGGGTAAATGCATACAGGTCACCCTGGTTTTACAACGGATCAATTTACACCGTTTCAGAATAACAACCTTTTTTTCCAGTCATGTGACTGCTATTGAAAAGCATTGAGAAACAGTGCATTTATTAAAATAGCCAGTAGGTGGAGCTGTCCGCTTGTGTTGCAGCAAAGCCAAGCAAGCTGAAATTAATCAGTTTAACCAGACCTGAGCTATCGAGCAGATTTCAAAGGAACAAAATCTTCCTGTCTATAAATCAGTCCAGATTGGAATGCATAGAAAGAACTGTTTGCAGAAAAATGCAAGTGTAGTCTGTGTTGTGTGATTATTATATTAGGTTTATAATGCTGTTTAACAAATGTTTTTGTTCATTTAACTTAGTTTAATTATATATTCTGTGTTGTGTGATTATTTTATTAGGTTTATAATGCTGTTTAGCATTTAAAGTCTTCATTTCAAAGCTTTAAAAATAATGTATTAGGTGTTACTTATGACAATTTTGAGAGGGGCCTGGAACCTATCTCCCTCACTTCACATTGACTTACATTATAAACTAGGTTTCAATTTACAACGGTTTCGATTTACAACCATTCCTTCTGGAACCTAACCCCGGCGTAAACTGAGGGCTACCTGTATTTGTATTTACACTTGGTCCCATCCCCATTCTAAACTGTCTATATTTACATATGTAAATATTCCAAAATCCAAACTGTTCTGAAATCTGGTCCCAAACCATTGGACTAGATTACAACTGGAGTGCTATTTAGTACTTTTGCTGGCACGCAAACACCACTGGAAGTAAAGACATATTTAGACACATACACATTTACTTTAAACTTGTAATATGCGCGCAAGTTAGCTTAGGCGCAATATTGCTTATTGCAACCCATGCTAACAATAGCACGCCGCTTGTAATGTAACCCTATATAATTAAAGGGTAAGTAAAGTCCAAATTAAGTTTTCTCGATTCAAATAAAACATGTAAATAAAAAATAAAAGTACTTCTGTTATCAAATTTGCTTTATATTCTTGGTATCCTTTGTTACAGAGACAATCTATATAACCTGGTAGGAACTTAGGAGCGTGCATGTGTTTTTAGATTTTTATGGCAGCAGTGTTTTCAACAATGTTGAAAACAGTTTGCTTCAAACAATGTTGCAATATGCTGTAATAGAATGCTTAAAGGGATAGTAAACACCAACAATATTATTGTTTAAAAAGATAGATAATCCCTTTATTTTCCTTTCCCCCAGTTTTGCATAACTAACACTGTTATAGAAATATACTTTTTACCTCTGTAATTACCTTGTATCTAAGCTTCTGCAGACTGCCTCCTTATCTCAGATCTTTTGACAGACTTGCATTTCAGGCAATTAGTGCTGACTCTTAAATAACTCCACGTGCGTGAGCACAGTGTTGTCTATATGAAACACATAAACTAACCCACTCTAGCTGGGAAAAACTGTCAAATGCATTCAGATAAGAAGCGGCCTTCAAGGGCTTAGAAATTAGCATATGAGCCTACCTAGGTTTAGCTTTCAACTAAGAATACCAAAAGAACAAAGCAAAATTGATGATAAAAAGTAAATTAGAAAGTTGTTTAAAATTACATGCCCTTTCTGAATTATGAAAGTTTAATTTGGACTTTACTATCCCTTTAAGTAAGACATGTACAAACTCCAGAGTTCTTACAAACCTACCTAGTTTTACTCTTTAGCAAAGGCTACAAAAAGGTATAAAGAAAATTTGATTTATAAGTAAATTGCGATTTATTTATTTTTTAACTGCATTTGCTTTCTATTTTGAATGTACTATTCCTTTAACAGATTTCATGTCATTCGTGATGTTTTTTGTTTGTTCCCATGTTTAGTTAAAAAATCTAACAATTTAAAATAAACTAAAACTATGTAATATAAATGTAACTAATATACATAAATGCATTTGAGTTTAGATCATCCGTGATAGGAAATGTGCAGCTAAGATGTTCACATAAAAGCTTCTTGTTATATGGTAATATTTAGGAATGCACGTTTGTTGGATGCTGGAAGAAAATCCAAAGGTGGTCTCTCAGTATAAATAAATACGTATATATTTATAGGTGATGTGGGACAGCAGTGTTTTCTCTCCGGATTAGGTAGAGGACATTAGTGGTTTCTGGCAAACACATTTGCATAAAATCATGGAACATGATACATTTACAAATTTAGTTAGGACAATTTAGTTGTCATTTTTGAGAGATTATTGAAAATCCCAAAAGAAATAAAGCTTTAATCTTTTACATTTCCTTTTTAAAGGGATATTGTACACATATATTTTAAAAAGGACATGAAAACCGAAATGTATCTTTCTTGATTCATTTAGAGCATATCATTTTAAATAACTTTCCAAATTTACATCTATTATTTATTTATCTTGCTATCCTTTATTGAAGGAGCAGCAATGATAAGGTATATAGGTATATATGTGCAGCCACCAATCAGCAGCTAGCTCACAGCGTCTGAACCTACAACAAAGGATACCAAGAGAATGAAGCACATTAGATGATAGAAGTCAACTAAAAAGTTGTTTAAAATTGTATGCTCTAGGGTTTAATCTAAGCTAATATTATTTTCTTTTTTTCAAGACATGTTGAATCTAATTTATATCATTAAGACAGTCAAGATTGATTGTAGATTATTTCCTGTTAAATGTTTAAATTGCCCCTTGCATGGCGTTAACAAAATGTTGGAAGTTATTATGCTGAAAAAAAAAAATACAAAAATAAAAAAGAAGAAAATAAAAATAAAAATTGTATGCTCTATGTCAACAATAAAATATTTTTTTTTAGATTCATGTCAGTATTTAAAATGCTGGTGCATGGAGAATATCTAGCTATGCTTCACATGCACGTGCAGAGAAAAATGTTAACACTAAAATAGAGATAACTTTTACTAGAACCATTTTTGCTAATATATGTATATTGTAAATATGTTTTTGTCCAAAGATGTAGTTCATCTATGTGCAATTCAGTTTTGACTGGAATATCCCTTTAAAGGAAATATATTATCTTTAAAATGAGATAAAGTGCCCAGTTAGATAAGAAATTTATATCAGACACGTGATACATAAAGGGAACGTAAAATTAAAATTAAACTTTTCATGATCCAGACAGCACATAATGTTATACAAATCCCCAATGTACTTCTAATATTAAAATTTACTTTTCTCCATTGTATCTAAGCCTCTGCAAAATTCCCCCTTATTTCAGTTCTTTTGACAGACTTGCATTTTAGCCAATCAGTGCTTACCCCTAGGTAACCACGTGCGTGAGCTCAATGTTATCTATATGATAGACATGAACTAATGCCCTCTAGTGCTGAAAAAAACTTTCAAAATGCATTCACATAAGAGGCAGTCTTAATGTTCTACGAGATTAGCATATGAACCTCCTAGGTTTAGCTTTCAACTAAGAATACCAAGAGAACAAAGCAAAACTGGTGATAAAAGTAAATTGGAAAGTTGTTTAACCCCTTGACGCATGTCATACAGGGTACGTCTCACACAAACTGGTCTTTAAAGACCAGCGACGTAGCCTGAACGTCGTTATGGGTTTCAAGAGACTGGAAGCGATCCTGATCGCTTCCAGCTGTTTCAAGGTATTTCCGTGATGCCTCGATATTGAGGCATAACTGCATTACCTTTTTAGGCACACCAATGCAGAGAGGGCCCTGTGTGGCCCTCTCTGCATCAGCCAGCAATGGTGCCGATCTTTGGTGGGTGGGAGCAGCTGTAGGGAAGCGGGTGGGCGGCCCATCGCTGGGGAACTTCCTTCCTTCAATGCCGGGAGCATGCGCGGGAGGTGAGGGGCGGGTGCGCGCTCCCACGATCTAAGCATATTCAAAAAAACAGTGGTGGGATAGAGTACTGGGAGAGGGTGGTGGGTGGCAGAGGAGGGGGGATACTTTATAAAAGCGATCTGGGAGGGGTTAGGGTATGGAGGGGGGCAGCTACACTACAGAAAAAGTGAGGGATTTAAAAAAAAAAAAAATGTTACATTTATTGCAAAGTACCCAAAATGGTGGAGAATAGTTAGTGGGGGATGATTAGAGAGCTCTTTGGGAGGGGATCAGGGAGGTTTGGGGATAAGGGGGGATCCTACACAGCAGAATATGATTTTTTTTAAAACAATTTTATTTTTATTTTAGTACTGGCAGGGACAATTGTGAGGTGGGGGAGTGATGAGAGCTGTTTGGAAGGGATTGGGGGTGGGATGTGTCAGGTGGGAGGTTGATCTCTACACTAAAGCTAAAATTAACCCTTCAAGCTCCCTATAAGCTACCTAATTAACCCCTTCACTGCTGTGTCTAATACAAATTTGGTGCGCAGCGGCATTTTGCGGCCTTTTAGTTACCAAAAAGTAATGCCACAGCCATAAATATCTGCTATTTCTGAACAAAGGGGATTCCAGAGAAGCATTTACAACCATTTGTGTCATAATGGCACAAGCTGTTTGTAAATAATTTCAGTGAGAAACCCAAAGTTAGTGAAAAAGTTAACGATTTTTTTCTATTTGATCGCATTTGGCGGTGAAATGGTGGCATGAAATATATCAAAATGGGCCTAGATCAAAACTTTGGGTTGTCTACTACACTACCCTAAAGCTAAAAGTAACCCTACAAGCTACCTAATTAACCCCTTCACTGCTGTGCCTAATATACATTTAGTGCGCAGCGGCATTTAGCGGCCTTCTAATTACCAAAAAGTAATGCCACAGCCATAAATATCTGCTATTTCTGAACAAAGGGGATCACAGAGAAGCATTTACAACCATTTGTGCAATAATTGCACAAGCTGTTTGTAAATAATTTAAGTGAGAAACCTAAAGTTTTTTTAAAAGTTTGTGAAAAAGTGAACAATTTTTTTTATTTGATCGCATTTGGCAGTGAAATGATGGCATGGAATATACCAAAATGGGCCTAGATCAATACTTTGGGTTGTCTACTAAAAAAATATATATATGTCAAGGGATATTCAGGGATTCCTGACAGATATCAGTGTTACAATGTAACTATCGCTAATTTTGAAAAGAAATAATGGTTTGGAAATAGCAAAGTGCTACTTGTATTTATTGCCCTATAACTTGCAAAAAAAGCAAAGACCATGTAAACATTGGGTATTTCTAAACTCAGGACAAACTTTAGAAATTATTTAGCATGGGTGTTTTTTGGTGCTTGGAGATGTGTAACAGATTTTGGAGGTCAAAGTTAGAAAAAGTGTTTTTTTTTCTTCATTTTTTCATCATATTTTATAAAAAAAATTATGGTAAATTATAAGATACAATGAAAATAATGGTATCTTTAGAAAGTCTATTTAATGGCGAGAAGAACTGTATATAATATGTGTGGGTACAGTAAATGAGTAAGAGTAAAATTACAGTTAAACACAAACACCGCAGAAATGTAAAAATAGCCTTGGTCCTTAAGGGAAAGAAATTGAAAAATGGCCTTGTCATTATGAAAGTTTATTTCGGACTTGACTGTCCCTTTAAGTCACATAGAGCAAACAATTTTAAAAGAAAAGCTTTCAATTTACTTCTGATGTGAAGTTTGCTTCATTCTCTTGGTATTCTGTGTTGAAAAGCCAGTAGGTAGGTTTAGGAGCGTGCACATGTCTTGAACACTATAGACATGTGCGTGTTATATACCTAGGAAAAACTTTTGTATTACTTTTTTTTTAGAGTTCTTTATTATGTTTTTGAAGTATTACTGATATTCACCACCTTGTAATTAAAGGACTATTAGAGTTAAAAAGTGTCATGCTCTAATCTGTCATTTTAACACTATCGAACCTATTCTACTGTGTGTTTAACCCAAGCAAAAGGGTTAAACACACAGTAGAAATACCACTTGGGACTCCTGGAAAACGCTACTGATCCTATCAGCAGTGAGGAGTTACACAGCTCAAATGTGTAACTAGCACTGCTGACTGGATCAGCTGTGGTTTCAGCTCGGAACCAGCAGTGCTCAGTGGCTCTTTGCGGGGATAAAAAAAAGTAGTGTAGTCTTAAAATTACACGCTCTAACACAGTGTTTCCCAACCGCGGTCCTCAAGTACCCCCAACAGGCCTGGTTTTCATCATAGCTGAACCAGTGCACAGGTGAAGTAATCAGCTGATTAGTAACCATGGTTACCAACCTGCTGTCACCCTTCAGATGATTATTTCACCTGTGCTCTGGTTCAGCTATAATGAAAACCAGGACTGTTGGGGGGACTTGAATCATCAAAGAAAAATTTGGGGTTTCAATTCCATTTAATGAGTATTAGCACATGAAGACATATGAGCCTATAAGTTATATCAGATAAGAAATATAAATTGGCAGTTGAAAATAATTTGTGTTGACTGTCCCTTTAAGAAAACAAAATATTGATCTAATTAAATAAATTAATTTTCCCCTCACAAGAATGTCCCTTTAAATTGGTCCTCTATTATTCTGTTATGGGGGCGGGGGACAAGGTTTATTTATGCGTTTTTTGCAATGCATCCTAGTACAGATTCCCTTCAAATGCATGAATTATCTGCTTGCCTTTTTCAGTGTTTATTGAGTGTCAAAACTCGTGATGCATCCTTTTACAGGAAATAACAGTTTTGCTGTATAATTAATAAATATGAATTAGATGGATTTCAATTTAAAAAAAACCCCAACAAAACAGGCGTCAAATGTTTTAAAATATATTCCAGCACTCACGTTATAAATAATCTTGGATAATTAATATGTTTACAGATGTCTGTGCAGGTGCAACCTCAAGATTATTTTGGCTGTAAAAGCATATAACCTCATTTAAAGGGTCCTCCAAGAAATAGGAAATTGCTTAAAGGAACACAAAATCCCAAAAATGTATTTTATGATTTAGATAAAGCATACAGTTTTAATCAACTTTCCAATTTACATTTGTTATCAAAGTGTCTTAGTTTTCATGTTACCCTTTGTTGAAAAGCAGGAAGGTAAGTTCAAGGGTGTGCGTGCGTCTGCAGCAATAAATGCACCCGTTATGCAGCAATGTTATACAGTAGCAAGAGCACTAGATGGCAGCACTATTTCCTGTCATGTGGTGCACGCTACCTACAGTATCTAGATATCACTTCAACAAAGAATAACATGAGAACAAATCAAACTGGATAATAAAAGTAAATTGGAAACTTTTTTTAAATTGTATTTTCTATCTGAATCATGAAAGAAAAATTGGGGTTTCGTGTCCCTTTAAAATATAAGGCTAGGATAACATTTTTTAATACAAGAATTCAAATCATGAACTTTATTTAAAATATAGCTTTTATTTGTACTAATTTATGATTGAGAACACACAGAAAATTATTATTATAATTATACTGGCATCATGAATGCCGACCTCACAACTTACCATATCTGACAGGGACAATCTCTAATTCTGAGCTCTGTCCTGTGGTGCCTCTGAGACAGCCATATTTCTTGATTTGCAGAATTTCTCTTAGCCCCACTCATAAGTTGACAGACATGCTCACAAACCGCCAATGCTGTCCTCCGACCACCTAGACATGCCCATGATCCTGCCCACTATTCACATGTGACCCTTCCACTTTAGAAACAGCCCCACCCACAAGATGGCAACAGTCTCCCTCAACCTCCTGAATCCCTAATACCTAGAAACAAATATTTTACTTTGGAGGCATGCAAATTACTTTTAAAGGGACTTTAAACACTATGAGGTTGTAATCTATCTATCTATTGGGTTCTTGTAAAGCGCAGCTATTCACCCTTAAGGGTCTCAAGGCGCTAAGGGTTGCAGTTCAGTTGAAGAGCCAGGTCTTGAGGTCCTTTCTGAACTTTGTCTGAGGTGCAGCGGGAGGGTGTGGTTTTCCGCTGTGGTTTTCCTGATGCGGGGGTTGACTGCGAGGGCTGGGTCGGCTGATCGAAGTTCTCTTGGGGGGGTTGTACAAGGTAACACGGTGGTTTATGTATTCGGGACCGATGTGTGGAGGGCCTTGAATGCGTGGGTGAGAAGCTTGAAGGTTATTCTTTTGATTATAGGGAGCCAGTGCAGGTCCCGCAGGTGTTTGGTGATGTGGCATTGGCAATGGATATCGAGGATGAGTCTGGCCGAGGCATTCTGGATATGCTGGAGTCTCTTTTGGAGCTTGATGGTGGAGCTGGTGCAGAGTGCGTTGCCGTACTCCAGTCGGCTGCTGACGAGTGCGTGGGTTACAGTCTTCCTGGTGTCAATTGGGATCCACTTGAAGATCTTTCCCAGCCGGTGGAGTATGCAGAGTAGACTGCATTGATTTGTCGGTCCATGGAGAGCGATGAGTAGAGGATGACGCCTAGATTTCGTGCATTATCAGTGGGTGTTGGAGGGTGGTCGAGGGCTGTGGGCAACCAGGAGTTATTCCAGGTGGATGTAGTGGGACAGAGGAGGAGGACTTCGGTCTTGTCTGCATTCAGCTTGAGGCAGTTGTCGCTCATCCAGGTGGTGACTGCTGTCAGCCCTTAGTGGACGTTTCTCTTGGCAGTGGTGGGGTCACTGGTGAGTAAGATGATTAGCTGGGTGTCATCGGCATAGGAGACGATGTTGAGGTCGTGTCGTCGGGCGATGGCGGCGAGAGGGGCCATGTAGATGTTGAATAGGGTGGGGCTTAGTGAAGAGCCTTGAGGTACACAGCTGATTTCTGTGGGCTTCGAGGTGAAGGGTGGGAGTCTAACTTTCTGGGTTCTGCCGGTGAGGAAGGAGGTGATCAATTCCAGGGCTTTGTCGTGTAGGCGGGTGCGGAGGGTGAGATGGGAGACAGGGTGGAATGCTGCTGAGAGCTCTAGGAGAATGAGGGCAGAGGTCGAGTAGGGCGAGGATGTCATCTGTGGCAGTGAGGAGGGTGTTCTTGGTGCTGTGGTTGCTCCTGAAACCGGATTGGGAGGGGTCCAGGGTGTGGTTGGCCTCAATGTGGTCAACTAGTTGCACATTGATGGATTTCTCTATGACTTTGACCGCAAAGGGGAGCAGAGAGATGGGGCGGTAATAAAATGTTTAATTATGTTTTTTAAAAAACAAAAATAAAAAACTTTGAAATATACTTCCACTATTTATTTTGTCCCATTTTTCTGTAATTTAATTCTGAAAATTGTGTGTTTTTCAATTCCTGTTTTTCAATATAACGTTAAAGAATTATCTGCATATTATTCTCAGGCTAATCTTTGTTTTGAAAACATCTTTCCACTTAGCATTGATTTAGTGTTTAATGTGCATTAATTTACACTAAATGGACAACAATATGTAAACAACTGACCATCGCACCTATATGAGCTTGATGCCCTAGATGCTTCCACTTTACAACACTTACAGTTGACTGTGGCTGATCTAGTGGGTCAGAAATTTCACAAACTAACTTGCGCCAAAGGTGGCCTTCTTACGGCAGTGCCACTTAGTCACTGAGCTCTTTATTCTTTCTACTGTCACTGTTTGTCTATGGATATTTCATGGCTATGTGCTGGGTTTCTTGCAGTTGTTAGTAATGGGTGTGGCTGAAACACCTGAACTCAATAGTTAAGTACGTTATCAACATATAGCCATAAAGTGTAGGTTATGTGAATTTACACAAGGAAACTAGAAGAAAAAACTATCGCCTAGATTACGAGTTCTGCGTTAGCTTTAAAAAGCAACGTTAGGGGGTCCTAATGCTGCTTTTTACCTAACACTGGTATTACGAGTCTGACAGGTAGAGGCTCACCGCTCACTTTTTTTCCGCGACTCGAGGCTACCGCAAATCCCCTTACGTCAATTGCATATCCTATCTTTTCTATGGGATTTGCCTAACGCTGGTATTATGAGTCTTGGAGAAAGTGAGCGGTAGAGCCTCTACCTCCAAGACTCCAACCGCAAAAAAAAGTCAGTAGTTAAGAGTTTTATGGGCTAACGCTGGAACATAAGGTTCTTAACTACAGTGCTAAAAGTATACTAACACCCATAAACTACCTATTAACCCCTAAACCGAGGCCCCCCCCACATCTCAAACCCTATAATCATTTTTTTTAACCCCTAATCTTCCGATCGGACATCGCCGCCACCTACATTATCCCTATGAACTCCTAATCTGCTGTCCCTAACATCGCCGACACCTATATTATATTTATTACCCCCTAATCTGCCCCCCAAACCTCGCCGCCACCTACCAACACTTATTAACCCCTAATCTGCCGACCGGACATCGCCGCTACTATAATAAATGTATTAACCCCTAATCCGCCGCACTCCCGCCTTGCAAACACTATAATAAATTTTATTAACCCCTAATCTGCCCTCCCTAACATCGCCACCACCTACCTACAATTATTAACCCCTAATCTCCCGCCCCCAACGTCGCCACTACTATAATAAAGTTATTAACCCCTAAACCTAAGTCTAACCCTAACACCTCCCTAAGTTAAATATAATTTAAATATAACAAACTAAAATTACTATCATTACATAAATTAATCCTATTTAAAAATAAATACTTACCTATAAAATAAACCCTAATATAGCTACAATATAATTAATAATTACATTGTAGCTATTTTAGGGTTTATATTTATTTTACAGACAACTTTGTTTTTATTTTAACTAGGTACAATAGCTATTAAATAGTTAATAACTATTTAATAGCTACCTAGTTAAAATAATTACAAAATTACCTGTAAAATAATTCCTAACCTAAGTTACAAATACACCTAACACTACACTATCAATAAATTAATTAAGTAAATTAACTACAATTATCTAAACTCAAATATAATTAAATAAACTAAACTATAGTACAAAAAAAACAAACACTAAATTACAAAAAATAAAAAAATATTACAAGAATTTTAATCTAATTACACCTAATCTAAGCCCCCTAATAAAATAAAAAAGCCCCCCAAAATAATAAAATTCCCTATCCTATACTAAATTACAAAAGTAATCAGCTCTATTACCAGCCCTTAAAAGGGCTTTTTGCGGGGCATTTCCCCAAAGTAATCAGCTCTTTTACCTGTAAAAAAAAATACAGTCCCCCCCCAACATTACAACCCACCACCCACACACCCCTACTCTAAAACCATCCGATACCCCCTTAAAAAACCTAACACTACCCCCCTGAAGATAACCCTACCTTGAGCCGTGTTCAGCCAGCCGGCCACCGATGGAACAGAAGAGGATATCCGGACTGGCAGAAGTCTTCATCCTATCCAGGCAGAAGAGGACATCAGGACCGGCAGACATCTTCATCCAGGCGGCATCTTCTATCTTCATCCTTCCGGAGCGGAGCCATCTTCTATCCAGCCGGCGCAGAGCCATCCTCTTCTTCCGACGGACTAACAACGAATGAAGGTTCCTTTAAATGACGTCATCCAAGATGGTGTCCCTCGAATTCCGATTGGCTGATAGGATTCTATCAGCCAATCGGAATTAAGGTAGGAAAAATCTGATTGGTTGATGCTATCAGCCAATCAGATTGAAGTTCAATCTGATTGGCTGATTGGATGAGCCAAAAGAATGCGAGGTCATGAAGGATGAAGACTTCTGCCGGTCCGGATGTCCTCTTCTGCCCGGATAGGATGAAGACTTCTGCCGGTCCGGATATTCTCTTCTGTTCCATCGGTGGCCGGCTGGCTGAACACGGCTCAAGGTAGGGTGATCTTCAGGGGGGTAGTGTTAGGTTTTTTTAAGGGGGGATCGGGTGGTTTTAGAGTAGGGGTGTGTGGGTGGTGGGTTGTAATGTTCAGGGGGGGATTGTATTTTTTTTTACAGGTAAAAGAGCTGATTACTTTGGGGCAATGCCCAGCAAAAAGCCCTTTTAAGGGCTGGTAATAGAGCTGATTACTTTTATAATTTAGTATAGGGTAGGGAATTTTATTATTTTGGGGGGCTTTTTTATTTTATTAGGGGGCTTAGATTAGGTGTAATTAGATTAAAATTCTTGTAATATTTTTTTACTTTTTGTAATTTAGTGTTTGTTTTTTTTGTACTATAGTTTAGTTTATTTAATTGTATTTGAGTTTAGATAATTGTATTTAATTTATTGATAGTGTAGTGTTAGGTGTCTTTGTAACTAAGGTTAGGATTTATTTTACAGGTAATTTTGTAATTATTTTAACTAGGTAGCTATTAGTTATTAACTATTTAATAGCTATTGTACCTAGTTAAAATAAATACAAAGTTGCCTGTAAAATATAAACCCTAAAATAGCTACAATGTAACTATTAGTTATATTATATCTATCTTATGGTTTATTTTATAGGTAAGTATTTAGTTTTAAATAGGAATAATTTATTTAATTATAGTAAATTTATTTTGTTTTATTTAAATTATATTTAACTTAGGGAGGTGTTAGGGTTAGGGTTAGACTTAGGTTTAGGGGTTAATAACTTTATTATAGTAGCAGCGACGTTGGGGGTGGGAGATTAGGGGTTAATAATTGTAGGTAGGTGGCGACAATGTTAGGGAGGGCAGATTAGGGGTTAATAAAATTTATTATAGCGTTTGTGAGGTGGGAGTGCGGCGGTTTAGGGGTTAATACATTTATTATAGTGGCGGCGATGCCCGGTCGGCAGATTAGGGGTTAATAAGTGTTGGTAGGTGGCGGCGAGGTTGGGGGGGCAGATTAGAAGTTAATAACTATAATGTAGGTGTCGGCGATGTTAGAGACAGCAGATTAGTGGTTCATAGCTATAATTTAGGTTGCGGAGGTGTCCGGAGTGTCAGATTAGGGGTTAATAGTATAATGCAGGTGTCAGCGATAGCGGGGGCGGCATATTAGGGGTTAATAAGTGTAAGGTTAGGGGTGTTTAGACTCGGGGTTTATATTAGGGTGTTAGGTGTAGAGTTAGAAAGTGTTTCCCCATAGGAAACAATGGGGCTGCGTTAGGAGCTGAACGCTGCTTTTTTGCAGGTGTTAGGTTTTTTTTCAGCCAGCTCAGCCCCATTGTATCCTATGGGGAAATCGTGCACAAGCACGTTTTAGCCAGCTTACCGCTACCGTAGGCAACGCTGGTATTGAAAGTTGAAGGGAAGCTAAATTTGCTCAACGCTCCCTTTTCTGAGGCTAACGCAGCCACTCAGACAACTCGTAATACCAGCGTTGGCTTAAGGATGCGCTGGAAAAAAAGGCTCGTTAGCACCGCGGGTCTTTACCGTCAAAACTCGTAATCTAGGCGTATGTCTTTAGGTCATATTTTTATACCTTCTACAGAGAAAATTTGGCATACAGTTTTCAGCAACATTTTTTTGCAGGATCATTTCATGAAATCCAATTTCTAATAGTTTTTTCTTTGTTTGTTTTACATGTATTTTTCTTCTATTTAAAGGGACATTAAACATCTCTTGCTTCTGTGTAAAAATGTGCTTTGTACTACGCGCCCTAGAGATACCAAAAAGCAAAATCTGTAACCTAAATTTTAAAAATGTTTTTTTACCTCTCTAGGGAGCGTGGTACAAAGTACAGTTTTTACACAAAAGCAAAAAGGTGTTTTATGTCTTTACAAGAGCTACAGAAAAATAAAATACAGGGAGATAAATAATAAAAAGTAAATTAAAGCATTTTAAATGCATAATTAAACATTGTAAATTTAATTTAGGCTTTCAGATAGAGCATGACATTTTAAACAACTTTTTAATTGATTTCTATTATCTAATTTAGAGCAGTAATGCACTACTAGTAGCTAGCTGAAAGCCAATGGCAAGTGGCATATATGTGCAGCCACCAATCAGCAGCTTTGGAGTCTACATAGGTATACTTTTCAACAAAGGATACAAAGAGACCGAAACAACTTAGATCATAGAAAATAAATTAGAAAGTTATTTAAAATGGCATGCTCTGTCTGAATCATGAAATGAAAACATTGCTTTTATATCCCTTTAATTTCCCTTTAATCAGTATATTTTCTCTTGTCATTTACTCCCAAGTACAAATCAAAATATGAGGTAAAATGGTAATAACCATTAGAAAAACATATTTTTTTTTAAAAATCCATTATTCTGTCAGACTTTATCTTTTTTTTTTTAATTCAGACTGGATAACGTTTTCTTTTTGTTGTTGTTCTTAACTTGTTCCAAGACCTCCCTGTTAAAAAAAAAAAAGAAAAAAAAAGAAGAAATATCTGACAAAAGAAGTATATCTCTCGTGGGATGAATCTAGCAAGACATTGCAGAAACCTTTCTAGTAATGCGTATTTCCATGTTTGGGTTGTAGAAAAAAAATTATATTATGTAGTCTTCATATAATTAAGAAAAACCTAAAAAAAAAAACCATAAAATGGACTCATAACAGCACATAACTTTTCCCTCCTGGTTTTAAATAAGAACATATGTTTCTTTCTTCACTCAGTGTAGAAATCCTGGAACTGCTGCCATATTAACTCTGCTATTTTTACCCACCCTGATCCTTCCTGTATCCATAGAGATTCATTCATAACATTGGATAACTGTCTATACTGACATAACTGTTTCTTCCTGTGCTTCAGCCTGGTTTTTTACATATTTTATATAACATATGTTTAACCCCTGTAGAGGCCTACAATGTGTGAGCAACAGATGTACACAAGGGTTTGCCAAAATGTCTCCAAACTGTCCCCTCTTAAAGGGACAGTCTAGTCAAAATTAAACTTTCATGATTCAGATTGGGCATGCAATTTTAAACTTTCCAATTTACTTTTATCATCAAATTTGCTTTGTTCTCCTGGTATATGTTGTTGAAAGCTAAACCAAGGTAGGCTTGTATGCTAATTTCTAAGCCCTTGAAGGCTGCCTCTTATCTCAGTGCATTTTGACAGTTTTTTTTACAGCTAGATAGCTCTAGTTCATACGTGCCATATAGATACCATTGTGCACACTCCCATGGAGTTACCTAGGAGCCAGCACTGATTGGCTAACATACAAGTCTGTCAAAAGAACTGAGATAAGGGGACAGTCTGCAGAGGCTTAGATACAAGGTAGTCACAGAGGTTAAAAGTGTATTATTATAACTGTAAAACTGGAAAAATATACAGAGGGCGACTCCTAGTGCAAATCAGTTGATACAGTTGTAAGCCCCAAATGATCCCTTTAGAGAGATACTCACATATTATGGAGCACACTATAGTGCTAATGAGGCAAGCTGGGTATATTATGGTGGCCCAGCGCACATAACACTCTGGCAAGCAGTGGATCAATGTAGCAAATAAAAGATAGGAGACTCCAGAAGTATATCAAAAATGAGTTTTATAAAAATATATAAATGAACATAAAAACAATCAGTAAAACATGCTACGCGTTTCTCAGAGCTCACCACTCTGTTTCCTCAGGCAAGGGAACTTGCCTGAGGAAACAGAGTGGTGAGCTCTGAGAAACGCGTAGCATGTTTTACTGATTGTTTTTATGTTCATTTATTTATTTTTATAAAACTCATTTTTGATATACTTCTGGAGTCTCCTATCTTTTATTTGCTACATTGATCCACTGCTTGCCAGAGTGTTATGTGCGCTGGGCCACCATAATATACCCAGCTTGCCTCATTAGCACTATAGTGTGCTCCATAATATGTGAGTATCTCTCTAAAGGGATCATTTGGGGCTTACAACTGTATCAACTGATTTGCACTAGGAGTCGCCCTCTGTATATTTTTCCAGTTTTCCAGATCTTTTCCATTCAAGAGGAGCAGCCCTTCTCATGGTGCACAGTCAACTGGGACACTGATAAGTTTCCAGACCATCTACCTAGGCATTATCGTTGCCTTCACTACATGTGAGTACAAAATCTGCTAATATATATTATCTACTTACAAAAATTGGCTACACTAGGAGGCGCCCTTTCTTTTTTTGTTTCAATTATTATAACTGTGTTGGTTATGCAAAACTGGGGATTGGGTAAAATAAAGAGATTATCTATCTTTTTAAATGAAAACAAAAATCTGGAGTAAATGTCACTGGCCTTACTAGGACTATAAATGTCTCTTGTTATGAAGGGCTCTCAACATTTATGGCTAGATTACAAGTGGAGTGCTAACTGTTGCACGCTTACGAGTAAACACGTTCGCTTGATCGCAATTTAATTTAACGTGAGTCAGGTTAGCGCGGCCTCTGAGTTCTGGTTAACACGACTACAAAGTTGCACAAAACACATCAAAAATACATTGTACAGTACAGTTACACTCATAATGACACGGTCTAATAATCAGCTACTTACTTATTGTTGTTATTTAAAGGGACAGTAAAGTCAAAATTAAACTTTCATGGTTCAGATAGAGCATGCAATTTTAACCGACTTAACAATTTACTTCCAATATCAATGTGCACTCAGTTTTTGATAAGTTCTCTGAGGCACCAACTCCTACTGAGCATGTGCAAGAGTTTTTAAACGTGTATGATTGAATAGTTAAACCAATAAAAGTATGAATGGTGAAAAAATCGTTCCTGTATTATTCGGTGAGATTTTTTTTTTTTTAGGGGTAAAGCACGATTTTTTGTTATAGACTTTGTAACTCATTTTTCCATGTACAAGAGTTCACAGTGTATGCATACGAATCCGTAATTTGCTGATGACTGTCACATGATAAAGGTGGAGTGGTTATGGAAACAATCTTTGAAATTTCACAGAAAAAACATCTGCTGATAATTTTAAATTTAGAGTATGTGCTATTGCATTGTCTATTTATTGTGCATTTGTGGATCATGCAACTCTACTGTATTTTATGATCATTTAACCTTGTTTCATCCAAGATAACAGGCAAAAAGAGAAAAATAGAGTCCCAGAAGCACTTGAATCCAGTAAAATGTGAGCAAAAACAAGCTCAGGGTGACAGTGCAAAGCAGGATAAAAGCGTGTGAGCGTGGCACCAATGGCTTACATGTTTCGGCTGAGAGCCGTAATCATAGCCTGTGCCGCAGACCACAGACCGGGTAATCGGTGAGGCGGAAGAGCAGGAGATCAGCAGTTGACGCTGCTGTCGGATATCGGTCCGATCACTCTCAAATAGAGTCTCCATGTCTTCAGTGCTATTAAGTACACCTCAGACGGCTAAGGATTTCTGACGGTCTGGAAGAAACCAGAGAGGGTGAGTGTCTAACCCAAGTCCCGCTTGCCTGGGAAGGCATTAAACATACACTTTAAGGGTTACCATCCTCTCTCTCATTTGTTTTCATCCAAGATAATACATAGGCCTCTATTTATGAAGGTCTGGCGGACCTGATCCGACAGTGCGGATCAGGTCCGCTAGACCTCGCTGAATACGGCGAGCAATACGCTCGCCGTATTCAGCATTGCACCAGCAGTTCACAAGAGCTGCTGGTGCAACGCCGCCCCCTGCAGACTCGCGGCAATGGGCCGTCAGCAGGGGGGTGTAAATCAACCCGATCGTACTCGATCGGGTTAATTTCCGGCGATGTCTGTCCGTCTGCTCAGAGCAGGCGGACAGGTTATGGAGCAGCGGTCTTTGTGACTGCTGCTTCATAACTGCTGTTTCTGGCGAGACTGCAGGCTCGCCAGAAACACGGGGCATCAAGTTCCATTCGGAGCTTGATAGATAGGCCCCATAGAATCTTACCTGTTATTTGATGAGGTTTAAACATATTAAAAGGCCCGGACCTGCAAATGTCCAGGATTGATGTTAAACAGCCAGAGCCTAAAAGGTAAGATTGTGCATTTGCAACATAATGCACATACCTACAGTTGTGTGTGTTTGTGCATGTATAGGGGTTTGTCTACATGTGGGAAACTGTGTATGTGTAAGTTTCTATCTGTGTGTGAGTGTCTGTGTTGGTTAGTGTCTTTCTTTGTGTGTGTGTGTATGTGTGTTTGTGTGTGTGTGAAAGTGTGCCTGCATTTGTGTGTGTGTGTGTGTAAGATAGAGTCAAGAGTGTATGATTGAGTATGTGTGTGAGCGTGTGTGTGTTAGTGTTTGAGAGAGAGAGAGAGAGAGAGAGTGTATGAGAGCGTTAGTGTCTTTGTGTGAATGCATGATTGTCTTTGTCTGTGTATGATAGAAAAAAGGTGTGTGTGTGAGATCATGTGCTAGAGTGTGTGTGTGAGAGTCAAGAGTGTGTGATTGAGTATGTGTGTGAGAGTGTTAGTGTTTGAGAGAGAGAGAGTGTGTGTGAGAGCATTAGTGTTTTTGTGTATGTGTGAGTGTCTTTGTCTCTGTATTATAGAGAAAAGGTGCGTGTGAGAGCATGTGTTAGTGTGTTAGAGTGTGTGTGAGAGCATGTGTTAGTGTGTTAGAATGTGTGAGAGAGAGTCCAGAGTGTGTGATTGAGTATGTGAGTGAGAGTGTGTGTGTTAATGTTTGAGAGAGAGAGAGAGTGTATGAGAGCGTTAGTGTCTTTGTGTGAATGTGTGATTGTCTTTGTCTGTGTATGATAGAAAAAAGGTGTGTGTGAGAGATCATGTGCTAGAGTGTGTGTGTGAGAGTCAAGAGTGTGTGATTGAGTATGTGTGTGAGTGTGTTAGTGTTTGAGAGAGAGTGTGTGTGAGAGCATTAGTGTCTTTGTGTATGTGTGAGTGTCTTTGCCTCTGTATTATAGAGAAAAGGTGTGTGTGAGTGCATGTGTTAGTGTGTTAGAATGTGTGAGAGAGAGTCAAGAGTGTGTGATTGAGTATGTGAGTGAGAGTGTGTGTGTAAATGTTTGAGAGTGTGTGTGAGAGCATTAATGTCTTTTGTGTGTGTGTGAGTGTCTTTGTGTGTGTATGATACTCAATCATACACTCTTGACTCTCTCTCTCTCACACACACACACACAAATACAGGCACACTTTCACACACACACACACACACACACACACACACACACACACACACACACACACACACACACACACACACACACACACACACACACACACACACACACACACACACACACACACACACACACACAGTGTATGTGAGAGCATTAGTGTCTGTGTGTGTGTGTGTATGAGAAAGTGTGTGTGTGAGAGAGTGTGTGAGTATGAGCGTGTGTGAGAGAATGTGAGTTTGTGTTTATATGCGAGATCATATATACAGCGTCGCCCTCAAAAGCCGGTGGCGTCAGTTTTTAGTCCGGTATTGCTATCACATATACGGTGCCGCATATAAATGCGGCACGTATATTTCACCCGTCACCCGCTAATTTTACTCCCATAAACTAACATAGAACCGCTTCGCAAATCGATATCATATATTCAGCGCAAGGACAAGCGAAAATGCAGAAATTTTACTCCATTTTCACCTCGCCACAAATAGCCAGACGCAGCCATGCGCTGAATATATAAGTACCGTAACTGCCTGGAAGTTCTAACTAACACCTAATGCCTGCGCAATATCTACCTGTCAACCGTCATCCCCCCACCGCAATAACTAAATGCAATTTATTGACCCCTAATCCACCAACCCCCACATCACAAAATATCTAATTAATGTACTAACCCCTAAACAGCCAACCCCCGACAACGCTGGAAGAAGATGTCACTTTAGATTAGAGATTTTTTATATTTTCATGGGCTGCAAAAGAGCTGATTACCCCTTTTAAGGGTAATGCCCATACAAATGTCCCTTTAGGGGCAATTGGTAGCTTAGGTTTTTTTAGTGTTAGATATTTTGGGGAGTTTTCGGGGTTTACTGTTAGAGGGGACTTAGTATTTTTTATGTAAAAGAGCTCTTTAACTTATGGCAATGCAGAAATAAGCAACGACAGTCCAACACAACAGACCACTGCATCCCAACCAGGTCTCCATCACCAAGACCAAACAATATCCAGAAAAAGTCCAAAGAAGGATGGCAGCAAAGTGTGGTATTCAATTATTTATTGAGCACAAAGACAGCAACGTTTCGGGAGCAAACCTCCCTTAATCATGCAATAACAAACACTGATACAAAGTACCTTTATATACCCTACCGCCACAAGAGGGCAGTAAAGAGTATTTACAAAATTTAACCATTTCATATACTTAACATTAACCAATCTCTGAAACAGTGTCCTGTGAACTTTACCAAAAACAGAAGCATAAAGACAGAAAAGAAAATAAAGATAATTGAGGCAAAAATATATTTAAAAATATAATATTTATGGAAAAGTTTATTTATAAGAATACAGAAAGATCCCAATCCCTTAGGGCAATGCCCTACAAAAGGCCCTATAGGTCTATTTGTAGTTTAGTTTAGATAAGATTAGGGGGTGTTTTTTTTGGGAGGGGGGCTTTTTTATTTTCACAGTAGTATTAGATTAGGTTAAAAAAAATTTTTTTGATAATTTGTTTTTTTTTTCTGTAATTTTAGATTTTTTTATTTTTTGTAATTTTACATTTATTTATTTTCATTTAATCTTAGGTTGTACTGTTAGGATTTGTTATTTTAATTTTAACTAAGTATTTTATGTAATTGGGGTTAATTTAGGGGGTGTTAGGTTAGGGGGCTTAGTGATTAAATTAGTTATTTGCATTGTGGGGAGTTGGTGGTTTAGGGATTAATAGGTTAATTAGGTTTAATGCGTTGTGGGGGGTTGGCAGTTTAGAGGCTAACAGGTTAATTAGGTTTGTTGTGGGGGGGGTGGCAGTTTAGAGGTTAATCACTTTATTAGGTAGTTTGCGATGTGGGGGGATGGCGGATTAGGGGTTAATACATTTATTAGTTAGATTGCAATGTGGGTGAATGACGGATTAGGGGTTAATAGTTTAATAAGGTATATTGCGTTGTGGGGGTTGACGGTTTAGGGGTTAATACTTTTATTATTAGTTGCGATGTGGGGTGATGGCGGATATAGAGGTTTTGACGTGTCGGGTTTATTTTTGGGAGGCGGGTTAGACTTTTATGGGCGATTTAACTTTTTACATTTTTTTATTATGTGCTGGCAGTTTCTAAACTGCCGTAAGTCACTTGCGACTCCAAAAATGTGTATTTACTCACATTACTGGACATCGCCTGTTTATTCGACTTACGGCAGTATATGAACGCAGTTTATGTGATTCTCTGATGTGCAAGGTGAAATTGCGGGTGACACAGGTTTCAGCAGCTGCACTGAAGCCTGCGCCACATATGTAATCTCGCCCATATGGGCCGATTTTCCAAGCGGTCAATCAGCCCCAATGCATCTGTTTCCGCACGAGCCTTAAAGGAACACTGTACCCAAAAATTTTCTTTTGTGATTCAGATAGAGCATGCAATTTTAAGCAACTTTCTAATTTACTCCTATTATCAAATTTTCTTCATTCTCTTGGTATGTTTATTTGAAAAGCAAGAATGTAAGTTTAGATGCCGGCCCATTTTTGGTGAACAACCTGGGTTGTCCTTGCTGATTGGACAGCACCAATAAACCAGTGCTGTCCATGGTTCTGAAACCAAACATTTTCTGGCTCCTTAGCTTAGATGCCTTCTTTTTCAAATAAAGATAGCAAGAGAAGGAAGAAAAAATGATAATAAAAGTAAATTAGAAAGTTGCTTAAAAGTGCATGATCTATCTAAATCATGAAAGAAAAAATTTGAATTCAGTGTCCCTTTAAGGCACGCCAGAAACAGCAGTTAAGAAGCAGAGGTCTTAAGGCCTCTGAGGCAGCAAACTGCAATCAGCCTGATCGAATACGATCGGGTTGATTGACACCCCCTGCTAGCGGCCGATTGGCCGCGAATGTGCAGGGGGCGGTATTGCACCAGCATTTAACAAGGAATGCTTCTGCAATGATAAATGCCGACTGCGTAGGCTGTCGGAATTCAGCGATGTTGGGCGGATATAATCTGATTAGAGGATCATGTCCGCCCGACATATGATAAATCGGCCCTATAGTGTGTAATAGTGTGTACTCTGGAAACATTTTTTTGCTGTGCTGTGCACAGCACAAGAGTGTTCAGGTTTGATCTGAACTAAAGGTGGCAACCCTAATTTCACTGCAATCTATTCATAGCAAAAGTATACACTCAGTTAAAAATAAAATCTGTGTAGCCTTCTCTTAATCCCAAAATCATCATGGATACCAATTTCTGAGCCTTTAATATTTAGAAATTTAAGATATCACTCACCAAACAGGCATGGAACACCCCTCTGAAGTGTTGAGTGAAACAAGGCAGTGTCAGGAGGCTTTTCTTGCTCTTATTTCTCTTAGGAGATCATTTATTATTTGTTGAAAACATTTTTTTTTCTTTTTGTGGGAACCCAGTTAAACAGGGAATGGGATAAGCGGGAGGCTGGTGAATTATTACCTGTTTCAGGGGAATTATCATATACATTTATACTAGTGATAGTCCTTAACCCCTTAATGACCGGACCATTTTTCAATTTTCTTACCCTTTTTTTTTTTTTTTTAAAGTTTTATTTATTGATTGAAATGAGGAACAGGTTTCACAAGTATGTCTATCAAGTAATACATTGAAAAGCGTGCATACTTCATGATTAGTATTATATACAGCTGCTTATAGCAAAAAGACAGTACAGAATGCTTTTACCGAGTTCAACAACCTTATCCAATAATACTTCTTGGAGTAGAAGTTGTAAATAAAATTAAGAAGCCTATGCCTCAAAACATTTTCTCCTTTTTAAACATACAATAACCCAGAACAAGTATAATATACAAAAAGAAAAAGAAAAGAAAAGCAAGAGAAAGGAGAAAGAGGAAAGAAGGAGAAAAAAAAAAAAAAAAAAAGGGGGAAGGGAGTTAAATTAAGTTTCCGCTCCCCCCCCCTCCCCGAGAGGCCGGAACCATCAAAGATTAAGTAATTACACCACTACTAATTTCCCCTCTCAATACAGCATTCTGAATCCATTCAGAGTGCTTAAAGGGAGCAATGAGACTTCTTTGAACTTCCAGTGTATTGGAGAGAATATATTCTCCCCATTTCCTGAAAAAGTTAGCAATTTCTTTTTCGGAAGATATCTGCGTCTCATATTGTTCATATATTAATTTGGAGTCTAACATGTTCAGAAGGGAGGTGAACATAGGGCTTCTATTAGATTTCCAGGAGGAGAAAATAATGTTTCTAGCAGATAAGATTACAAAATTAATACATTTTATGTTTCCCTCCCTTTCATCATATTGCCTTAGAAAGATAATTTCCTCCATCTTCAGAGAGATTTTAAGCTTTAGAATTTTTGAGAGCCAAAATGAGACTTTTGCCCAAAACTGTTTGGCTTTGGGACATGCCCAGATACAGTGGATCAAGTTGGCATTTGGATAGTGACAGCGTGTACATTCATATCTTTGCGTATTATTCCACTTCCCTAGCTTCTCTGGGGTGATATAAGTCCTATTAATTAATCTAAAGTGAGATTCGCGCCAAGATAACAGAGGAGTCGCTGACCAAGCCCTATCAATACTTTCTTGAATTGTCTTAAGCTCCAATTGCGGGAAGTCTAATGACCATCTTTCACGGAGCCGTTCCATGCCATATACACCTTCTTTAAGCAATAATAAACTATACCAGTGTGATATGGAAGCTTTGCCAAGCTGGCGGCGTGACAGAGCTTTAGTTAAAATTTCCCAGTTTGTGTAAAAGTCTTTAAGTGCTGTGTTGTTGAGAAAATGCCTAATTTGGAAATAGCCAAACATATCACGGTTAGGGAGATTATATTTTTCTTTTAGGGAGCCAAATGAGTGAATAACTTGTCTATCTTCATCAATACATTGTGCAAAATAGACTAGGCCCCCTACCTTCCACCTCTTGAAAATTTCGGTATCAGAGCCTGCGGGGAAAAGTGGGTTATTCTGTATTGGTAAATATCTAGAACACTGGAAATTGACACCCACCGCCCTGCATAGTTTTTGCCAGGCTATGATAGGGTTTCTAAGAGTGTACATCTCTTTAAGTAAAGGAGGCCAATCTTTTTGCCTCATATGTATTAGGGCTTTTAAGTTATGAGGTTTAAGAAGGCCATTTTCAACATCCTGAGGCGCTAGCTGACCCATATCTAATAGCCAATCTGGTACTATCTTCATCAAACAAGCCAGATTATAATTATAGATTGAGGGGAGGGCAGAGCCTGCGTTTTCCTTTGGTTGAGATAGTCTTTTTAACGACATTTTATGCTTTGCTTTTCCCCATAAAAATCTCCTAAATGCCGAATTTAACATGTTTATATCTCCTTTTCGTAAGAACAGTGGGATATTCTGCATTATATACAGAAGTTTGGGGAGTGCGATCATTTTTATGAGATTTATTTTGGCAGCTAGTGTTAATGTGAATGATGTCCATCTAGAGATATCCTCTAAGATTTTCTTGATTACGCCATCGATATTAACTCGATACCACTCTTCCGGGCAGTTTGTGACATTAATACCGAGATATTTAACCATTTTAACCTCCTTAAAGGGCAATGCCCCCAGAGAATCTCTGGTCCTGTTTAACCACATAACCTCTGATTTATTATCATTTATTGTATAACCTGAGAATGAACCATATTGCTTCAATAAACTCAGTAATGTAGGAACATTCTCCTTAGTGTTAGAAAGGAATACAAGCAAGTCATCTGCGTATAGGGAGATTTGGATGTCTGTCTCCCCAAGTCTAATCCCCTTAATAGTATTGCGTATTACTATAGCCAGGGGTTCAATGCAGAGATTAAAAAGTAATGGAGAGAGTGGGCACCCTTGTCGGGTGCCCCGCGCCAATTGAAACCATTCTGTAGTCCTGCCATTCACAATTAAGGCAGATCTTGGATTCTGATATAGTGCTTGTATAAAGGAGAGGAAGGCACCTCTCATACCAAACTGTTCAACTGTGGTAAATAAGTGATCCCAAACAATGGAATCAAATGCCTTTTCGGCGTCGAGAGCAATGATAACCTTTTCCTCCCTATCAGCCTCATGTGATTTCTTCCTAATGTTATAATATTCTGTTGTTAGTAGTAGTTTCCTTAAATTTGAAAAGAGAGATCTGCCCTTTAAAAAAACAGTTTGGTCTGGGTGGATGAGTTTGTCCAGAATTTTTTGTAATCTAGCTGCTAAGATACTTGTTAATAATTTATAATCAGCATTGAGCAGGGATATAGGGCGATATGAGTCTAGATTTTCTGCATCCTTGCCCTTCTTTAAAATTAACACTATTAGGGAGGCACTGAAATTACACGAGATGGGGTGTCCTTGCAGGTAATATGCATTAAATAGTTCACATAGAGGATCCGTTATTTGCTGTATGAGAATTTTATAAAATTCTGCCGGAAAAGTGTCCTGGCCTGAGGCCTTATTTAGCTTGCTACCTTTTATTGCCTGAGTGACTTCATCTTTATTAATTGGTTCGCACAATGATTTGCATGCATTCTCATCCAATGTCGGGAGCCTACATGTATCCCAAAAAGCTTTTTTATTATCCTCATTAATATCCTTAGATAAAAAGATTTGGGTATAATATTCTAAAAATTTTTTGCTTATGTCCTTAGACTGTGTTAAGCGACTGTCATTGACTGATATTGCAGATATGAAATTAGAACCCCGATTTTGTTTGACTAAGTTAGCTAAATTTTTACCTATCTTTCCCCCATACTTATATAATCTTGCATTGACCCTGGCCACCGTATAGGCAGCTTTTTGTTGGAGGAATATGTCTCTTTCTTTTTTTACTTTAGCATAGTTCTGCCAATTAGATGGCGAAGCTGTGTGTAAATATGTGTTATATGCATTTGATAACTGATTTGTTAACTGTCCCTCCCGGAGCTGAGTTTTTTTCCATAACTTATGTAAATATGCCTTTATTTCACCACGTAGTACCGCCTTCGAGGCTTCCCAGTATGTCTCAGGACTTTTAACTGAATTCTTATTCAAACATTCATACTTTTTCCAGGCCTCTATTAACCAATTCTGAAATTTAAGATTTGAGTATAGGTGTTTTGGGAAAGGGCATGTGGGGCTATTTTTACTAGCAGAACCTATTGATAAAGATAGAGATAATGGAGCATGGTCTGATATAATAATCAAATTTATATCTGCCTCAGCAATCCCAACAAGCCTTTCATTTATTAATATATAATCTATCCGTGATAGTGATTTATACGTATTGGACTTACATGTATAAGCTTTTGACTCTGGATTCTGAATCCTCCACACATCCTTTAAGTTTAACGTGTTTCTAAATTTTCGAAAACGAGTGATATTGCATTTCTCTCGACCTAGACCTCTCACTTTGAGCGGCCATCTGTCTAGTGGGAGTTGAGCGACTAGATTGAAATCCCCAGCAACTATCAGATTGCTTTCTATGGCCTAGATTTGGAGTTCGGCGGTAGCCGTCAAAACCAGCGTTAGAGGCTCCTAACGCTGGTTTTGGCCGCCCGCTGGTATTTGGAGTCAGTGATTAAAGGGTCTAACGCTCACTTTTCAGCCGCGACTTTTCCATACCGCAGATCCCCCTACGCCATTTGCGTATCCTATCTTTTCAATGGGATCTTTCTAACGCCGGTATTTAGAGTCGTTTCTGAAGTGAGCGTTAGAGCTCTAACGACAAAATTCCAGCCGCCTGAAAATAGCAGGAGTTAAGAGCTTTCTGGCTAACGCCGGTTCATAAAGCTCTTAACTACTGTACCCTAAAGTACACTAACACCCATAAACTACCTATGTACCCCTAAACCGAGCTCCCCCCACATCGCCGGCACTCGATTTAAATTTTTAACCCCTAATCTGCCGACCGCCACCTACGTTATACTTATGTACCCCTAATCTGCTGCCCCTAACCCCGCCGACCCCTGTATTACATTTATTAACCCCTAACCTGCCCCCCACAACGTCGCCGCCAGCTACTTAAAATAATTAACCCCTAATCTTCCGACCGCAAAGCGCCGCCACCTACGTTATCCCTATGTACCCCTAATCTGCTACCCCTAACACCGCTGACCCCTATATTATATTTATTAACCCCTAATCTGCCCCCCTCAACGTCGCCGACACCTGCCTACACTTATTAACCCCTAATCTGCCGAGCGGACCTGAGCGCTACTATAATAAAGTTATTAACCCCTAACCCGCCTCACTAACCCTATCATAAATAGTATTAACCCCTAATCTGCCCTCCCTAACATCGCCGACACCTAACTTCAATTATTAACCCCTAATCTGACGACCGGAGCTCACCGCTATTCTAATAAATTGATTAACCCCTAAAGCTAAGTCTAACCCTAACACTAACACCCCCCTAAATTAAATATAATTTTAATCTAACGAAATTAATTAACTCTTATTAAATAAATGATTCCTATTTAAAGCTAAATACTTACCTGTAAAATAAACCCTAATATAGCTACAATATAAATTATAATTATATTATAGCTATTTTAGGATTAATATTTATTTTACAGGCAACTTGGTATTTATTTTAACTAGGTACAATAGCTATTAAATAGTTAAGAACTATTTAATAGCTACCTAGTTAAAATAATAACAAATTTACCTGTAAAATAAATCCTAACCTAAGATATAATTAAACCTAACACTACCCTATCAATAAATTAATTAAATAAACTACCTACAATTACCTACAATTAACCTAACACTACACTATCAATAAATTAATTAAACACAATTCCTACAAATAAATACAATTAACTAAACTAGCTAAAGTACAAAAAATAAAAAAGAACTAAGTTACAAAAAATAATAAAATATTTACAAACATAAGAAAAATATTACAACAATTTTAAACTAATTACACCTTCTCTAAGCCCCCTAATAAAATAACAAAGCCCCCCAAAATAAAAAATTCCCTACCCTATTCTAAATTAAAAAAGTTACAAGCTCTTTTACCTTACCAGCCCTGAACAGGGCCCTTTGCGGGGCATGCCCCAAGGATTTCAGCTCTTTTGCCTGTAAAAAAAAAACATACCATACCCCCCCCCCCCAACATTACAACCCACCACCCACATACCCCTAATCTAACCCAAACCCCCCTTAAATAAACCTAACACTAAGCCCCTGAAGATCTTCCTACCTTGTCTTCACCATACCAGGTTCACCGATCCGTCCTGGCTCCAACATCTTCATCCAACCCAAGCGGGGGTTGGCGATCCATCATCCGGTGCTGAAGAGGTCCAGAAGAGGCTCCAAAGTCTTCCTCCTATCCGGCAAGAAGAGGACATCCGGATCGGCAAACATCTTCTCCAAGCGGCATCTTCAATCTTCTTCCATCCGGTGCGGAGCGGGTCCATCTTGAAGCAGGCGACGCGGATCCATCCTCTTCTTCCGTTGTCTCCCGACGAATGACGGTTCCTTTAAGGGACGTCATCCAAGATGGCGTCCCTCGAATTCCGATTGGCTGATAGGATTCTATCAGCCAATCGGAATTAAGGTAGGAATTTTCTGATTCGCTGATGGAATCAGCCAATCAGAATCAAGTTCAATCTGATTGGCTGATCCACTCAGCCAATCAGATTGCGCTCGCATTCTATTGGCTGATCGGAACAGCCAATAGAATGCGAGCTCAATCTGATTGGCTGATTGGATCAGCCAATCGCATTGAACTTGATTCTGATTGGCTGATTCCATCAGCCAATCAGAAAATTCCTACCTTAATTCCGATTGGCTGATAGAATCCTATCAGCCAATCGGAATTCGAGGGACGCCATCTTGGATGACGTCCCTTAAAGGAACCGTCATTCGTCGGGAGACAACGGAAGAAGAGGATGGATCTGCGTCGCCTGCTTCAAGATGGACCCGCTCCGCACCGGATGGAAGAAGATTGAAGATGCCGC
Source organism: Bombina bombina (assembly GCF_027579735.1). Taxonomy (NCBI): domain Eukaryota; kingdom Metazoa; phylum Chordata; class Amphibia; order Anura; family Bombinatoridae; genus Bombina; species Bombina bombina. The sequence continues at coordinate 48,486,110 of NC_069506.1, forward strand.
TTGGAGAAGATGTTTGCCGGTCCGGATGTCCTCTTCTTGCCGGATAGGAGGAAGACTTTGGAGCCTCTTCTGGACCTCTTCAGCACCGGATGATGGATCGCCAACCCCCGCTTGGGTTGGATGAAGATGTTGGAGCCAGGACGGATCGGTGAACCTGGTATGGTGAAGACAAGGTAGGAAGATCTTCAGGGGCTTAGTGTTAGGTTTATTTAAGGGGGGTTTGGGTTAGATTAGGGGTATGTGGGTGGTGGGTTGTAATGTTGGGGGGGGGTATGGTATGTTTTTTTTTTACAGGCAAAAGAGCTGAAATCCTTGGGCATGCCCCGCAAAGGGCCCTGTTCAGGGCTGGTAAGGTAAAAGAGCTTGTAACTTTTTTAATTTAGAATAGGGTAGGGAATTTTTTATTTTGGGGGGCTTTGTTATTTTATTAGGGGGCTTAGAGTAGGTGTAATTAGTTTAAAATTGTTGTAATATTTTTCTTATGTTTGTAAATATTTTATTATTTTTTGTAACTTAGTTCTTTTTTATTTTTTGTACTTTAGCTAGTTTATTTAATTGTATTTATTTGTAGCAATTGTATTTAATTAATTTATTGATAGTGTAGTGTTAGGTTAATTGTAGGTAATTGTAGGTAGTTTATTTAATTAATTTATTGATAGGGTAGTGTTAGGTTTAATTATATCTTAGGTTAGGATTTATTTTACAGGTAAATTTTGTAATTATTTTAACTAGGTAACTATTAAATAGTTCTTAACTATTTAATAGCTATTGTACCTGGTTAAAATAATTAAAAAGTTGCCTGTAAAATAAATATAAATCCTAAAATAGCTATAATATAATTATAATTTATATTGTAGCTATATTAGGATTTATTTTACAGGTAAGTATTTAGCTTTAAATAGGAATAAGTTATTTAATAAGAGTTAATTTATTTCGTTAGATGTAAATTATATTTAACTTAGGGGGGTGTTAGTATTAGGGTTAGACTTAGCTTTAGGGGTTAATACATTTATTATAGTAGCGGTGAGGTCCGCTCGGCAGATTAGGGGTTAATAATTGAAGTTAGGTGTCGGCGATGTTAGGGAGGGCAGATTAGGGGTTAATACTATTTATGATAGGGTTAGTGAGGCGGATTAGGGGTTAATAACTTTATTATAGTAGCGCTCAGGTCCGCTCGGCAGATTAGGAGTTAATAAGTTTAGGCAGGTGTCGGCGACGTTGAGGGGGGCAGATTAGGGGTTAATAAATATAATATAGGGGTCGGCGATGTTAGGGCAGCAGATTAGGGGTACATAGGGATAACGTAGGTTGCGGCGGTTTACGGAGCGGCAGATTAGGGGTTAAAAAAATATGCAGGTGTCAGCGATAGCAGGGGCGGCAGATTAGGGGTTAATAAGTGTAAGGTTAGGGGTGTTTAGACTCGGGGTACATGTTAGAGTGTTAGGTGCAGACGTAGGAAGTGTTTCCCCATAGGAAACAATGGGGCTGCGTTAGGAGCTGAACGCTGCTTTTTTGCAGGTGTTAGGTTTTTTTTCAGCTCAAACAGCCCCATTGTTTCCTATGGGAGAATCGTGCACGAGCACGTTTTTGAGGCCGGCCGCGTCCGTAAGCAACTCTGGTATCGAGAGTTGCATTTGCGGTAAAAATGCTCTACGCTCCTTTTTTGGAGCCTAACGCAGCATTTGTTTAAACTCTCGATACCAGAGTTAAATTTATGGTGCGGCCAGAAAAAAGCCTGCGGAGCGTTAACAGCCCTTTTACCGCCGAACTCCAAATCTAGGCCTAAATATGGTGTCAATTTAGCTTTTATTTTTTCCCAAAATTCTGGGCTTTGATTGTTGGGTCCATAAATATTGCACAATATATACACTTGATCCTTTATCTTTATCTGCATTATAATGAACCGTCCCTCTACATCAATTTCTAACTGGGCAATCTTATAATTTAAATTTTTGTGTAGCAAAATAGCCACCCCACATTTTCTGGTAGTTCCAACTGAAGCGATAACTTCACCCATCCAATCTGTTTTCAGTTTATTTACTTCCTTTTGGGTTACATACGTTTCCTGTAAAAATGCAATATTGCATTTAAGTTTTTTAAGGTTTTTTTATAACCATTTTTCTTTTAATTGGGTTTGTTATGCCTCTGATATTCCAAGATACCAGATTAATGTTTACAGTCTCTGTCATTCTATTGATTTGAAAACTTTAAATCTCTTTTGACTTTATGCTCCATAATGTAATAGATGTCCCATAAACCTATTGCGACTTTCACTATTGGAGGAGGGGGGGGGGGGGGCAGGGGAAAAGCATGCCAAAGAGGAAAGAGAGGAAAGGAGAAGGGAGAGGAAAGAAACAGAGAGAGAGAGAAAAAAAAAAAAAAAAAGGAAGGAGAAGGAAGGGGAAAAAAAAACCCAACACTTAAACTTAAAAACATCTTCAATTATATGCATCATCACTGTTATAGGAATTTGATTCTTTCATCTTCTTTAAGAACCAAACAGATTCTTAATCATTCTCCTCTAAAAAAATATTAACTTCTTGATATGTATTTAACATAAACCAGGTGTTATTTTTACGGACCTTTATCCTGGCTGGATATAATAAGAATGCTTCAAAACCTTTTTTAATAATGCGTGTACATAAAGGGGCCATGACCTTCCGCCTATTTGTTGTTTCAACCGAATAATCCTTAAACATTAATAGTTTAGCACCTTCTAACAAGACTTCCTTCTTTTTGCGATAGGCATTCAACAGATCTACTTTATCTTGGTAATTTAACAGTTTCACTATCACTTGTCTGGGTATCTGCGCACCATCAGCTTTAGTTCTTAACTGCCCTATTCTGTGCACTCTCTCGATCACTATCTGTCGTGTGGGATCTGGTAAATCTAACAGGAGGGGTAATTTCTCTACGATAAATTTTTTTAAGTCGATGTATTCTGATGTTTCTGGGACCCCAACCAATGTCAGGTTATTCCTTCTGGCTCTATCCTCGAGGTCATCTACCTTGTCCTGCAGTTTTTCTAGTGATGTTTTATGCTGGCTTGTATCTTGTTCTACTATATTCATTCTATCCTCAATATCTGAGATGCGAAGTTCAGCTGCTTCTATTCTACTATTGAATCCATGTATTTCATTTGTAAGTGTGAGTACGTCTTGGCGCAGTTGGTCAAATTGTGGGGACATTGCCACGCATATGGCTTTTATCAATGCCTGTGAGTCTGTGTCCATTTTAAAGCTGCTACCCTCTTCCAATATACTATCCTGCAAAACACTGGCTTTGCTTTTTTTGTCTTTTTTAGGAGCCATTACTGGCGATTTTGTTTTCACTGTGTGTACAAATTTCTCCATATGTGTACCATAAAGGTGTATCTACTTTAACTACAGAAAATGTAAAAACGTGACTATACCCTAGACTGTGCAGCATACCACAATATTCCCCTAAGATCTATATGTCCTAGGATAAACAATATTCCCCTAAGATCTATATGTCCTAAGATAGCCAAAATTAAATTTTGACTTTGTGCAGTTCAAAAACAATACAAAAAATAAAAAAAATAAAAAAGAAAGAGAAAAAACAAAAAAGTTATATATGAGTGAATTTCACTTTGCCTTATATACAGTTAGTGCATGTGCCAAAAAATCTAAGACAATTATATGTATATTGGATGAGCAGACCTTATCATCAATCACCACTACAACTTGCCATACAACAATGAACTGTTTAAGCATATCATCAACTAGCTAGACAGATCTGTCTTATATTTAATATAACCATATATATCAGCGTTCTAGTCCTTTTAAGCAAGAGTCCATCAACTATAAACAACAGTGAGGTATAAGGTCTGTGAGGGACTTCCTGATTTTCAGATACAATATCACTAAGTCCACAGAGACTCAGTTTTTATAATATAACGCTGTGCCAAAGATATACAGGCCAGAACACAGTTCCCTTGATTTTGCTTTGTCCTTCAACAAACGACCAGAAATTTTTAATGCTAGTGACCAGATAACGAATTTTCTTCACCCTCCCAACAGACCAGTACACTTCTCTTAGCTTCAACTACCCCAAATCTGTACGGGGTGGATTACCATTTTACCCAGGGCTACTTCACTGGGGATAGGGTGAGGGACTTAGACCTAAGGTATGTCACCAGGGGGGTAGCATTACGTGCAGAATATCCTTTTCCATATGTCCCCCTTTTAATTTGTCTCTCTTCACCCCCGCCTATTCCTCCAGACTGACGACTGGCCCTACTCCTCCTCAGCGTGTTACCAGTATGAGCAAACTGATTGACACAGAGCCGGCAGAGTCAGGTAGCTTCACTGGCAACTTCTAAGAGGGACTTACTCTGTAAATTGATGGCATACCAAGCAGCTGTTAGCCTCCGTCAGTATATAACACTTTGCTACTTATGCCCCATTAAACTCTCTTCACCCTCCCAGGTCTGCCAGACTTAAAATACCTATGACTGAAAGTACGTATGCCGGGGGGCTATGCCAAACTGCTTGTTCCAGAAAAGACCCCACTTATACTCCTTTTTTTTTTTTTTTAAAGTTTTTTTTATTGATATTCAACAAGATGTACATATATACAAAACGGTTACCTTGTGCGCCACGCAGGGCCCCCAGTAGGTCAGTGACCTTGCATCAAAACAAATTAAGCTTCATTATCCTTATAATTCTTTAGTATTATATAGGTTGAAGAGAAGAGAAGAAAAGAAAGGAGGAAAAAAAAAAAAAAAAAAAAAAAAAGAAAAAAGGGAGGGTGTTCTCTCTCCCCTCTCCTCCACGCCCCCCCAGCCATGGCTTACTCTGGGTCGATCTATGTCCTATCTCCATTATCACTTATCCAGGTACCTGGCAGGTGTCCCGCTAAAACTTGAAGTTGAAGATATGTCGAGTTTTTAAATGGCCTAACTAGGGTCTTCTGTGTCTCCTCTGGAAAGGAGGTAATAAAATTTTTCCACACATTAAAAAACCTAGCTAGCTGGGTATCAGTTGGGTTCTGTAAGCTAAGTTGCTCAAATATATAGTGGGAGATCAGTGCATTCTTGAATTCCTTTAAACTTGGTGCTGACTTAGCCTTCCAAGCTCTTAATATTAAATTACGTCCAAGTAATATAATTATATTAATCATTTTATGGTTCATAACCAGATTTTGTGGTTTCACTAGAAAGAATATTTCTATAGGGAGTACAACGTATTCCACTTTGAGAGTTGTTTTCGTCCAGTATATTACCTTGGCCCAAAATTGGGCGATTTTGGGGCATGCCCAGAAACAATGCAACATATCTGCCTCAACTGAGCTGCATCTAGGACACTTAATCATTGTCTTGTACCATTTAGTTAATTTTGCCGGAGTTAGGTATGTCATTAAAGCCACTTTAATCTGGGATTCTCTCCACGTAGTTTGAACCCAACTTTTCTGTATCACCTTAAAAGCATTCTCTATTATTTCTTCGTCTATATGTGGAAAAACTTTTTCCCATATAGTCACAATATGCTTTATTTGAGCTATATCTGCCTCAATAGTAAGAAGGGCATAGAATGGGGCGATAGAGTAGATCCCAATTTGAAAGTTATTGATTCTGTTTTGGAGTTCACATAAAGACCATTCAGTCCCGTACTTTTTTTTAAGTTCATAAATAAAGTGTCTTATCTGTAGATAGGCATAAAATTCTTTATTTGATAATCCAAATTGGTTACTAATTTCCCCGAACGATAAAAGTTCTGAGTCTGTGTTCAACATTTGCACTACATACACTAACCCTTTACTGGCCCAGGATCTGAAAACCTCATCTGTAACTCCTGGCATGAAAGTCGGATTCCCAGTGATAGGTAAATATTTAGACACATGTGGCGAGATATCGAGGCAGACACAGAATTTTTGCCAAGCTATAATGATATTTTTAAAAGTTTCTAACATGAAAATCTGTGTTGGCAAAGCTGTGATTGGGCAATGTAAAATAGCATCTAAACGATAAGGGGCTATTAATGTGGTTTCCCATTCTAATGGGGATATCTGATCCTGTCTAGTCATCCAGTCGACTGCCATTTTAACCCGTGCCGCTAAACTATAAAATGATATGTTAGGGAGTGCCATTCCCGCCGCTTCTAGATTCTTCATCAATCGTGCTACTGAGATTCTTGCTCTAGCCCCTTGCCATAAAAATCTAGAGCAAGCCTTATTATATTGTATTATGTCTTTTTTATGAATAGGTAATGGGATATTCTGAATAAGGTAAAAAATTTTAGGAAACAAAATGGTTTTTATGAGGGTAACTCTAGCGGATAAAGAAATAGGGAGGTTTATCCAGTCTTCCATTTTTTCCTTACATTCTAAGAAACATTTATTATAGTTCAGCTTATACCATTCTTGTGGATTTGGGTTTAATAGGATCCCTAAGTAAGTTATGTGGGCAGTTTCTCTGAACGGATGTTTTATCGTTCGAGCTTTTTTATTTAACCAGAGAAGTTCTGACTTGACTAGATTAATTTTAAAACCCGAAATCCTACCAAAGGTATCAACTATATCTAAGAATATCGGGAGATTCTTATTGATATTGCTTAGACAGAGCAGTATATCATCTGCATACATCAGTAGGACCAATTTCTGTGTCCCGATTCGTATTCCGTCTAATTGGTGGCGCAGGAGAATTGCTAATGGTTCCAGTGAGATGTTAAAAAGTAACGGGGATAAGGGGCATCCTTGCCGAGTGCCCCTATATAGTTTCACTGGTTGTGATAGATCTCCGTTGATAAGCAATGTGGAGATCGGGGTTGAATATATAATACGTATCACTTCGTGGATATGTCCCTTCAGACCAAACTGCTCTAAAGAAAAAAATAGGTGTTTCCATGAGACACGATCAAATGCTTTCTCCGCATCAACGGTTAAAAGCGCTAGATCTGTCATCGTGTTGTGCCTAGTTGTGCTAAATTTGTACCAAAAGTAATCAATTAATGTCATAATCTTACGAATGTTCCTGGTTGGGTTTCTCCCAGCCATGAAGCCTGCTTGGTTCTCATGAATTATAAGGCCGAGGTGCGGTTTTAGACGTTTTGCAAGAATCGATGTTAATAATTTATAATCGCCATTCAAAACCGATATAGGCCTATATGAGCCAGGGACCTCTGGATCTTTGTTTTTTTTTGGAATCAGCGTAATTACTGCTGCTGCAAAATAGGGAGAGCATTTATTATGTTCAATAAAATAATAATTAAATAGTTTAACTAGAGATGGGGCGATATGTAGCTGCAAGATCTTGTAAAATTCAGAAGGTAAACAATCAGGACCTGCAGCCTTATTATTCTTAGCATCTGCAATTGCTTCCAGAGTTTCCTCTATGGTAATTGGGGCATTAATTTCTGCTAAGCTCTCGGCGGGGATTTTAGGCACCTTAAATTTATCCCAAAAAGTCTCCTTCATTGTGTCTTGTTCTTCTGCCCCATATAGTTCTGAAAAAAACTCATAAAAAACTCTGGCAATGTCTTTGCTACATGTAAATCTCTTGGTTCCCTTTCTAATGGCACTTATTTTGTTTTTATTGTTAGGTTTAATCAATCTCGCCACGAATTTAGCGGATCTACCCGCATATCCACAATAAAGAGCTTTCTGTCGTTGTGTTTCTGCTCTGGTTTTCTGTTTAATAAAAACATCTCGAGTGGATTTAGCGGAGATGTATTTCCGCCAGTGAAGGGTCGAACGATCCGCAAGATATGTACTATATGTATTCTTGACATGCTGGGATAGTTGGATTTCTAGTGTCCTAGATTTCCTTTTCATTTTACAGAGATACGCCTTTACTTTGCCTCTTAACACAGCTTTAGCTGCTTCCCAAAACACTTCAGGTTTAAATTCATAGTCTCGATTATACCTCACATAATCTCGCCACTGTTCAATCAACCAGTTATTAAATTTTAAATTATTCATTAAATATTTTGGGAAACATATAGATTGATTCATTGCCCTATCTATCCTTGGAGACTTACATGATAATGAAATTATAGCGTGATCTGAGATCACTATTTCCCCTATCTCTGCTTCCCAGTTTAGGCCAATCAAAGGTTCAGCAATCAGGAAAAAGTCAATCCTAGAGAGTGCCTGCTGGCCTTTTGACATACATGTATAGGATCTCAGATCCGGATTCTGTATCCGCCAAATGTCTATCAGCCCCAGTTGAAAACAAAATCTCTGAAGAATACGTGTCTTTTTATCAGGCTTTACGTTATTTGTTCTTTTAACCCTGTCAAGAGAGGGATCTGCTATTAAGTTAAAGTCCCCTGCTATAATAAGGTTCTGTAAGATGAATTCCTATGGTAAACGCTTCTGTCAGGAATGTGTGTGCACTCACCCAGCGTGCCGCGCTGTCTTCACTGCTGTCTCAGCAGCACCGCTCTGCTCTGTGTCTCCTCTTCAGCGCTCCCCACGGGAGATAAGGCCGGGAATGAAGGTTCCGGTTCAACAGGTGCAAACGGATAGTACAGGGAAATTTCACCGGATTCCCTGAGAAATCAACAAGGTAAGGAGTAGCCAGAATCCTTGCACTCAAATGGATCGGTCAGGGTGAAATGCCAAAAAACGAACCGGCACCAATGAGCTATGATAAAAAGCTTCTTTTATTGGATAGATAGCACATAAAAAGGCATACACGCCAGCACAAATTACAGGTCAAACGCGTTTCGTAGTTCTCACTTCTTCAGTGACCTCTGACTAAACCTGAAAACACTCCCTTGATAAAGGCAGTAACCACTCCCCTAACACAGGTGTTTAAAGGTAAGTCAGATTAAAGTAAGAAAATGGAGGGTAACATATACATTCATTAGAGTTCATTACAAACAATGAATAAAGGGTAAGCCTATGTGAAAACAAAATATGCAGAGAGACACTCATATGTATTACATTCTATGGATCAATTGGCTTACTTCAATTAATGTTTAGAAATCATCATTCTCTTTGAATCACCCAAAAAAAAAAAAAAAAGCCATAAATGATCAACATGTGTAGAACATATTTAATAAACCTCCAAAAAGTTACCTAGTATCTAAACAGATGTGGTCCATTATAAGATAAGGTTATTATATTTAGCAATAATAAAGGGTCATAATTTTTCATATGAGATTTGTAGTAATCAAAATGAAACCTAGGTTTCAGTAATTAATATTCCACAATTATATTTCACCAAAAGTAATTGTTATTATCTGAATAGATATGGCCCATTATAAGACGAAATCATTATATTTAACAATAATAAAGGGTCATAGTTTTTCAATTGAAATTTATAATAATCAAGGTGAAGCCTAGGTTTCAATAATAAATGCTCCACAATTATATTTCACCAAAAGTAATTATTATTAAATGATACCCTCTTCTCCAAATATTAAATGAATTCAGTCCACATAGAGTTTAATGTCCCAATCTGAGTTTAACCCTTTAGGGACCCTCGTATTCAGTTGGAAAATCCAATAGACCTCCCTTTGACTTAGGAGTTTTAATCTATTGCCTCCTCTAGGTGGTCTTTTCACGTGCTCAATACCCTGAAAGCATAGTAATTTACTGTTGCCATTATGTTCAGACTTAAAATGTAAGGCAACTGGAGTATCCGAGTCCTCATCACTGATGGATCTCAGATGTTCCAGGAACCTTGTTTTGAGGGGTCTGGTCGTCTGGCCAACATATTTAATATTACACTGTTTGCACGTGAGTAGATAAATCACGTAAGATGTATTACAATTAATGTATTCCTTTATATGAAAGGATTTTTCATTATCAGTAGATGTAAACGTATCCCCCAGTGTGGCATGGGTGCATGAAATGCACCTTCTGCTGCCACAGTGGAAGAAACCTTTCTTCAGACTTAGCCAGTTTTCACTGGCAACTGTGGGGAGCATAGACGGAGAAAGAATATTCGCCAGAGTCCTAGATTTCCTAGTTACAAATTTACATCCCCCTTCCACTATCTTATTCATGGTATCATCTACCCTGAGTATGGGGAGGGATTTCTTAATTATTTGGCAAATATTGTCATATTCTTTGCTATAGGCCGTAATGAATACTGGTTTCTGCTGGTAATTAGCCTTTTTCTGAGTCTTATATGTAATCAGATCTTGCCTTGTCATATCATCCACTTTTGTCTTTGCTTCCTTCAAGTCATCGATTTTATATCCCCTTTCCAAGAACCGCTCAGTGGTTCTCTCAGAATGCACCTCGTACGCACTTTCCGTGCTGCAATTTCTCTTCGTCCTCATATATTGGCCCTTGGGGATTGCCTTTATTACATGTCTTGGGTGACTGGATTTAGCCATTAGCAGAGTATTACCTGCACTCTCTTTCCTATATAGTTCTACTTCTACACAACACAACACAACAAATGAATGTTGTGTAGAAGTAGAACTATATAGGAAAGAGAGTGCAGGTAATACTCTGCTAATGGCTAAATCCAGTCACCCAAGACATGTAATAAAGGCAATCCCCAAGGGCCAATATATGAGGACGAAGAGAAATTGCAGCACGGAAAGTGCGTACGAGGTGCATTCTGAGAGAACCACTGAGCGGTTCTTGGAAAGGGGATATAAAATCGATGACTTGAAGGAAGCAAAGACAAAAGTGGATGATATGACAAGGCAAGATCTGATTACATATAAGACTCAGAAAAAGGCTAATTACCAGCAGAAACCAGTATTCATTACGGCCTATAGCAAAGAATATGACAATATTTGCCAAATAATTAAGAAATCCCTCCCCATACTCAGGGTAGATGATACCATGAATAAGATAGTGGAAGGGGGATGTAAATTTGTAACTAGGAAATCTAGGACTCTGGCGAATATTCTTTCTCCGTCTATGCTCCCCACAGTTGCCAGTGAAAACTGGCTAAGTCTGAAGAAAGGTTTCTTCCACTGTGGCAGCAGAAGGTGCATTTCATGCACCCATGCCACACTGGGGGATACGTTTACATCTACTGATAATGAAAAATCCTTTCATATAAAGGAATACATTAATTGTAATACATCTTACGTGATTTATCTACTCACGTGCAAACAGTGTAATATTAAATATGTTGGCCAGACGACCAGACCCCTCAAAACAAGGTTCCTGGAACATCTGAGATCCATCAGTGATGAGGACTCGGATACTCCAGTTGCCTTACATTTTAAGTCTGAACATAATGGCAACAGTAAATTACTATGCTTTCAGGGTATTGAGCACGTGAAAAGACCACCTAGAGGAGGCAATAGATTAAAACTCCTAAGTCAAAGGGAGGTCTATTGGATTTTCCAACTGAATACGAGGGTCCCTAAAGGGTTAAACTCAGATTGGGACATTAAACTCTATGTGGACTGAATTCATTTAATATTTGGAGAAGAGGGTATCATTTAATAATAATTACTTTTGGTGAAATATAATTGTGGAGCATTTATTATTGAAACCTAGGCTTCACCTTGATTATTATAAATTTCAATTGAAAAACTATGACCCTTTATTATTGTTAAATATAATGATTTCGTCTTATAATGGGCCATATCTATTCAGATAATAACAATTACTTTTGGTGAAATATAATTGTGGAATATTAATTACTGAAACCTAGGTTTCATTTTGATTACTACAAATCTCATATGAAAAATTATGACCCTTTATTATTGCTAAATATAATAACCTTATCTTATAATGGACCACATCTGTTTAGATACTAGGTAACTTTTTGGAGGTTTATTAAATATGTTCTACACATGTTGATCATTTATGGCTTTTTTTTTTTTTTGGGTGATTCAAAGAGAATGATGATTTCTAAACATTAATTGAAGTAAGCCAATTGATCCATAGAATGTAATACATATGAGTGTCTCTCTGCATATTTTGTTTTCACATAGGCTTACCCTTTATTCATTGTTTGTAATGAACTCTAATGAATGTATATGTTACCCTCCATTTTCTTACTTTAATCTGACTTACCTTTAAACACCTGTGTTAGGGGAGTGGTTACTGCCTTTATCAAGGAAGTGTTTTCAGGTTTAGTCAGAGGTCACTGAAGAAGTGAGAACTACGAAACGCGTTTGACCTGTAATTTGTGCTGGCGTGTATGCCTTTTTATGTGCTATCTATCCAATAAAAGAAGCTTTTTATCATAGCTCATTGGTGCCGGTTCGTTTTTTGGCATTTCACCCTGACCGATCCATTTGAGTGCAAGGATTCTGGCTACTCCCTATAATAAGGTTCTGGCCTATAAATTTATGGAGGTAAGAGACAAGTTTGTCCCAGAATATTTTATCAGTATTATTAGGTCCATATAGGTTACATAATACATATCGTGTCTTATTGTGTGTTAGTTCTACAATTACAAACCGCCCTTCTGGATCTATAATGTAAGCATCTATCTTATAGTCAAATCTTTTGTTCAATAGAATTGCTACTCCCCTTTTGCGAGCATTAAACGGGGAAGCGATCACTTCCCCAACCCAATTAGTCTGAAGTTTCGGAATTTCAGTAGCCGTTAAATGTAACTCCTGTAAGAAAGCAATATCCGTTCTGGTTTTAGCCAACTGTTTGATTATTGCTTTTCTTTTAATTGGGGAGGTGATACCTCCAACGTTCCAGGAGGTTAACTTAAATGGTACAGCCATAATAAAAATATAAAATATGTTGTACTCCTAAAGAAAGCATACTAAGCATATTTGTGGAAAGGGGGATTGCAGGGGGGGGGGTGTAGTTGGAGAGAGGAGGGAGGCGGGAAAGGGAAAAAAGAGAGGGAAAAGAAGAGCAGAAGAAAAAAAAAAAAAAAAAAGACAACAACCAACATAATATTTTCCTCCGTTTAAACAATGCCATATGTCTCTAGCACTCTGTGTATAGACAAAAACAAAAAAGGAACCAGACACTAGTATCATGCATAAAATCAACATTAAAAATATTTCTTTTTGGTTCTTGCCATATCTCTGACACCCTGTAACTTGAGAGAAGGAGGAGAAGAGAAAAAAAAAAGAAAAAAGGCAACAAACAACATAAAATTTTCCTCCGTTTAAACAGTGCCATATGTCTCTAGCACTCTGTATATAGACAAAAACAAAAAAGGAAGCAGACACTAGTATCATGCATAAAAACAACATTAAAAATATTTCTTTTTGGCTCTTGCCATATCTCTGACACCCTGTAAGCTGAGAGAAGGAGGCGGGAAAAAAAAAATAAAAAAAAAAATCCGAGCAATAACCCACATAAAACTTTCCTCCCTTTAAACAGTGCCATGTATCTCTAGCACTCTGTGGATAAACAAAAACAAGAAAAGAATCAAGCAGTGATATCATGCAGAAACACAACATTAACAATATTTCAGGACAACCCACCCCTGCCCATGGTTCAGTGGTAAATCTAACATAGCTCATCATTGTGTAGAAAACTGTATTTACAGTAGATTTGTCTAATTCTTTCTATTTAAGAGTCAAATTATCCCAAGCTCTCTACCTAATGCCCAAGCTTCCTTACTATCGTTTGCTGTATAAAAGCGGCCTGCCTTGGTAATTAGAAGTTTGGCTGGGTAGACAAGTCTAACAGTGCACCCAGCTTCTGTAAACTTCGCAAAAAACGGGGACATTATTTTCCTTTTGGCCATAGTCTCTGCCGAAAAATCTTGGAAAATCAGTATTTTGTTATTATCAATAAGGACAGATCTCATTTTCCTGTAATAACTCAAGTATAAAACCTTGTCCTGGAAATTCACAAACTTGAAAATAACAGTTCTAGCTTTTGGTGAAGTGTTACTATCCTTAGGAGGGCCTATTCTGTGTGCTCTCTCGATCAGAAAAGGCGTAGGAGGAGGAGGAATCGTAAGGGCCTGAGGGAGGGTGACAGAAACGAAATGGAGCAGGTCTTGATATTCCACTGTTTCAGGGAGACCAATGATCCGTAGATTATTGCGCCTCGACCTATCCTCAAGGTCTTCTAGACGTTCTTGTAATTGTGCAATAGTTTTCCCTTGAACAGTGATATCAGAGCTATGAGTGTTTATTCTGTCCTCCGCCTCTGAGACCCTAGTCTCCACCTCCGTTAACCTTGCCGTAAATTGTCTGATGTCATCTTTTAAACTAAGAATCTCTGCTTTAATTTCGGCTTTAATTAGATCTAAGTGAGGGGTCATCAGCTTTGCTACTTGTGCTGCAAATTCTGTCGTATCACTAATCCCCACATTAACCGCTCCCTGATCTTGTGAGACATCAAGCACGTTTTCCATATTTTTAGCGTTGCCCTTCTTATCTTTTTGTCTTGGTGGCATTTTAGGTGAAGAACCTTTTGGAAGTGTAATAAATCTGTCCATTCACCGTGATATTATGTGAGTGTGTAGTGAAAAAAGGGGAAGAAAAGAAAAAGAAAAAAAAAAAAAAAAAATTCTGTGACAAGGTGGCTGCACGGCCACTTAATCTAAATCAGTGCTAAAGTGTAGCTGTGAACATTTAAAATTAAAAGAACATCCAAATTTAAAAAGTGTTGTAGTATGTGTAAATAACTAGTGTTTATATAAATACCGTGTGCAAAAGAAAAAAAAAAGAAAAAGAGGAAAAAGAAAAAAAAAAAGAGAAAAAGAGAGAAGTGGAAGGTGAGATAGAAAGATAGAAGAAGAAACAAAAAGAAAAAGAACAAAAAGAAAAAAGAGCAAAAAGAAGAGGACTCGAATTTAACACTAAATACTCTGTGCCTCTAGTTGTAGTATTCGACTATCTTACATTTCTAGATCCCCCTACAGCTCCTAACTTGTACTGTTAAATTTTCACAGTTACAGGAATTTGGTTAAGGCTAACACCGTATACAGGTCTAGACAAAAAAAAAAAAAAGTCAATTATAGTGCTTCTTATGGCTTAGTCAGTTAAGATACATTCTTATATTACTAGCGTGTATACTGTTGCAAATAGTATCTATTCCTACAGATGCAATAAATTATTCTTGATACTCTGGATAAACGTCCCTTTTTCCCCCTTTTTTTCCTTTTAACTATAAGGTTGCCAGAGCTTCCGATAATAGGGGAGAAAAAGAAAAAAAAAAAGCTAGCAAAAAATGGCAATGTCACATCAAATTAAGTATTCTTTTTCTTTACTTTATGTCTTTATATGGGCCGCCAATGGCTCTGTTTTATGCTTTGGCCCACAGCAAAAGATCCCTTTATAGTCGCTCCTTAGAAAGGGGCTTATTGTCCCAGTATATCAGCCAGAGAAACAAATGTTAAAGAGTACCTGAGATGAGATCCACTTTGTCCTGTGGCACAGGTCCGACCTTTGTTGAAGGATTTCTCACGTACCACTGCTTGCTCTTAGATAAGGGCCAAGAATATACGGCTGACTGAACTTATAGGAAGGGTATAGCCAGGACTCTAAGCCAGCCAATATTCAGCGATAGTGGTAGCAATAGGACTTGCTTTAAGCACCTTCAGATCACAGAAAGGTTTACCTCTGACTGTTTGAATTCCTCTGGGGCCTCTGAATCACGCAAGTGTCTCTTATTCGACCCTACTTGTGTGAAAGCCGCCACCAGGTGCGGCCAGATTCCAGAGAACACCGGGTCCTCAGTCTCCTTAGGTGTTGCCTGTAGTCCTGCAGGTTTAGGCGGGGTTACTGTGATACGCTGTTTCCAAGGTTCATACTTCGAACAAAAAGACCTGTAAGCAGCAACCGTTTTGTTCAGAAGAACGGAAACACCTGCCCTCCAGTCCGGACAAACTCCTCGGGTACTCGGGAGCTTCGCGAGGGATATCGTTAAGAAGAGCCGTCAATCACTGTATAATGACTTTGATGCGCAGCTCCGTAGCACTTTTTACCGGCGATGCATTCTTAGACTCCAAATGTGCTGCACCTGCAGAAAAGGTTAGCTGTCTCTCTGTTTGTCTTCCAGATTCTGCTGCAGGTACTTAGGAGGAACAGCATAGTCTACCTTCAGCGCTGTTTGTGCTTCGTTCGTTTACCTTGAGGCTCCCGTTGAGAATGGCGGTTTGCTTCAGATAAATGTTTTTGTGTATCAGCATAGTATGCCCGAGAAACAGGGCAGCTTCTCCGGGTGCTCCTAGCCACAGAGCAGTTATGCCTTCTAGAGACTTCCCATCCGAGATCCGCAGATCACTAGCCAGTCCTAATATCTTTCCTTAGGACAAGACTCATAACGGGTGGCTGCAGAATAGTGGAGTTCCTATCGTATAGGAGAATAGAGCCGTCGGTAGCTACCAGCACTCTACCTGCGTGCTACCTGTTGGCCCCACCCACAGCCGGAAGTCCCGTCCCACTTATACTCCTTAAATGCGATGCATATATTAACTAATCTGTCTGTGGCCAATAGACATTATTAGGCCTATGTTAGGTTTTACCGGTCCAAGCTATGATGTTGCCTAGCTTGTGCAGCCTCCCTTCCTAATTGCTCCGGCTGTATCTCAGACTGGATACTCCTGCCAAGAGATCTTGAGGCCGCGGACAAAGGTAGGTGTGCGTGTTTCAGCCAGTCCCAGGCTGCTTCCTGCTTGCCTCCGAGTTTCTGTGTATGCTGGCCGTGAAGAGCCGGAGGCGTAGTGGCGGTCGGCTGTTCTGAAATTGCTGCTTGGGGCTTTCACCACTCTCCTCTTCGCTTGCTGCTGGCGTGCTCAGTCGTGCACTACCGCCTCTGCTCTTCCATGCGCACCTACGTCACAGCGTGGTCAGACGCCGTTACCGGAAACCCCAATTTTCTTACCCTTAATGACAATGGCTATTTTTACATTTCTGCAGTGTTTGTGTTTAGCTGTCATTTTCCTCTAACTCATTTACTGTACCCACACATATTATATACCGTTTTTCTCACCATTAAGTGGACTTTCTAAATATACCATTATTTTCATCATATCTTATAATTTACTATAAAAAAATATATAAAATATGAGGAAAAAATTGAAAAAACACACTTTTTCTAACTTTGACCCCCAAAATCTGTTACACATCTACAACCACCAAAATACACCCATTCTAAATAGTTTCTAAATTTTGTCCTGAGTTTAGAAAACAGAATTTATGCTTACCTGATAAATTACTTTCTCCAACGGTGTGTCCGGTCCACGCGTCATCCATTACTTGTGGGATATTCTCCTCCCCTACAGGGAAAGGCAAGGAGAGCACACAGCAAGAGCTGTCCATATAGCTCCCCCTCTGGCTCCGCCCCCCAGTCATTCGACCGACGGTTAGGAGAAAAAGGAGAAACTATAGGGTGCCGTGGTGACTGTAGTGTATAAAGAAAAAGAAACATTTTTCAAACCTGCTTAAAAAACCAGGGCGGGCCGTGGACCGGACACACCGTTGGAGAAAGTAATTTATCAGGTAAGCATAAATTCTGTTTTCTCCAACATTGGTGTGTCCGGTCCACGGCGTCATCCATTACTTGTGGGAACCAATACCAAAGCTTTAGGACACGGATGAAGGGAGGGAGCAAATCAGGTTACCTAAACAGAAGGCACCACGGCTTGCAAAACCTTTCTCCCAAAAACAGCCTCCGAAGAAGCAAAAATATCAAATTTGTAAAATTTGGCAAAAGTGTGCAGAGAAGACCAAGTCGCTGCCTTACATATCTGATTACCAGAAGCCTTGTTCTTGAAGGCCCATGTGGAAGCCACAGCCCTAGTGGAGTGAGCTGTGATTCGTTCAGGAGGCTGCCGTCCGGCAGTCTCATAAGCCAATCGGATAATGCTTTTCAGCCAGAAAGAAAGAGAGGTAGCAATAGCTTTTTGTCCTCTCCTCTTACCAGAGTAAACGACAAACAAGGATGAGGTTTGTCTAAAATTCTTTGTTACTTCTAAATAGAACTTTAAAGCACGGACTACACCTAAATTGTGTAACAAACGTTCCTTCTTTGAAACTGGATTCGGGCACAGAGAAGGAACAACTATTTCCTGGTTAATATTCTTGGCTTGGTACGCAAAATAACCTTATCTGAATGGAACACCAGATAGGGTAGATCACACTGCAAAGCAGATAATTCAGAAACTCTTCTAGCAGAAGAAATAGCAACCAAAAACAGAACTTTCCAAGATAGCAACTTGATATCTAAGGAATGTAAGGGTTCAAACGGAACCCCCTGAAGAACTGAAAGAACTAAATTTAGACTCCAAGGAGGAGTCAAGGGTCTGTAAACAGGTTTGATTCTGACCAAAGCCTGTACAAAAGCTTGTACCAGCTGCCAGTCGTTTGTATAACAAGACAGATAAAGCAGAAATCTGTCCTTTTAGAGAACTCGCTGACAATCCCTTATCCAAACCTTCTTGGAGAAAGGAGAGGGTCTTAGGAATTTTAAATTTTACTCCAGGAGAATCCCTTGGATTCCCACCAACAGATATATCTTTTCCATATTTAATGGTAAATCTTTCTAGACACAGGTTTTCTGGATCTATCACTGAATCTGAAAACCCACGCTTGGATAAAATCAAACGTTCAATTTCCAAGCAGTCAGCTGCAGAGAAATTAGATTTGGATGTTCGAATGGACCTTGTACTAGAAGATCCTGTCTCAAAGGTAGCTTCCATGGTGGAGCCAATGACATATTCACCAGGTCTGCATACCAAGTCCTGCGCGGCCACGCAGGAGCTATCAGAATCACCGAGGCCTTCTCCTGTTTGATCCTGGCTACAAGCCTGGGAAGGAGAGGGAACGGTGGAAACGCATAAGCTAGGTTGAACGACCAAGGCGCCACTAATGCATCCACTAGAGTGGCCTTGGGATCCCTGGATCTGGACCCGTAGCAAGGAACCTTGAAGTTCTGACGAGACGCCATCAGATCCATGTCTGGAATGCCCCATAATTGAGTCAACTGGGCAAACACCTCTGGGTGGAGTTCCCACTCCCCCGGATAGAAAATCTGACGACTCAGATAATCCGCCTCCCAGTTGTCTACTCCTGGGATGTGGATTGCCGATAGGTGGCAGGAGTGATCCTCCGCCCATTTGATGATCTTGGATACCTCTCTCATCGCCAAGGAACTCCTTGTTCCTCCCTGATGGTTGATGTAAGCTACAGTCGTCATGTTATCCGACGACTTATGTATCCGGCCTTCGCTAGATGAGGCCAAGCCCGGAGAGCATTCAATATCGCTCTCAGTTCCAGGATGTTGATCGGGAGAAGAGACTCTTCCTGAGACCATAAACCCTTAGTTTTCAGGGAATCCCAGACCGCGCCCCAGCCTGATAGACTGGCGTTGGTCGTGACAATGACTCACTTTGGTCTGCAGAAACTCATTCCCTGAGACAGGTGATCCTGTCTACTGGAGCATGCACAGTTGTAATGGTCTTAGATGAATTCGAGCAAAAGGAACTATGTCCATTGCTGCAACCATTAACCCTACTATTTCCATGCACTGAGCTATGGAAGGCTGCAGAATAGAGAGAAGAACTTGACAAGCGTTTAGAAGCTTTGACTTTCTGACTTCTGTCAGGAAGATCTTCATTTCAAAGGAATCTATTATTGTTCCCAAAAAGGGAACTCTTGTCGACGGAGACAGGGAACTCTTTTCTACGTTCACCTTCCACCCGTGAGATCTGAGAAAGGCTAGAACAATGTCTGTATGAGCCTTTGCCTTGGAGAGAGACGACGCTTGAATTAGAATGTCGTCCAGATAAGGTGCCACTGCAATGCCCCTTGGTCTTAGAACCGCTAGAAGGGACCCGAGCACCTTTGTGAAAATTCTGGGAGTAGTGGCTAGTCCGAATGGGAGAGCCACGAACTGATAATGTTTGTCTAGAAAGGCGAACCTTAGGAACTGATGATCTTTGTGGATAGGAATATGTAGATACGCATCCTTTAAATCCACGGTAGTCATATATTGACCCTCCTGGATTGTAGGTAAAATTGTTCGAATGGTTTCCATTTTGAACGATGGAACTCTGAGAAATTTGTTTAGAATTTTTAAATCCAGAATTGGTCTGAAAGTTCCCTCTTCTTTGGGAACTACAAACAGATTTGAGTAAAAACCCCTGACCTTGTTCCACAGTTGGAACTGGGTGTATCACTCCCATCTTTAACAGGTCTTCTACACAATGTAAGAATGCCTGTCTACTTATTTGGTTTGAAGATAAGTGAGAAATGTGGAACCTACCCCTTGGGGGTAGTTCCTTGAATTCTAGAAGATAACCCTGAGAGACTATTTCTAGTGTCCAGGGATCCTGAACATCTCTTGCCCAAGTCTGAGCAAAGAGAGAGAGTCTGTCCCCTACTAGATCCGGTCCCGGATCGGGGGCTACCCCTTCATGCTGTCTTGGTAGCAGCAGCAGGCTTCTTGGCCTGTTTACCCTTATTCCAGCCTTGCATTGGTTTCCAAGCTGGTTTAGTCTGGGAAGCGTTGCCCTCTTGTCTAGAGGCTGCCGAGTTAGAAGCCGGTCCGTTCCTGAAATTGCGAAAGGAACGAAAATTGGACTTATTCTTAGCCTTGAAAGGCCTATCCTGTGGGAGGGCATGGCCCTTTCCCCCAGTGATGTCTGAAATAATTTCTTTCAATTCTGGCCCAAAAAGGGTCTTACCTTTGAAAGGGATATTAAGCAATTTTGTCTTGGAAGATACATCCGCCGACCAAGACTTTAGCCAGAGCGCTCTGCGCGCCACAATTGCAAACCCTGAATTTTTCGCCGCTAATCTCGCTAACTGCAAAGCGGCGTCTAAAATAAAGGAATTAGCTATCTTAAGTGCGTGAATTCTGTCCATGACTTCCTCATACGGAGTCTCCCTACTGAGCGACTTTTCCAGTTCCTCGAACCAGAACCACGCCGCTGTAGTGACAGGAATAATGCACGAAATAGGTTGAAGGAGGTAACCTTGCTGTACAAAAATCTTTTTAAGCAAACCCTCCAATTTTTTATCCATAGGATCTTTGAAAACACAATTGTCCTCAATGGGAATGGTCGTGCGTTTGGCTAGTGTAGAAACCGCCCCCTCGACCTTAGGGACTGTTTGCCATATGTCCTTCCTGGGGTCGACCATAGGGAACAATTTCTTAAATATAGGAGGATGGACAAAAGGTATGCCTGGCTTCTCCCACTCCTTATTCACTATGTCCGCCACCCGTTTAGGTATCGGAAAGGCATCAGGGTGCACCGGGACCTCTAGGAACTTGTCCATCTTGCACAAGTTTTCTGGGATGACCAGATTGTCACAATCATCCAGAGTAGATAGCACCTCCTTAAGTAATGCGCGGAGATGCTCTGATTTAAATTTAAATGTCACAACATCAGGTTCTGCCTGCTGAGAAATTCTTCCTGTATCAGAAATTTCTCCATCTGAGAAACCCTCCCTCACTGCCACTTCAGACTGGTGTGAGGGTATGACAGAAAAATTATCATCAGCGCCCTCCTGCTCTACAGTGTTTAAAACAGAGCAATCGCGCTTTCTCTGAAATGCTGGCAATATTAGCTATGGAGTTATCCATTACTGCCGTCAATTGTTGCATAGTAACAAGCATTGGCGCGCTAGAAGTACTAGGGGTCTCCTGCGCGGGCATAACTGGTATAGACACAGAAGGAGAAGATGTAGAACTATCTCTACTTCCTTCCCCTTAAGAGTGTCCACCAGTTAATAGCCCATAATAAGCCCTTTATTCTTTCTAAGTCTAAGAAAATGGCTTACCGATCCCCATGAGGGAAAAATGACAGCCTTCCAGCATTACACAGTCTTGCTAGAAAATGGCTAGTCATACCTTGAGCAGAAAAGTCTGCTAACTGTTCCCCCCAACTGAAGTTCTCTCATCTCAACAGTCCTGTGTGGGAACAGCAATCGATTTTAGTTACTGCTGCTAAAATCATACTCCTCTTTAAAACAGAACTCTTCATCTCTTTCTGTTTCAGAGTAAATAGTACATACCAGCACTATTTTAAAATAACAAACTCTTGATAGAAGAAATAAAAAACTACAACTAACACCACAAACTCCTCACCATCCCCGTGGAGATGCTACTTGTTCAGAGCGGCAAAGAGAATGACTGGGGGGCGGAGCCAGAGGGGGAGCTATATGGACAGCTCTTGCTGTGTGCTCTCCTTGCCTTTCCCTGTAGGGGAGGAGAATATCCCACAAGTAATGGATGATGCCGTGGACCGGACACACCAATGTTGGAGAAATACCCAATGTTTACATGTTCTTTGCTTTTTTTGCAAGTTATAGGGCAAAAAATACAAGTAGCACTTTGCTATTTCCAAACCACTTTTTTTTCAAAATTAGTGCTAGTTACATTGGAACACTGATATCTTTCAGGAATCCCTGAATAACCCATGACATGTATATATTTTTATTTAGAAGACATCCCAAAGCATTGATCTAGGCCCATTTTGGTATATTTCATGCCACCATTTCACCGCCAAATGCGATCAAATAAAAAAAATGGTTGACTTTTTCACAAATTTTTTCACAAACTTTAGGTTTCTCGCTGAATTTATTTACAAACAACTTGTGCAATTATGGCATACATGGTTGTAAATACGTCTCTGGGATCCCCTTTGTTCAGAAATAGCAGACATATATGGCTTTGGCGTTGCTTTTTGGTAATTAGAAGGCCGCTAAATACCGCTGCACACCACACGTGTATTATGCCCGGCAGTGAAGGGGTTAATTAGGGAGCTTGTAAGGAGCTTCTAAGGTTTAATTTTAGCTTTAGTGTAGTGTAGTAGACAACCCAAATTATTGATCTAGGCCCATTTTGGTATATTTCATGCCACCATTTCACCGCCAAATACGATCAAATAAAAAAAAAAAACTTACATTTTTCACAATTTTAGGTTTCTCATTGAAATTATTTACAAACAGCTTGTGCAATTATGGCACAAATGGTTGTAAATGCTTCACTGGGATCCCCTTTGTTCATAAATAGCAAACATATATGGCTTTGGCGTTGCTTTTTCTAATAATAAGGCCGTTAAATGCTGCTGCGCACCACACTTGTAATATGCCCAGCAGTTGAGGGGTTAATTAGGGAGCTTGTAGGGTTACATTTTTAGCTTTAGTGTAGAGATCAGCCTCCCACCTGACACATCCCACCCCCTGATCCCCCCCTGACCCCCCCTCAAACAGCTCTCTTCCCTCCCCCACCTCACAATTGTCAACACCATCTTAAGTACTGGCAGAAAGTCTGCCAGTACTGAAATAAAAAAATATATATTTTTTTTTTTTCATACAGTCTGCAGTGCTGGATCCCCCCTTACCCCACAACCTCCCTGATCCCCCCCATACACCTCTCTAACCCTCCCTCTCTACCTATTTGCCGCCATTTTGGGTACTGGCAGCTGTCTGCCAGTACCCAATTTGCCCCCCAAAATAGTTTTTTTTTACTTTTTTATATTAAATATTTATTTTCTGTAGTGTAGCTGGCCCCCCTAAATGATCTACATCCCTCCCCCTCCCAGATCCCTTACTAAGAAATGGAGATCCCCCTGCTTCTACATCACTCTATTTTTTCCCAACTTCCCTGCAAATTTTGCGTGCACGCGCACCCGCCGCCCTGCCTCCCCAGCCGCAACCGCCACCCCCGGCCGCAACCACCGACATTGTCAGATCGGTTATGGAAGCAGGAAGTAAGGATCGTATAGCCACAAGCTGCTCACACCCACCAACGAATGTTTAAACATCAATGACCAATGCAGAGAGGGCCACAGAGTGGCCCTTTCTGCATCGGTATGTAAAATAGGGGATTGCAGTGATGCCTCAATATTGAGGCATCACTACAATCCCTTAGAAGCAGCTGGAAGTGATCATGATCGCTTCCAGCACTTCAGACAACAGAGGACGTACCAGGTACGTCAACTGTCGTTAAGGGAAGTTTTTTTCTATTACGTACCTGGTACGTCCTCTGTCATTAAAGGGACATTAAACCCAAAAATTTTCTTTCATGATTCAGATAGAGAATACAATTTTAAACACCATTCTAATGTACTTCTATTATCTTATTTGCTTCATTATTTAGATATCCTTTGTTGAAGAAATAGAAATGCACATGGGAAAGCCAATCACACATGGCATCTATGTGAAGCAACCAATCAGTAGCTACTGAGCCTATCTAGATATGCTTTTCAGCAAAGAATATCAAGAGAATGAAGCAAATTAGATAATACAAGTAAATCAGAAAGTTGTTTAATATCGAATTCTCTTTCTAAATCATGAAAGAAAAAATATGGGTTTCATGTCCCTTTAAGGGGTTAAAGGGACACTGAACCCAAATTTTTTTCTTTCATGATTTAGGTAGAGCATGCAATTTTAAGCAATTTTCTAATTTACTCGTATTATCAATTTTTCTTCATTCTCTTCCTATCTTTATTTGAAAAAGAAGGCATCTAAGCTTTTTACTTGGTTCAGACTCTGGACAGCACTTTTTTATTGGTGGATGAATTTATCCACCAATCAGCAAGGACAACCTAGGTTGTTCACAACAAATGGGCCAGCATCTGAACTTACATTCTTGAATTTCAAATAAAGATACCAAGAGAATAAAGACAATTTGATAATAGGAGTAAATTAGAAAGTTGCTTAAAATGCCATGCTCTATCTGAATCGCGAAAGAAAAAATTTGGGTTCAGTGTCCCTTTAAGCACAATCTAATTAGATGTCCCCTTTAAATTTCTACACACTTATTTCTAAGCTACAGATATATATCTACATTTATTTTCCAGCTGGATATTAGGCAGTCTGTTGTACAAAACAAAAATGTAAGATATACAAGAGTTAAAAGACAATAAACACATTGTAACTACAATACATTTCTGTTGAGTTGCTGTAAAAAAAACATTTCTGCCAACTATAAACATGTTTAAAGTGATGGTAAACCTTCCCCTTTATAAAAACAGATCCGAAAAGTTAGTGATATTTTAGATGGATTTTCATTCATCAGTTGTAATAAAGATGCACTATAACTTGCTTTTTAATATAGATAGAAATTTAAAAAAAAACCTGCGCTCAATTTTTCTGTGAGCTAAATATTTGAAATGTAGTCCAATCAGCACACATATAGCTACAACAAAAGTGCCATATGGGGAGAGCGCTGATTGGACAACAATTCAAACCGTTAGCTCACAGAAAAATGTACTTTTGAAGTGGGCGACGGAAAGCAGGGAATTTGAATTTTGTATCTATATTAAATAGCAAGTTATAGAGCATCTTCATTACAACTGATGAAATAAACTCTATCTAAAATATCACCAACATACCGGATCTGTTTTTATAAAAGGGAGAGTTTACAATCACTTTAAAACAAATGAACATCCTTCTTACTGCAATTGTTTTTAAATAGAAAAACTCCACCTACCATTTGCCTTATTCAGAGCAGTCAATCTGGGCTTTAGTCTGCAGACAGCAAGGCTAGCAACTATCATAAAGTTAGTATAAGTTGCATTCGGCTAGATTACGAGTCTTGCGTTAGCCTTAAAAAGCAGCGTTGAGGGGTCTCAACGCTTCTTTTTAACCCCGCTGGTATTATGAGTCAGGCAGGAGAGGGTCTACCGCTCACTTTTTTTACCGCGATTTTAGCTTACTGCAAATCCCCTTACGTCAATTGCGTATCCTATCTTTTTAATGGGATTTGCCTAACGCCGGTATTACGATCGCCTGAAAAAGTGAGCCTCTCCTGGCAAGACTCCTACCGCATATAAAAGTCAGTAGTGAAGAGTTTTATGGGCTAACGCCGGAACATAAAGCTCTTAACTAAAGTGCTAAAAAGTACACTAACACCCATAAACTAACTATTAACCCCTAAACCGAGGCCCCCCCTACATCGGAAACACCTAACTAAAATGTTTAACCCCTAACTGCCGACCGAACATTGCCGCCACTTTAATAAATGTATTAACCCCTAAACTGCCGCACTCCCACCTCGCAAACACTAGTTAAATTTATTAACCCCTAATCTGCCATCCCTCACATCGCCGACACCTACCTACTTTATTAACCCCTAATCTGCCGCCCCAACGTCGCCGCTACTATATTAAATTTATTAACCCCTAAATCTAAATCTAACCCCCCCTAACTTAAATATAATTTAAATAAAACGAAATTAAATTACTACAATTAAATAAATTAATCCTATTTAAAACTAAATACTTACCTATAAAATAAGCCCTAAGATAGCTACAATATAATTAATAATTACATTGTAGCCATCTTAGGGTTTATTTTTATTTTACAGGCAACTTTGTATTTATTTTAACTAGGTACAATAGTTAAAGTTATTAACTATTCAATAACTACCTAGCTAAAATAAATACAAAAGTACCTGTAAAATAAACCCTAACCTAAGTTACAATTACGTGTGGAAAGGTGATAACTAAGCGCCAACTATATAATGCAACAGACCTCCAGCTCTAATAAATTGGCACCTAGTTGCCAAGGGTGGATTCAATTTTAAGATTGGATATCAGAGCGCCAAACAACGTAGGCAGGGTCTATGGGCAGATAGTCAAATACCAAAGGTAACAATAGGTTGAAATAATATGATTTAATACATAAGATAAAAAAGTTGGTACATTTAAAATTATACAAAAATTAGTCATGGATCCATGTTACACTTTAAAATATATATTGAAACACTAGGAACAATTTAAAAATGCTTGTATAACAATAAATAACAACAAAAAAAATCTAACAAATAATGTCTATCGCATAAACTTAAATTCTAATATGTGAATGCTAGGAGCGCTTATGCACACTCTATTTATAAAAACAATGGGTTACAATGCACAGGTGGATAGATTCCAGGTTGCTTGAAACCAGTGGGTGTGAAATGTATTTTAAACCAGTGGGTGTAAAATTTATATTTTATATTTTGAATTCAGGTTCTAGACATTCCTGTAACATTTTTTGTCCACCTGTTAGGATTTACACAATTTTGGATAAACACATAGGCAAAACCCCAATTCGGAGCCACTTACATTTCACACCCACTGGTTTCAAGCAACCTGGAATCTATCCACCTGTGCATTGTAACCCATTGTTTTTATAAATAGAGTGTGCATAAGCGCTCCTAGCATTCACATATTAGAATTTAAGTTTATGCGATAGACATTATTTGTTAGATTTTTTTGTTGTTATTTATTGTTCTACAAGCATTTTAAAATTGTTCCTAGTGTTTCAATATATATTTTAAAGTGTAACATGGATCCATGACTAATTGTTGTATAATTTTAAATGTACCAACTTTTTTATCTTATGTATTAAATCACATTATTTCAACCTATTGTTACCTTTGGTATTTGACTATCTGCCCATAGACCCTGCCTACGTTGTTTGGCGCTCTGATATCCAATCTTAAAACTAAGTTACAATTACACCTAACACTACACTATCATTAAACTAATTACCTAAACTACCTATTACAATTACAATTAAATTAAATAAACTAAATTACGGAAAAAAACCCCACTAAATTACAGAAAATAAAAAAAGAATTACAAGAATTTTAAACTAATTACACCTAATCTAATCCCCCTAATAAAATTGAAAAGCCCCAGAAAATAATAAAAATCCCTACCCTATACTAAATTACAAATAGCCCTTAAAAGGGCCTTTTGCGGGGCATTGCCCCAAAGTAATCAGCTCTTTCACCTGTAAAAAAAAAATACAATACCCCCCAACATTAAAACCCACCACCCACACACCCAACCCTACTCTAAAACCCACCCAATCCCCCCTTAAAAAAACCTAACACTACCCCCTTGAAGATCACCCTACCATGAGACGTCTTCACGCAGCCGGGCACAAGTGGTCCTCCAGAGGGTCCGAAGTCTTCATCCTATCCGGCCAGAAGAGGACATCCAGACCGGCAGAAGGCTTCATCCAGGCGGCATCTTCTATCTTCATCCTTCCGGAGCGGGTCCATCTTCAAGACATCTGACGCAGAGCATCCTCTTCATCCGACGGCCGATGAATGAATGACTGGTCCTTTAAGTGATGTCATCCAAGATGGCATCCCTTGAATTCCGATTGGCTGATAGAATCCTATCAGCCAATCGGAATTAAGGTAGGATCAGCCAATAGGATTGAAGTTCAATCCGATTGGCTGATCCAATCAGCCAATAGGATTGAGCTCACATTCTATTGGCTGTTCCAATCAGCCAATAGGATTTTTCCTACCTTAATTCCGATTGGCTGACAGGATTCTATCAGCCAATCGGAATTCAAGGGGGGATTGGGTGGGTTTTAGAGTAGGGTTGGGTGTGTGGGTGGTGGGCTTTAATGTTGGGGGGGTATTGTATTTTTTTTACAGGTGAAAGAGCTGATTACTTTGGGGCAATGCCCCGCAAAAGGCCCTTTTAAGGGCTAATTGTAATTTAGTATAGGGTAGGGAATTTTATTATTTTGGGGGGCTTTTTTATTTTATTACCGCTCACTTAGATTAGATGTAATTAGTTTAAAATTCTTGTAATTCTTTTTTTATTTTCTGTAATTTAGTGTTTGTTTTTTTTCGTAATTTAATTTATATAATTATATAATTCTAGCCGAAACGCATAGAACCAGAACTAATGATTCAAGGAGACGGAGCACGTAGAGGAGATCAAAACCGGATACATAGTGGTCCCACGCTTACACTCCAAAGACCCGTTTAAAGCTGCTTAAGGATTTGTGTAGCTTAACCGCTACAATCATCGCACTAAAAGGATCTACGGAAGGGAAGTGAAAGGCAGAACGTCCGATACTTGGCGTTTGAAGACGCCACCAACCGCATCCCGAAGTGAGACTTCATGGAAGTAATCCTATGGTAATATAGGTATATTACCTCTTCACAACAACATCATCTACAGTGCACTGTAAACCGGAACATCAGGTGAGCTTCTGGAGGTCCTCTTCTGCCCGGATCGGATGAAGACTTCTGCCGGTCTGGAGGTCCACTTGTGCCCGGCTGCGTGAAGACGCTCAAGCCTTTCTCCCCTTCTTCAACTCGTAGGAAGCACCCCAGGCAAGGGTTGCCGTTTCGGAGATCCATCACTACAGGATACTACGACGTGGACTCCTTTGCACAGCCAGCTGGTTTGCTGTTAGAATACCAGCCCGCTTCTCACAGGCACAAGAGAGTGCCTTCACGTTTGTGAGTACCCTGTATCTTGCCTAGCTTGGATTCTGTGGTTTTATTGACCTACACATGTGGCGCCTCTGTTTATGTTTTTATTACAGTTATCCATATAATTTAATTGTAATTAATTGTAGGTAGTTTAGGTAATTAGTTTAATGATAGTGTAATGTTAGGTGTAATTGTAACAGGTTAGGGTTTATTTTACAGGTAAATTTGTATTTATTTTAACTAGGAAGTTATTAAATAGTTAATAACTATTTAATAACTATTGTACCTAGTTAAAATAAATACAAAGTTGCCTGTAAAATAAATATAAATCCTAAAATAGCTACAATGTAACTATTAGTTATATTGTAGCTAGCTTAGGGTTTATTTTATAGGTAAGTATTTAGTTTTAAATAGGAATCATTTATTTAATTGTAGTACATTTATTTAGATGTATTTAAATTATATTTAAGTTAGGGGGGTGTTAGGGTTAGACTTAGGTTTAGGGGTTAATAAATTTATTATAGTGGCGGCGACGTTGGCAGCGGCAGATTAGGGGTTAATAAATTTAATATAGTTGCGGCGACGTGGGGGGGCAGATTAGGGGTTAATAACTATAATGTAGGTGTCGGCGATGTTGGGGGCAGTATATTAGGGGTTTATAGGGATAATGTAGGTGGCGGCGGTGTCTGGAGCGGCAGATTAGGGGTTAATAATTATAATGTAGCTGTCAGCGATAGCGGGGGCGGCAGATTAGGGGTTAATAAGTGTAAGATTAGGGGTGTTTAGACTCGGGGTTCATGTTAGGGTGTTGGGTGCAGACATAATATTTATTTCCCCATAGGAAACAATGGGGCTGCGTTAGAAGCTGAACGCTGCTTTTTTGCAGGTATTAGGTTTTTTTCCAGCCAGCTCAGCCCCATTGTTTCCTATGGGGAAATCGTGCACGAGCACGTTTTGCCAGCTTACCGCTACCGTAAGCAACGCTGGTATTACAGTGAGATGTGGAGCTAAATTTTGCTCTACGCTCACTTTTCTGAGGCTAACGCCGGCTTGAAGAAAACCTGTAATACCAGCGTTGGCTTAAGTGAGCGGTAAGAAAAAAAGGCTTGTTAGCCCCGCACAGCCTTACTGACAAAAACTCGTAATCTAGGCGATTGTTTGCAGATGTTATCAGTTATAGCCAATTACTTAGATATGTAGCAGGATTAACTTTGAGAATTTAGCAAGGTTCATTTTAAGTTCTGATAATTAGAAAATCCTTCAGAGGTAAATTGTATGAAAAAGGGGATAAATATATAATAAAAGTTTATTGCAAAGTAGTTTCATTGTGGATAATTAAACATTTTATTAAAAAAATTCTCAAGGTATTTACCGACAAGGTTTGTTTTTACTTGACAAGCCCGGAAAGCATCTTTCTTATGTGGGGTTGTGCACTATTTACTGTTGCAGCATATCTGTTGACACCCCAAACATAACTGATTATGTTCCTAAATTACAAAACATAAAATGATGAGTGATCCTGAATTTGCCTAAATTATAAAAGAAAGTCACACACAGGGCATGTTTTCAGTAAGATTCTATATTTATTTCTTATTGAACATTAATAGTTGTAATAAGATCTCAAGACATATGAATATACATTACAAAAATGAAAGCGTTTAGTTGTTAGATTTGTTACCAAGAGAGTGACTATCTCAGCATGCTCCATTTAGGTAGGGGGGTTACAGAGCGGTTTTCGGGATGTTTATCCATACGCAATAGTGTATTTGGCATTTGTTCTATGTGCTTCCTGTGTGTGTGTATAAGTAAGGATAAACAAACATTTGCATATTGTCTGTGTTCATTTGACATCAAACAATACAAGAGATAAACAGTATTTGCAATATTGTCACTGGAAACTTTGTTCTCTACCAATTTTCTGTTGTTTTAAGAGATGTAGAGAAGATGTAGAAGTAGAAGGGAGGATTGTTTTCTCATGTTTATAAGGTAAACATTGCAATATTATACAGTAAAGATATGTAATATATATACGTGTGTTTGTGTATATATATATATATATATATGTGCACATAAATACACATATATACAAATATATAGACATATATATACACCCATACAGATATTAGACATATATATATATTATTTACTCATTTTATTGCGCTTCGCTTTATTGCGCTTCACAGATATTGCTTTTTTTACAAACTGAAGGTTTGTGGCAACCCTGTGTCGAGCAAGTATATTTGTGCCATTTTTCAATCATATATACACATAAATACACATTTATCAGGGGCGTATTATGGCCTAGGCCAACAAGGCCGGTGCTTAGGGCAGCAGATTTTGGAGGGGCAGCACATCTGTCCTATCCTCTCTCTGAGAGCCAGCACACAGTACAGTGAACAATATAGTGCAGGCTTTTACAGAGAAGACAAGGCACATGCGCTGATTAAGGTCGCTCTTTACAGGCAGTGCTCCTTTAAACCATTGCTTCATTTAGAGCCGCCGACATTTTTGCAGTGGAAGCGTTCTTGGTGAGGAACTTGACCGGGGATATGCTTACAAGGTGAGGCTGGAGGAGAAGATCTTATGCCGATATGCTGCCTCCCCTTGTCAGCTGTGGTGGGTCTGCAAGCGCAGTGAGTATTGCAGGTCTTAGCAGCTAACAGACTGGATGCACTGCTTAGATCAGGTTGTGATGTCTTTTCATAAACTCTCAGCACTAATGTATGTTAGCTACTAATAACTAGCTTTCTCTGCATTCATGAACCCACGGAGTAAATAGTAAACGGACACTTAAAAAGTTTCATTACTTGAATGATGGTAATTACTGTATCTTGTTGCATGTAAAGGGCAGTGATTGTTTCATAGTGTATTCTTCTTTCCCTCCCTTCCTCCCTCCCTTCTTTCTCTCAACTCCCTCCCTTGCTCCTTTCTTTCCCTCACCACTTTTCTCTTCTCTCTCTCCCTCCCTTCCTGCTTTCCTTTCCCTTCCTTTTTCCCCTCCCCTTCTTTTCTCTCCCTTCTCTCAGGGAGAAAATGGTATGAGATGCATGGAATTCAACCCACCTGTATGCAAGTGTTTTGCTAGTCCATTTTCTTTTAAATTGTTATGAAAAAACAAAAAACATTTTACACACTGACCCAAAAAAATATGAAGTGGAAAAAAGGCCTAAAACCTTTGAGGGGGGGCAGCAGCATTTTGAGTGCCTAGGGCAGCACTAAACATACGCCACTGACATTTATACATCTATACACTTATAAACACATAAATACAAATATACACACCTATATATACACATCAGCAGCAAAAAGATTGTGACTTGGTAAGCATTTTTTAGCAATAAAATATTTTTTAATTAAGGTATGTACGTTTTTTTTTTTTTAGACATGATGCTATTGCGCACTTAATAGACTACAGTATAGTGTTTTATATGCACTGGGAAACAAAACAATAGTGTGACTCACTTTATTGCTATATTCACTTTATTGCGGTGGTCTGGAACCAAACCCGCAATATCTCCGAGGTACGCCTGTGTGTGTATATATATATATATATATATTTATATTTATATAATACAAAATTGCTCTTTCCATTCAAACACCTTGCCATCTACCATATACACTTAACCCCTATAAAAAAATGTTTAATAATATTTATATGAATAATTTATATCACATAGTAAATATATTAATTTTAATGTGTTTATGTTGTGTTTAGTGCACATTCTGAAACCCGCGCAGCTCGTAATTTCACCTCGCACATTGGGGTATTACATATACGGCGCCGTCAGATGCTAGACTGACGTAAGTAGGACAAACTAGCGATCTTCAGAAATGTGCGCAAATAAACATTTCTTTTGTCGCAAGTAACTTCTGCCAGTATTATGTCCGCGTAAAGTATCAGTAAAGAGTAGTGTTATGCAAATGAGGATAACACTTAAAAACGAAACCGGAATTAAACTAAAAATGTGACACGTAATTACGCTATTCAAATTCCATATATAAACCCCTGCGCAGCCGCTATTTTCTTGTGTGTGTTTGGATTGTTCGTTGAGCTACAACACACGGCCCAGGAGTGGAGAATTAGTGAGAGTAGAGAGAGCAGCGGAAACAGAATAAATAGTTAGGTCGCATTGGTGGATTGAGTAAACTTTTACACTTACTTACACATATTCTGACATATTGCACACATTGCATACATACATATACAAATACACCACACTTTTTTTTCTAACACCTCACATATTTTATTTTTACAGTGTGATAGGCTGAGTATTTGATTGTGATTGTGTGTGACTGAACTGGGAGTGAGTGGCAGTGTGTGTAGTGTGATTAGTGTGAGGATGGCAGGGAGAGGTAGGGATGAGGGGTGGAGGGGAGAGAAGGATAGGAAAGAACAGGAGTAGCAGTGGGCCCCTCGACAGGGAGTAAGTGGAGTGGGGAGAGGGAGAACCAGAAGAGATGATGGGAGGAGAGATGCCCGAGAGCCCCAGATACCAGGCACATCCAGGAGAGGGACAAAGGGTGCACATGGAAACAGAAGGAGGGAGAGGATAGGGAGGAACCCACACTGCAGGGTCGGCTCTAAGGGGGGGCTTTGGGGGGCAATGCCCCCCCAAATGGAATGCTGTGCCCCCCAGGGCAAAAGAAGTGATTTAAAAAAAAAAAATTATTTTTTTTATTTTACATTTTAAAAGTGACGGAACGTCCAGGGTCCCAAATGTTGCATCAACCATTTGCAGCCACTGGACCCTGGAGATCCTCCACTGGAGGGCCCAGCTAATCTCTTTACTCTCCTCTATTTACAACCAGATAACAAATAAAGTTGCATTTCCCTGCTGGTGCTCTCACAGTTAACCTAGGGCTTGCAATGCCCCTCCTCCTGCTAGCCCACTTACTACAGAGCTGAAGTGAGATGATGACATCATCAGACCTCTGCAGGAAGTGCTGGGAGAAGCTAACAGTCAGTGAGAGGGAAGGCAGAAGTAAGTTTGTGAAAACACAGCCGTATAACCAATGTGTGTGTGAGAGTAGTATCCCTTCCCTATTGTGATTTATATCCTGGCAGCCACAGATAAAGAAGCAAATTGGGAATTCCTTGGTTTCCCCACTGCAGGTCACACAAAACAAGTGTGCATTGTGCCTGCTTTATCTGCAGTGATCAGTGTAAAATGTGTGTCAGATTATAGGTGCTCAAATACACACACTTCAAATGTAGCTGTGAGACAATGAGTGAAATAGCATCTCCTATTTGTCCCCAAGGTTGTTTTATTATATATATATATATATATATATATATATATATATATATATATATATATATATATATATATATATATATATATATATATATATATATATATATATATATATATATATATATATATATATATACACACACACATACATACATACATACATACATACAAACACACACACAATACACACACTGTGTATATATATATATATATATATATATATATATTGTTTGTGTGTATATATATATAACCCCTATACTCCTTGAGATATGACACATGTAACCGCTGCACTTCCAGAAATATAAACAAATCTAACTCCTGCACAGCCAGAGATCTGATAAATGTAACCCCTGGACTGCCACAGTAGGTCTGCTCTTATTTTGACTCTCATACATGCTTTTTAATGCGTGCCCCCTCGTGAAAAAAAAATGCCCCGCCATTTCATTCGTTCTGGAGCCGACCCTGCCACACTGCCAGGGACATCACAGGGAGGAAGCCAAGTGGCCATGGAGGATGAGAGGCTGAGATGTCCCAACTTCTCATTTGATGAAAATGTTGCCCTAGTCCAGGCCATCATGGACAACTACAGTGACCTCTTCGAGCAGGAGAAGGGCAAAGGCAGTGCCAAAAAAAGGACTGCATGGAAGGCGATAGAGGATGCCGTCAACAGCGTGGCCCCGCAGAGGAGGACTGTAGAGGGCCTAAAAAGCATGTGGAATGATTGTAAGAAGCGGCTCAAAGAGAAGATGGGGCAGGAAGCTGTCCACCAGAAGGGAACAGGCGGTGGGGCAGCCCTGGAAATGGAGTACAACACCTGGCAGGAGATGATACGCAGGTCCCTGAGTATCACAGCAGTTTGTGGACTTCCAGGTGCTCGTGACTCAGTGGTTGCAACCACAGCACATCATGCTGGTGAGTAAATTCCCACACACCTGTATTATATATAATTGCGATATAACATCCTTTAATATCACACATTCATGTACATGAGGAGGAGCATGGTATTTGGAGTACTAACACATCTACAATTATACTTGCCATTACTGCTACACAACACAATGCAATTCAATACTAACACGTCTCAGAGTAACACAGGCCACATGTAGAGTTTTCATTAAATGGACACTATAGCCATCCCAATACCTTTATCTGTGTCTTGCTGGATTTAAACACTGTTTTTTGTTAAACTCCTGGTATGTCCCTTTAAAGCCCTGTGTCTTGCTGGATTTAAACACTGTTTTTTGTTAAACTCCTGGTATGTCCCTTTAAAGCCCTGTGTCTTGCTGGATTTAAACACTGTTTTTTGTTAAACTCCTGGTATGTCCCTTTAAAGCCCTGTGTCTTGCTGGATTTAAACACTGTTTTTTTTAACTCCTGAACCAACTGTCTACTCCATTGATCTGTTCTTTCCTGTCCCCAGCATGTGCATATACTTATCAAACTTTGCTTAATTAATCCCCACCCAATTTTCTTTCTTGAATCTACTCCTCTGATCTTGTAGCAATTCTTAGTCTTCTCACCTGGGTGTAACTTATCTCCCTGTCTCCAATCAATTAAACTCAGCTGTCTGCTGTAGGCCTATAAATTTAGGACCAGTTAGGGGAGAGCGTTAGCTGGGGCCTGAGCGTTTGCAGATTATTCCATCTCTCTAAGCTTCCATCTGTCTAAGTGACCATCTTTAAGTGACAGCACTGAGAATTAGACAAGAATTGTACAAGATTTGAAGAAGATTTGAGGCAAGCAAAATATTTTATTTCAAAAAATCTTTTGCACTTAACATTCTGCTATGTTTTCAGAAATGCTTTTTCTTTTAACAGTCTCATGTCTATTCCACAAGCAGGCTCAAATGCTCATACCTTACCCTTCTCCACATGAAGTTTATATAGGCCCCTCTCTCCTTTCCTCTCCATACCTTAGCTCCCACGAACTACTCTCTATTTTAAAATCTATGTCCCTAAACTGCACCACCTCACAGAAATGTCCCCACTGCTATAAATCTCATTCTCACCTACTCTTACTTTCCATCTTGATGCTATTAGCATCAGGTGACATCTCTCCAAACCCTGGACCCACCCTCATTCCCACCACTACCCAATCTCGCACTCCATATAGAAACTTTAATAAAAGCAACACACATAACCTCATTTCCATCCAATGCATCCCACACGCATACACTCCTTTCACCTGCGCACTATGGAACTCTCGCTCTGTCTGCAACAAACTTACAGCAATTCATGACCTGTTTATATCAAATGCTTTCACCATTTTAGCAATTACAGAAACCTGGCTATCTCCTTCTGACACTGTTTCCATTGCTGCTCTCACACACGGTGGTCTTCACTTTAGCCATACTCCTAGGCAAGGTGAGAAACGTGGCGGCGGTGTTGGCATCCTGCTCTCCCCCTCCTGCACTTATCAATACCTACCTCCAATCCCATCTCTTTCCTTCTCCTCCTTTGAAGTCCACTGTATTCGTCTGTTCTCCCCCCTATCCCTAAAAGTGGCAGTCGTCTATCGCCCTCCTGGACCAACCTCCCAATTCTTTGACAACTTCGCTGCCTGGCTTCCTCACTTTCTCTCTTCAAATATACCAAC
Source organism: Bombina bombina (assembly GCF_027579735.1). NCBI lineage: Eukaryota > Metazoa > Chordata > Amphibia > Anura > Bombinatoridae > Bombina > Bombina bombina. The sequence goes on from NC_069506.1 coordinate 48,522,967, forward strand.
CCTAATTCTTGGGGACTTCAACATTCCCATTGACAACCCATCTGCCCCTGCTGCCTCTAAACTTCTTTCACTCACATCCTCCTTCGGTCTCTCACAATCCACCCCATTCCCGACTCACCGTGATGGACACTCCATCGACCTGGTATTTTCCTACCTCTGCTCTATATCTGACACCACCTGTCGCCCTTTTCCCATTTCAGACCATCACTTGGTCACCTATAATATTAATGCAACAACTAAACTCACTTCTCCATCCCGCCCCCGCACCTGTAGAAATACACATGCTGTGGATCCGCTCCAATTTTCAAAAATCATTCAAAATCTCCTCCCTCACACCTCCACTATAACCTGCCCTGATCTCGCTACAGACCACTATAACAAAACTCTCTCCTCTGCATTAGACACACTTGCCCCTCCCCAGCTGCGCAAAACACCACGCCGTCAGTTACAGCCCTGGCATGCTCAGCAAACACACTATTTGCAAAAATGCTCCCGTACTGCCGAGCGTGTCTGGAGGAAAACTCACTCTGAACCTGATTTCATACACTATAAGTTTATTCTTCGTTCATACACCTCCGCCCTTCACTTAGCCAAACAAACTTACTTCTCTTCTCTCATATCTACTCTTTCCTCAAACCCTAAACGACTCTTCTCCACCTTTAACTCTCTCCTCTACCCACCTGCTCCACCACCCCCGCCTGTCTTTAGTGCTCAAGACCTGGCTGACTACTTTTTAAACAAAACACATACTATCCGAAGCAACATCCCAGCACCAACCTGCAATACTCCAACAACAGGCCCAATTACTCCCTCTGCCACCCTCTGTAACTTCCATCCAACCACTGAGAATGAAGTTTCTTCCTTACTATCTTCCTCACGCCTCACTACCTGCCCACTCGACCCTATCCCTTCCCATCTAATTTCCTCCCTATCTTCCACCCTCACTCCTGCTCTTACCCACATCTTCAACCTATCTCTCTCTACCGGCTCATTCCCATCTTCCTTCAAACACGCAAAAGTCACTCCCATACTCAAAAAACCCTCCCTCAACCCTAATTCTCCTGAAAGCTACTGCCCCATATCACTGCTTCCACTAACATCAAAACTCCTTGAAAAATTAGTTTACAATCGCCTAACCCACTTCCTGTCCGCCAACTCCTTGCTTGACCCACTGCAATCCGGATTCCGCCCAAAACACTCAACTGAGACTGCCCTTACCAAGGTCACAAACGATCTTCTCTCTGCTAAAAATATTGGCCACTACTCTATACTCATCTTACTTGACCTCTCAGCTGCCTTCGACACAGTTGACCACCCCCTCCTCCTACAGACCCTTGGCTCTTTTGGCCTCTGTGACACCGCTCTTTCCTGGATTCACTCCTATCTTTCTCACAGGTCTTTTTCTGTGTCACTTGCCGGTGACTCCTCCTCTCCTATGCCTCTGTCTGTTGGAGTACCTCAAGGATCTGTTCTGGGTCCTCTACTCTTCTCCATCTATACTTCTTCGCTAGGTAAACTTATCAACAGTTATGGTTTCAAATATCACCTCTATGCTGATGACACCCAGATCTACCTTTCCACCCCTGCTCTCTCTCCCTCTGTCCTCTCTCATGTCAGCAACTGCTTATCTGGTATTTCTTCCTGGATGGCCTCTCACCACCTAAAGATTAACATGTCCAAGACTGAGCTCCTTCTTATCCCCCCTCAAGCTCTACGCCGACTTCTGACTTCTCTATCCCTGTTGACGGCATCACCATTTCCCCATCGCCCCAAGTCCGCTGCCTCGGAGTCACACTTGACTCAAACTTATCCTTCATCCCCCATATCCAATTGCTTTCTACATCCTGCCGCAATCATCTACGCAATATTTCTAAAATTCGCCCTTTTCTGAGCGCTGACACCACAAAGCAAATAATCCACTCCCTTGTTATCTCCCGACTTGACTACTGCAACAACCTACTCGCTGGCCTTCCTCTTTCCCGCCTCTCCCCCCTTCAATCCATCCTAAATGCCTCTGCCAGGCTGATCCACCTTTCCCGTAGAACTGTATCTGCTGCACCTCTCTGTGAGTCCCTTCATTGGCTCCCCATTCACAGCAGAATTAAATTCAAAATTCTCACCCTTACATACAAAACTCTCACCAACGCCGCTCCCCTCTACCTATCCTCTCTAATACACAAGTATACTCCAGCCCGTCCACTAAGATCCAACAATGACCTGCTCCTTGCATCCGCAACTATCACCTCCTCTCATGCTAGACTGCAGGACTTCTGTCGTGCAGCACCTACCCTCTGGAACACTCTCCCTCGTGCTGTCAGGCTTTGCCCTAATATTTCTTCCTTTAAATGCTCCCTGAAGACTTTTCTGTTCAGGGAAGCCTACCACCCAGTGACGTGCAGTGAGGTCAGAGGCTGGTGAGGCACTAGATATGATACGACGGACAAACACATGTACAGAGGGCCGCAAGTACCCCCAACAGGGCAGGCTTAAATTATAGCTGAACCAGTACACAGGTGACATAATCAGGTGATGGGTGAGAGCAAGTTAGTAACCACTTAGTTACTGATCAGCTGATTACTTCACCTGTACACTGATTCAGCTATAATGAAAACCTGGCCTGTTGGGGGTACTTGAGGACCATTGTTGAGAAACACTGCACTAAAGCACCAGCTCATTGGAAATGTATTGATTACCTGGAGAATAAAGCACACATACTCTGCTCACTGACACCCACACACTCTGCTCACATACACACTCACACAATTCTGTGGCACAGTGCCAGTTACTAAGCAATTAGAATGATACACAATCTCTTCTCTACTCACTACTGTATTGTAAAAATAGAAATAATTTACCATACAAATTTTATACAAAGGACAAGTTATCAATACTGCCAACACAGCTGCTGCTGCAATACGGTGTTCAAGAAACTCACATGCACATCCCACTTAGGTATGCTCTTCAACAAAGGACACCAAAGGATACCAAAAGAATTATGTACATAATAAAAGTAAAATAGAAAGTTTATTTATTTTTTGTGTGCAATTTCTATCTGAATGATGGAAATGTAATTATGACTTCCATGTTCCTTTCAAAAACTAATTTGATTTGCTGACATGGGGCCAATAACAGTTGATGCTAATTCTCAAAATATAAATAACTAGAAAAGTCTATTAAAATAGCATGCTCTACATCAATAAAAGTTTAATTTCAAATGTCTCCCTTTGACTATGTTTTTAACCAGTTACTTTACAGTGGCATTATTTCTAAAAACTAACTGCAATAATTACATATATTTTTTAAATACTCATTATCTCCTTTTTATTAATATAAACTTGTATAAAAGCAGCACATATTAAAAACACAATGCAACAGCTTTCAATTGATTTGTGAATTACAAGTTAACAGCAGTCTTTAAATAAATGGAGACACAGAGAAAAATAAAAATAGATACTGCATCCTCTGACTGAACAGACATAACATATATGGAGTTTGTACCCAATTAAATAAAATAACCATGAAAAAGGGAGGCTTAGCAATATTCAATTTCAAAAACTTTAATTTAAATAATGTGGACACTGCACACTTAATTTCAAACGCTGGGTTTTAAATTATGGATTTAAATTTGAATTGACCCTTTGACTTCCTGTCAGTATTGGGTTATGCTCACTTACTGTCCCCCCTGTTAATGAGCTGTATCTGAACACAATTTGTGAATCACAAGAGATGTAGAATACTACTTTACTCTTCTGCTTGGTGTCATCTGTTCTTAGGTTACATCAGCTTCCGGTTGTGTCACATGACCCTGCTCACTGCATCCTCCTTTTGATTAATCTATATATCCTTCACTTGCTAGGAGGCATCAAGAGTGGTGCCTCCTATTGGTCCCAATTTTTGCTGCTAATATATTGACAGAACACAGGTGGCGCTGCAGCACAGCTTTTCCATTGACCTATGTACTGCAATGGAGAGAAGCATTCCTGTACCTGCCTCTTCATAGCATTACATGGGGGAAAATATTTTTTTTTGGACTTTTTTTTTTGTTTTAATTAAAATTTAATTAAGCTTTGGCCACATATGGCAGGGTAGGCACTGCCTCCCCTGCCTCTTATGAGTGCACGTCCCTGCTACCACCCAACTCAATAATAAATTAATTTCACTTACCTAATATTTCCCTCATCTAACTCTGTATTACCATCCTTCTCAATCTTGCAGTCCTCACCTCCTGTTTCCCAACCTCCTACCCTTCTAGATTGTAAGTTCCCACGGGAATAGGGCCCTCAATCCCTCCTGTATGTGTTTGTAAATTTTGTCCTGTCTCTTACAAGTCTTGTATTGTTTTATTTAAATGAATTGTATCCATGGACAGCGCTGCGGAATATGTTGGCGCTTAATAAATAAAGTATAATAATAATAATAATAATAAAGCAGGTTCTGTGCCTAGATCAAGCTAAAGTAAATTGTGTGACCATAGTGTAACTTAAATAACACATTATTTCAACACTGACATGTACACATAACTATTGTATGAAACACATCCCTGTATACTGCTCATATTCAAATCCCTCATAGACCAACTTACAATGTGCACATGCATGTTATAGAGTTTGACATGTGAATCAGTATAGGCCCTTGCATGTATCAATGTACATTGTATGCCCACATGGACATATATCTGACTGTACTAATCCCTCTCATCCTTTAACTCCTCCACAGAACCTCCTGTCACAAGGATAGAAACAGCCATGTCACCACCACAACAACCACCACCAGTCTTCAGGCAACCGCAGGAACAGTGTGCTCCCAGGCATGAGCATGGTTGGATGGCTTCAGTTGAGGACCCAGGAGTGATGCCGCTGACATTGCCATATGACCCCTGGCAACATTCCTGGCCAGAGGAATATCATCCCTTTGGTTTTGAGGGAAGCCAAGACAGGCACAAAGGGTCCATGTATTTACACCCCCTCACAACACAATCACAGTCTCATGTCAGTCATGGATATTACCCACAGACTATGTCACAGAATGTGCCTATTGTAGAGGCTGAGTGGTCACACACTGGTCATCAGTGGGAATACCAATCATCTATGAGAGCTCCACCATCTTATTCACTGGGACGAGCTCCACCAGAAAAACAATTTTATAGTATACTGTCCCTTTAACTATTTGAGATGCTGCTTAAATGTATGTGTTTTTAAGGCTTCCATGGAGTTACGTTGCTTTTTTAGTCAGTGCAAGGGTTGCTGCACCTGCCTATGTGTGGCGAGATGAAAATTGATTTTCTCTATTCTGTGCGTGTAAGTCCTTGCGCTGAATATTGGATACAGAATGGCGACGCCAGTTCTATGTTAGTTTATGGGAGTAAAAAATGCGGGCGACGGGTAAAATATACGAGCTTAACTTGTATGCTACGCTGTATATGTGAGACCAAAACCATGTAATCTTGCTGAAGGTCTCAGGTGTTAGAAAAAAAAGGCAGGCAAAGAGCTTTAATATGGAGATACATACATATACATGTCTAAATAAATATATATACAGTATATATATATATATATATATATATATATATATATATACAGTATATATATATATATATATATATATATATATATATATATATATATATGTGTGTGTATGTCTATATATATATATATATATATATATATATTTATATGTGTATTTATGTATTAACAGACATATATACACATATGAACAAATAAATACATATTTACACATATAAATATATATATATATATATATATATATATATATATATATATATATATATATATATATATATATATATATATATATATATATATATATATCACGTTGATTGGAGTAGCCGTGTTAGTCCAGAGATTTAGATATCAAAATAACAAGAGTATTGCATTGAGCAATGATACTTTTTTATTGGACTAATTATACATTTATAAGATGACAAGCTTTCGGAAGAATGTCTTCCTTTTTCAAGTCTGAAGCGATACTGACCAATTTGATGGAATTTACAGTTCATATCTTAAAACAAAGGCTAAAAAGATAAAGTGTTACAGAGGTCTGAATGCAGGGAGAGGAGGGGTGACGTAAAAATCATGATGGGGGTTTAGGAGACAGGCAGATAGTGTCAGTAAAAGATTACAGGCAGGGGGAAAAAATATGGTAATACACACAGCATATACTGACATAAAGTTATATATCAACATAGAATCCATATGAATAAAGATTGCAAATTAGGTATACAGGGGAATATAAAATAGTCAAAAAAGGAGAAAGGAAAGAAAGAAAAATAATAATAATGACAAAAGTGTGGACATAGGCTTACCTGCATACCTATGCATAGAGAGTGTGGAATATACAACGTAATTGACTACAGTATATGAAAGTACATTACAAAAAAAAATTTGATAATGGCTTAAGAAACCAGAGTGCACATTTAGTCCAGAATTTAGCAAGTTGAAGTGCATTATCATTTTCATTTCAAAGGTTTTTCATTCCATGGTGTTTTTGAAGTTGCCTCTGAGAATCTTGATTTTGAGGTTTTGGATGGAGTGGTCAGGTTGGGTGAAATGGTGACGAACAGAGGTACAGTATTTTGTTTCACAGTGGTTCTTGATTGAGTGTCTGTGTAAGTTCATCCGAAGGTGCAGTTTTTGGCTTGTTTCCCCAATATAACGTCCCACTTCACATGCAGTGCAAAGTATCTAGTATACCACATTTTCAGATATATATGAATATGCCCCTTTAATGTTATAGGATTTGCTCTTGTAATTAGCTGTGTTGCTTTCACAAATGTATTGACATAGTTTGCAGAGAGCTTTGTTGCAGCACTTGGTTCCATTCTGGGTGTTCTTTCTATCAAGGGGTAGCTTTCTGTGGACCAGTTTCTATTTTAGGTTGGGTGGTTGTCTGAGTGCCAGGATAGGGGTTTTTGGAAAGATTGAGTGTAGGAAGAGTGTTGGATCCTCTAAGAGTAGTGGCTGTAAGTCTTTTTTTATGATTTTTCGTATTCCTTCTACAGCAGGGTTATATTTGACAACTAGTGGGATACGCAATGTTTTTCTTCTCCCTGTATTATAGCAAGTGTTCATGTGGAGTATTAAGGGCAGAGTTAATTTGTTTGTTTCTAACCCTTGTTTTGTAACCTTTTTCTCTGAATGATTGGGACAGTGTGATGAGGTGTTTGTTACGGTCCTTGGTGTCTGAGCAAATTCTGTTATATCTGGTGGCCTGACTGTAGATTATGGATTTTTTTATGTGATTAGGGTGGGAGCTGGAGCTGTGGAGGTAGCTGCATCTATCTGTTGGTTTCCTGTATACAGATGAGTGTAGTTTGCCATTTGTGATGGATATTGTTGTAACAAGGAAGCTGACACAGTCTCTAGAAAAGTCAATTTTAAGCTTGATTGATGCATGAAAAAGATTAAATGATTTATGAAAATGTTCTAGGTTTTTTTCTCCTTCTGTCCATATGATGAAAATATCATCTATGTAGCGAACGTATTTGAAGGGTTTGTGAGGGTGAGTAGCTAGGAATCTCTGTTCTAAATCAGCCATGAAGAAGTTTGCATAATGTGGTGCCATTTTGGTGCCCATGGCTGTTTCCATGGTTTGTAAATAGATAGAGTTATTGAAGATGAAATAATTGTGGGCGAGTATGAATTCTGTAAGTTTACTGACTGTAGAAGCACTATATGTCTGGTTAGAGCTGTCTGGGGAAAGAAAGTTTAAGCAGGCACCCATACCATCTTTATGTGGAATATTGCTGTACAGGGATTCCACATCCATTGTCACAAGTATAGTATCCTCTGGCAATTCTGTAATCTGGCTGATTTTGTTAAGAAAATCAGTGGTGTCTTTTATAAAGCTAGTGGTGTTAATAACTAAGGGCTTAAGAATATTCTCCACTAGGCCCGATATTTGCTCAGTCAGAGTGTCCATGCCAGTTATTATTGGTCTCCCTGGGTTCCATGGTTTGTGGATTTTTGGGCGCATGTAGAATGTCCCTTTGCTAGGGTTAGAGGGCACCAGTTTGTCCAGTTTAAGTTGTGTGTGTTTAGGGAATGTTTTTATTAGGTTTATAAGATGCAAAGTGTATTCCTGGGTGGGGTTCTTTTCCAGTTTATTGTAATAAGTTTGATCTGATAATTGTCTATTTCCCTCTGTGATGTAGTCCTGTGTATTCATGATCACCACTGCTCCTCCCTTGTCCGCAGGCTTAATGGTAATATTTTCATTGTTTTTTATGTTTTTTATAGTGTTTTTTTCTAAATGTGAGAGGTTATACATTACTTTTTTTCTGCAGTGTGTTAAGCAGGGATGCTGTTCTTAACCGGAAGCTTTCAATATAGCTGTCCAATTTTGGGTTGCATCCTGGTGCAGGTGTGAAGATTGTGTTCTTTTTACATATGTGCATTGGAGCCCTTTACAGTCAAGTAGATAAAAAAAATACAAATTCATATTTATGCACTAATCATTGTTAATACAGTGTTTAACTATGTATGTACTATATATATATATATATATATATATATATATATATATATATATATATATATATATATATATATATATATATATATAGATAGATAGATAGATAGATAGATAGAGAATATTATATATAGGTGTGTGTATATGTATATATATATACATATATCATTATGTTTTGATATGAAAGGATGTATTTCCTAAATGTTTATATATATTTGTTTATGTTTTTTCTAAGTTAAGGAGTTTTTCCTTTGTTATGTATGTATATATGTAAAAAAATATATATGATATATCTCCTTGTATACATACCCCCGGTCTTGTTCCACTTGTCCCCATCCATTTGAGACTAAGACTGTATTGTGTATTTGACGTTATCAGTGTATAAATTGATTGGCTGAGGGTCTGTATATAAGGCTATGCCATACATGTAATTTTCAGCCTCTGATGAAGCGCATGTGCGCATGCGCGAAACGCGTCAGATGATCTTTGGGTTACTCACCTTGTACCTGGCAACTTTGCTGAAATAAATTGTTACCAAGCCTTGAGCCTCCTGTTTCTGACTCCAACTTTTGGGATACAGTGTTTTGCATTCAACGGATGGGGTATCGCTTCAGGCCGACTGGGGACTCTGCCCTTTGTTCGCTTACTACTGGTGTCTACTGGCTTCCTCACTGACCTCATCATCGAGCGCTTACCATTAGCGCTGTCGTTCTGATGTCAGAGCGTTCCTGTTATCACGTCTTGCGGCCATTCCCTACCGATGGGAACGGGAGGTATCTGCTTATCGGGACACGCCGGTGGATGTTGACTACAACTGCTGCTTATACAGACCATCTGGTATTGAGGTTCAAGATTGGACTTTTACGTCTATGAGGATCCAGCATCACCTTGTTCAAGCGGAGCTAAGCTAAGTATTACTTAAATAGTTATACTATATATTGGCTGGCTTCCAGGACTGAGTCCATTACCAGGATAGATAAGGCGACTAGAACTGTCTGATACTCAAGATGACAATACTGTTGACACTTTTGTTGACTTTATTAATGAGAACCAATACAATCTGTCATTCACTGCTCAGTCTAGTCCCAAATGTATCAATTTTCTTGATTTGCAAATTGAAGCCAGGCAGAATAAAATCCTGACTTCAACTTACCGCAAACCTTTGGCACGCAATACTATACTGTGTGCTGATTCTTGTCACATTTCCCATCTAAAAAGAGGAATACCTAAAGCACAATACCTACGTTTACGTAGGAATTGTTCAGATGTTACTAAATATAGTCTTCAAGCCCAGGAACTGACTACCAGATTAGTCGAAAGGGGTTACCACAGAGCCACCCTTAAAAAATTGGAAATACAGGTTGCACAAATGAACAAACAGGAATTATTTACATATAAGAAGAAGAATTCAATGCTGTCTAATAAGGACAGTATTGATCCTCAAAATCAGAATATCCTGTTCATAACACAGTTTAGTAGACAATACCAACTGATATGCAATATTGTCAAGAAAAATTTGACCATTTTGAAGGGTGATGACTCCCTAGCTGAAGTTTTAATAAAGGAAGTTAAATGTATAGCTAGGAAGGCTAGCTGCAAAACCCACAACAAATGCTCCCAATCTAAATTGGCTTAGTCTAAAAGTAGGATGTTTCAAATGTGGCCATGTCCCTTGTAAGGCATGCACCTGCATTATCGTCACTGATACCTTTACCTCTAGTGTCACAAAACAAACATTTCACATTAGGGATAGAATTGATTGTACTTCCCAATTTGTCATCTATTTGGTTAATTGCCTTTATTGCTCTCAGCAATACGTTGGGATCACAACACGTCCCTTAAAAGACAGGATTCGTGAACACTTACGGTCCCTTGACGAAAAAGAACCAAAAACACCGGTAGCTAAACACTTTAGACATGGCCTAGGTCCTAGGTATTTTTCCTGTTTAGGGATTGCTAAAATTAAAATGCATCCTAGAGGCGGTGATAGAGAAAAGAACCTCAGAAAAAAGGAAATATTTTGGATTGTTAAATTACATACCAGGGCCCCTGAAGGTATTAATAAAAGAATGGATGTAGACTTATTTATTTAATAGCAGTGTACAGTGGATATAAAAAGTCTACACACCCCTGTTAAAATGTCAGGTTTCTGTGATGTAAAAAAATGAGACAAAGATAAATCATTTCAGAACTTTTTCCACCTTTATTGTGACCTATAAACTTTACAACTCAATTGAAAAACAAACTGAAATCTTTTAGGTAAAGGGAAATAAAAACACAAAACTAAAATAATATGGTTGCATAAGTGTGAACACCCTTAAACTAATACTTTATTGAAGCACCTTTTTATTTTATTACAGCACTCAGTCTTTTTGGGTATAAGTTTATCAGCATGGCACCTCTTGACTTGGCAAGATTTGCCCACTCTTCTTTGCAAACACACTCTAAATCTGTCAGATTGCGAGGGCATCTCCTGTGCACAGCCCTCTTCAGATCACCTCACAGATTTTGAAATTGATTCAGGTCTGGGCTCTGGCCGGGCCATCCCAAAACTTTAATCTTCTTCTGGTGAAGCCATTCCTTTGTTGATTTGGTTGTATGCTTTGGGTCGTTGTCATGCTGAAAGATGAAGTTCCTCTTCATGTTCAGCTTTCTAGCAGAAGCCTAAAGGTTTTGTGCCAATATTGTCTGGTATTTGGAACTGTTCATTATTCCCTCTACCTTGACTAAGGCCCCAGTTCCAGCTGAAGAAAACAGCCCCAAAGCATGATGCTGACACCACCTTGCTTCACTGTGGGTATGGTGTTCTTTTGGTGATATGCAGTGTTGTTTTTGCGCCAAACATATCTTTTGGAATTATGGCCAAAAAGTTCAACTTTGGTTTCATCAGACCAGAACACCTTTTGCAACATGCTTTTGGGAAACTTCAGATGTGTTTTTGCAAAATTTAGCCAGGCTTGGATGTTTTTTTTTGTAAGAAAAGGCTTCAGTCTTGCCACTCTACCCCATAGCCCAGACATATGAAGAATATGGGCGATTGTTGTCACATGTACGACACAGCCAGTACTTGCCAGATATTCCTGCAGCTCCTTTAATGTTGCTGTAGGCCTCTTGGCAACCTCCCAGACCAGTTTTCTTCTTGTCTTTTCATCAATTTTGGAGGGACATCCAGTTCTTAGTAATGTCACTGTTGCACCATATTTTCTCCACTTGATGATGACTGTCTTCACTGGGTTCCATGGTATATCTAATGCCTTGGAAATTTTTTTGTACCCTTCTCCTGACTGATACCTTTTAACAATGAGATCCCTCTGATGCTTTAGAAGCTCTCTGCGGACCATGGCTTTTGCTGTAGGTTGCGACTAACAAAATGTCAGGAAAGACCTACTAGAACAGCTGATCTTTATTTGGGGTTAATCAGAGGCACTTTAAATGATGACAGGTGTGTACTGACTCCTATTTAACATGATTTTGAATGTGATTGCTTAATTCTGAACACAGCTACATCCCCAGTTATAAAAGGGTGTTCACACTTATGCAACCATATTATTTTATTTTTTTATTTTTATTTCCCTTTACCTAAAATATTTCAGTTTGTTTTTCAATTGAGTTGCACAGTTTATAGGTCACATTAAAGGTGGAAAAAGTTCTGAAATGATTTATCTTTGTCTCATTTTTTTACATAACAGAAACCTGACATTTTAACAGGATGTGTAGACTTTTTATATCCACTGTATATTTCCCACTGCAGTTAGTCTAAAAGCACCCACTCTTTCATTGTTATCTTGTTTCAGATTTGATATTTTTATGTATACATATGAATACATTTTCATATATCCTTATATGTTTATTATTTTATAGTTTTTCCTTCTTAAGTTTTTTATGAAAATATTTCTTTTTACCATAGATATAACATTTTCATTTTTATTATGTTTTGATATGAAAGGATGTATTTCCTAAATGTTTATATATATATATTGTTATGCTTTTTCTAAGTTAAGGAGTTTTTCCTTTGTTATATATGTATATATGTAAAAAAATATATGTGATATATCTCCTTGTATACATACCCCCGGTCTTGTTCCACTTGTCCCCATCCATTTGAGACTAAGACTGTATTGTGGATTTGACGTTATCAGTGTATAAATTGATTAGCTGAGGGTCTGTATATAAGGCTATGCAATACTTGTAATTTTCAGCCTCTGATGAAGCGTATGTGCGCATGCGCGAAACGCGTCAGGTGATCTTTAGGTTACTCACCTTGTACCTGGCAACTTTGCTGAAATAAATTGTTACCAAGTCTTGAGCCTCCTGTCTCCGACTCCTCCTTTTGGGATACAGTGTTTTTTATATATATATATATATATATATATATATATATATATATATATATATATATATATATATATATATATATATATATATATATATATATATATACACACACACACACATTAATGCAGTCACGATATCCCAACTTTGGCTTTTTGCATGCGTTGGGTTAAAGTTCATGCTTGTAATACGTGTGCAAAAAGCTTACTTCTAGCACAGTTAACGCACGATCGGGAGCTTGAAATTGTGCTCCACTTGTAATCTAGCCCATAATGTTCTCCATCCATAAACTCTAAACAGAAGAAAAAGAAAGTAAAGATGCTACATCTACATTGTTAGAAAAGTAAAACACAATCTTTACTCATTCATCTTTTTAACTAACTGTTGCACGTGAGTGACATCAGGTTTGTATTGTATTTTTGCGCACAACAGAAATAGCACACATATTAGTTGAAAGTAAACGCATTCGCTTGAGCACAATCACAAATTATGCTCGTCGGGTTAGTGCGACTTGACAGCTTGTGCAAAGGGTAATATTTTTTTTATTAAAACACAACATGAATACATGTAAAAGTACAGTTACACTCATATAAATACTTTTTGATAAAATTCTAAAAAAAAATATTTATAGGGCTCAAAGCTAGATTGTTAACTTCAATATGCGTTCTTGAAATATTAAATATTAAAAAATATTATATTAAAAATATTAATAATAAATATAAAAAATGAGTATTCATATTGGAAAATATATATATATTCTTTGCATTAGTTAGAATATTTTACAGTATGTATAATTATTTTAAATTATTTTTATTAATATTTTTTTATGTTTTTAACTATATCAAGAACACCCATTGAAGTGTTAGTCCTTAAAGGGACATTAAACAGTTTGAGATGGTAATATAAAAGGATAAATCGTATATATAAAAATAACTCTGCAATATACTTTCATTATTTATTTTGTCCCCTTTTCCTGTAATTCCATTCTGAAATTGTGAGCTTTTCATTTCCTGTTATAACTGTCTCTAATTGGCCACAGCAGAGAAAGGTAACCTAAGTTACAACATGGCAGCTCCAATTGTTTTATAGACACTAAAACTTTACACTTATTTTGTCAATATTTAAACAGCTAATGAAACTTTCAAATACATCTACATGATATTCTCAGACTAATCTTTTCTTTAAATGCATCATTCTATCTAGCATTTATTTAGTGTTTAATGTCCCTTTAATCGCGAACCCCAACGTGTTAAGCATATTTTACATTCCTATGTTCTTCACATAAAAAATAATGTACGTTTTAATTATTGAATATATATTTCTATATTTATCTGATACTGTTAATGTAAAATACATATCTATACCTATATATCTATAAGAATAGCACGGACACTTTTTACTTTCAATATGTAATACACGCACTACTCGACACACAAAAAGCCTCCGTCTAGCAAAATAGTTCTCCACTCATAATCTAGAACTAAATTGGTAGCCTGGTAACCATCATAAACAGAATTTGAATTATTTCCACAAAATGTGACAGCCACTATAGTGGTTCAAAGGTGGATGTAAGGTATACACAGGGATCTTTATTTATTTGTGTTATTTGTTATTTGTTTTTAAAAGCATGTATTAGTATTTCAATTATATAGAAAAGTAGTTATTTGTTCTGATAAAAATGAGAGTTGAAGGACAATCCAATATCTTTCTGCTAATTGGAAACTGTGTGCTCTGTCTGAATCATAAAATAATCTTTTTGGGTTTCATATCCCTTTAACAGGCTGATTATAACACAAATATATTTTAATAGATGCCAAAACAAACCTAATAACTGACAGTGAAGTTTAGGAACAGAATGTCTTTATACATTTCTTGATGAAACATACAAAATGCATTTCAATAAAGTCCAGAAAAACACCCAGCGCAGATCACAGATTAACTGATGTTGATTTAAATTGTAAACAAAAAGTTGCTTCCTTATGTATTGTAAGCTGTTCTGTTTTCATGAAATGATTCATTTGATGCATATAATTGGCTTATATGAGGAATATGGTATATGATATTTTAAATGTTCGTGGTAAATCTGCAGTTCCTATAATTTAAAATGATAACTGCCCTAATTTCCTTAGAATAATTAGTTACATTATTTCATATGTTTTCATTTATGTTAGTTTTATATCACTGCAAACAAACTATTGTAAGCTCTGTATATAGTGCTGGAACAGCTATTAAAGGGACAGAAAACTCCACATGTTCTTTTGTATCCCAAGAGAACGAAGCACATTCCAAGTGAATTTAAGTGTCTTAAAATTGCATGCTCTATTTGAATTTGAATTTGCAAGTTTAATATGGAATGTCCTATCCCTTTAAAGAGGAGAAAGTAAAAAAACATAATTTATGCTTACCTGATAAATTTATTTCTCTTGTAGTGTATCCAGTCCACGGATCATCCATTACTTATGGGATATTCTCCTTCCCAACAGGAAGTTGCAAGAGGATCACCCACAGCAGAGCTGCTATATAGCTCCTCCCCTAACTGCCATATCCAGTCATTCGACCGAAACAAACAGAGAAAGGAGAAACCATATGGTGCAGTGGTGACTGTAGTTTAATTAAATTTTAGACCTGCCTTAAAATGACAGGGCGGGCCGTGGACTGGATACACTACAAGAGAAATAAATTTATCAGGTAAGCATAAATTATGTTTTCTCTTGTTAAGTGTATCCAGTCCACGGATCATCCATTACTTATGGGATACCAATACCAAAGCTAAAGTACACGGATGATGGGAGGGACAAGGCAGGGATTAAGCGGAAGGAACCACTGCCTGAAGAACCTTTCTCCCAAAAACAGCCTCCGAAGAAGCAAAAGTATCAAATTTGTAAAATTTTGAAAAAGTGTGAAGCGAAGACCAAGTCGCGGCCTTGCAAATCTGCTCAACAAAGGCCTCATTTTTAAAGGAGGATAGGTGAGAATTGGCGCTTATATCAACCCTAATGCCAAGTATAGAAGGGTCTCTCTCTAAGAACCCTGAGGAGGATAGTAGAATAATTTAAGCGGAAATACTGGCGCTGAAAGCAGGGTAGTACACAAATACAATATACGGGTAACCTAAAAGGGTCTACCTTAGCAGGAATATAATCGTTATAAAAGTTAATAAATGGTTATAGCCTAATATATATCTAAGAAAATATATTTAATAGTGTAAAATTACAATACAATCAAGATTAAAAAATCAGTGTTAATAAAATCAGTACATATATACTAAAAAGTAATTAATGGGGCCCTTTAAATTAGTTTGAAAAAACATACAGAAAGGGGAAAGATTAACCACAAATCTATATATATATATATATATACTGTGATTGAGGATAGAAGAAAACTATACTCAAATAAATATAAGTATAAAGATGGCAGAGATATTCAAACAGTATAAATAAAAACAAATAGCAATACAAACAGACTTAATAACTGGACGTCCAGCGTAAAAACCAGGGGTTAAAACAGTAATAATCTGGGGTTAAAACAGTATTAACCTGAAAGTGCACTATAGTGCACTAGAGGTGGAAGCCACAGCTCTAGTAGAATGAGCCGTAATTCTTTCAGGGGGCTGCTGTCCAGAAGTCTCATAGGCTAGGCGTATAATACTCCGAAGCCAAAAGGAAAGAGAGGTTGCCGAAGCTTTTTGACCTCTCCTCTGTCCAGAATAAACGACAAACAGGGAAGATGTTTGACGAAAATCTTTAGTAGCTTGTAAGTAAAACTTCAAGGCACGGACTACGTCCAGATTATGTAAAAGACGTTCCTTCTTTGAAGAAGGATTAGGACACAATGATGGAACAACAATCTCTTGATTGATATTCTTGTTAGAAACCACCTTAGGTAAAAACCCAGGTTTGGTACGCAGAACTACCTTATCTGCATGAAAAATCAGATAAGGAGAATCACATTGTAAGGCAGATAGCTCAGAGACTCTTCGAGCCGAGGAAATAGCCATCAAAAACAGAACTTTCCAAGATAAAAGCTTAATATCAATGGAATGAAGGGGTTCAAACGGAACTCCTTGAAGAACTTTAAGAACCAAGTTTAAGCTCCATGGGGGAGCAACAGGTTTAAACACAGGCTTAATTCTAACCAAAGCCTGACAAAATGCCTGGACGTCTGGAACTTCTGCCAGACGCTTGTGCAAAAGAATAGACAGAGCAGAAATCTGTCCCTTTAAGGAACTAGCTGATAATCCTTTGTCCAAACCCTCTTGGAGAAAGGACAATATCCTAGGAATCCTAACCTTACTCCATGAGTAATTCTTGGATTCACACCAGTAAAGATATGTACGCCATATCTTGTGATAGATTTTCCTGGTAACAGGCTTTCGTGCCTGTATTAAGGTATCAATGACTGACTCGGAGAAGCCACGCTTTGATAGAATCAAGCGTTCAATCTTCATGCAGTCAGTCTCAGAGAAATTAGATTTGGATGATTGAAAGGACCTTGTATTAGAAGGTCCTGTCTTAGAGGCAGAGTCCATGGTGGAAAGGATGACATGTCCACTAGGTCTGCATACCAGGTCCTGCGTGGCCACGCAGGCGCTATTAGAATCACCAATGCTATCTCCTGTTTGTTTTTGGCAATCAGTCGAGGGAGCAGAGGAAACGGTGGAAGCACATAAGCCAGGTTGAAGAACCAAGGCGCTGCTAGAGCATCTATCAGCGTCGCTTCTGGGTCCCTGGACCTGGATCCGTAACAAGGAAGCTTGGCGTTCTGGCGAGACGCCATGAGATCCAACTCTGGTTTGCCCCAACGATGAATCAATTGAGCAAACACCTCCGGATGGAGTTCCCACTCCCCCGGGTGAAAAGTCTGACAACTTAGAAAATCCGCCTCCCAGTTCTCCACGCCTGGGATATGGATTGCTGACAGGTGGCAAGAGTGAGTCTCTGCCCAGCTAATTATTTTTGAGACTTCTAACATCGCTAGGGAACTCCTGGTTCCCCCTTGATGGTTGATGTAAGCCACAGTCGTGATATTGTCCGACTGAAATCTGATGAACCTCAGTGTTGCTAACTGAGGCCAAGCCAGACGAGCATTGAATATTGCTCTTAACTCCAGAATATTTATCGGAAGGAGTTTCTCCTCCTGAGTCCACGGTCCCTGTGCCTTCAGGGAGTTCCAGACTGCACCCCAACCTAGAAGGCTGGCATCTGTTGTTACAATTGTCCAATCTGGCCTGCGAAAGGTCATACCCTCGGACATGTGGACCCGAGACAACCACCAGAGAAGAGAATCTCTGGTCTCTTGATCCAGATTTAGCAGAGGGGACAAATCTGTGTAATCCCCAGTCCACTGATTTAGCATGCATAATTGCAGCGGTCTGAGATGTAGGCGCGCAAATGGCACTATGTCCATTGCCGCTACCATTAAGCCGATCACCTCCATACACTGAGCCACCGAAGGGCGCGGAATGGAATGAAGAATACGGCAAGCATTTAGAAGCTTTGATAACCTGGACTCCGTCAGGTAAATTTTCATCTCTACAGAATCTATAAGAGTCCCTAAGAAGGAGACTCTTGTGAGTGGGGATAGAGAACGCTTTTCCTCGTTCACTTTCTACCTGTGCGATCTCAGAAATGCCAGAACTATCTCTGTATGAGACTTGGCAATTTGAAAGCTTGACGCCTGTATCAGGATGTCGTCTAGACACGGAGCCACCGATATGCCTCGCGGTCTTAGAACCGCCAGAAGTGAGCCCAGAACCTTCGTAAAGATTCTCGGGGCTGTAGCCAACCCGAAGGGAAGAGCTACAAATTGGTAATGCCTGTCTGGAAAGGCAAACCTTAGGAACCGATGATAATCTTTGTGAATCGGTATGTGAAGGTAGGCATCCTTTAAGTCCACTGTGGTCATGTACTGACCCTCTTGGATCATGGGTAGGATGGTCCGAATAGTTTCCATTTTGAAAGATGGAACTCTGAGGAATTTGTTTAAGATCTTTAGATCCAAAATTGGTCTGAAGGTTCCCTCTTTTTTTGGGAACCACAAACAGATTTGAATAAAAACCCTGTCCTTGTTCCGTCCGGGGAACTGGATGGATCACTCCCATTACTAGGAGGTCTTGCACACAGCGTAGGAATGCCTCTTTCTTTATCTGATTTGCAGATAACCTTGAAGATGAAATCTCCCTTGTGGAGGGGAAGCTTTGAAGTCCAGAAGATATCCCTGAGATATGATCTCCAACGCCCAGGGATCCTGAACATCTCTTGCCCATGCCTGGGCGAAGAGAAAAAGTCTGCCCCCTACTAGATCCGTCGCCGGATAGGGGGCCGTTCCTTCATGCTGTCTTAGAGGCAGCAGCAGGCTTTCTGGCCTGCTTGCCTTTGTTCCAGGACTGGTTAGGTTTCCAGGCCTGCTTAGATTGAGCAAAAGTTCCCTCTTGTCTTGAAGCGGAGGAAGTTGATGCTGCACCTGCCTTGGAATTTCGAAAGGCATGAAAATTAGACTGTTTGGCCTTTGATTTGGCCCTGTCCTGAGGAAGGGTATGACCCTTACCTCCAGTAATGTCAGCAATAATTTCTTTCAAACCAGGCTGAATAAGGTCTGCCCCTTGAAAGGAATGTTGAGTAATTTAGACTTTGAAGTCACATCAGCTGACCAGGATTTGAGCCATAGCGCCTTACGCGCCTGGATGGCGAATCCGGAACTCTTAGCCGTTAGTTTAGTCAAATGAACAATGGCATCAGAAACAAATGAGTTAGCTAGCTGAAGAGTTTGAAGCTTGTCAACAATTTCAGTCAATGGAGCTGTATGGATGGCCTCTTCCAGGGCCTGAAACCAGAATGCCGCCGCAGCAGTGACAGGAGCAATGCATGCAAGGGGCTGTAAAATAAAACCTTGTTGAATAAACATTTTCTTAAGGTAACCCTCCAATTTTTTATCCATTGGATCTGAAAAAGCACAACTGTCCTCAACCGGGATAGTGGTACGCTTTGCTAAAGTAGAAACTGCTCCCTCCACCTTAGGGACAGTCTGCCATAAGTCCCGTGTAGTGGCATCTATTGGAAACATTTTTCTAAATATAGGAGGTGGGGAAAAGGGCACACCGGGCCTATCCCACTCCTTACTAATAATTTCTGTAAGCCTTTTAGGTATTGGAAAAACATCAGTACTCACCGGCACTGCATAGTATTTATCCAGCCTACACAATTTCTCTGGCACTGCAATTGTGTCACAGTCATTCAGAGCAGCTAATACCTCCCCAAGCAATACACGGAGGTTCTCAAGCTTAAATTTAAAATTAGAAATCTCTGAATCAGGTCTCCCCGAATCAGAGACGTCACCCACAGACTGAAGCTCTCCGTCCTCAGGTTCTGCATATTGTGACGCAGTATCAGACATGGCTCTTACAGCATCTACGCGCTCTGTATCTCGTCTAACCCCAGAGCTATCGCGCTTGCCTCTCAATTCAGGCAATCAGGATAATACCTCTGACAGGGTATTATTCATGATTGCAGCCATGTTCTGCAAAGTAATCGCTATGGGCGTCCCTGATGTACTTGGCGCCATATTAGCGTGCGTCCCTTGAGCGGGAGGTGAAGGGTCCGACACGTAGGGAGAGTTAGTCGGCATAACTTCCCCCTCGACAGACCCCTCTGGTGACAATTCTTTTATAGATAAAGACTGATCTTTACTGTTTAAGGTGAAATCAATACATTTAGTACACATTCTCCTATGGGGCTCCACCATGGCTTTTAAACATAATGAACAAGTATCCTCTGTTTCAGACATGTTTGTACAGACTAGCAATGAGACTAGCAAGCTTGGAAAACACTTTAAAGCAAGTTAACAAGCAATATAAAAAAACATTACTGTGCCTTTAAGAGAAACAAATTTTGACAAAATTTGAAATAACAGTGAAAAAAGGCAGTTACACTAACAAAATTTTTACAGTGTATGTAACAAGTCAGCAGAGCATTGCACCCACTTGCAAATGGATGATTAACCCCTTAATAACAAAAACAGAATAATAAATGACAAAAACGTTTTTTAAACACAGTCACAACAACTGCCACAGTCTACTGTGATTGTTACCCTCCTCAAACACAACTTTGAAGCCTTTTGAGCCCTTCAGAGATGTCCTGTATCATGCAGAGGGAAGCTGAATGTCTCTGTCAGTATTTTTAGCTGCACAGAAAAGCACTAAAATAGGCCCTTCCCACTCATATTGCAACAGTGGAAAGCTTCAGGAAACTGTCTCTAGGCAGAAATCAAACCCGCCATGTGGAAAAAAAAACTAGGCCCCAATAAGTTTTGTCACCAAACATATATAAAAACGATTAACATGCCAGCAAACGTTTTATATTACATTTTTATAAGAGTATGCATCTCTATTAATAAGCCTGATACCAGTAGCTATCACTGCATTTAAGGCTTTACTTACATTAATCCGGTATAAGCAGCATTTTCTAGCAAATTCCATCCCTAGAAAAATATTAACTGCACATACCTTATTGCAGGAAAACCTGCACGCCATTCCCTCTCTGAAGTTACCTCACTCCTCAGAATATGTGAGAACAGCCATGGATCTTAGTTACTTCTGCTAAGATCATAGAAAATGCAGGCAGATTCTTCTTCTAAATACTGCCTGAGATAAACAGCACACTCCGGTACCATTTAAAAATAACAAACTTTTGATTGAAGAAATAAACTAAGTATAAAACACCACTCTCCTCTTACGACCTCCATCTTTGTTGAGGGTTGCAAGAGAATGACTGGATATGGCAGTTAGGGGAGGAGCTATATAGCAGCTCTGCTGTGGGTGATCCTCTTGCAACTTCCTGTTGGGAAGGAGAATATCCCATAAGTAATGGATGATCCGTGGACTGGATACATTTAACAAGAGAAAAATAGCTTTCATGGTTTAGCTAGAGCATGCAATTGTAAGACATATTTCAATTTATTTCTATTATACAATGGCGTGCAAAGAGCGTGGCAAGGGGGCGTGGTCTCACAGGAGCGTGTGGGAGGGGCGTGGCCGGCGGGAGAGAGGTGGGAGAGACCAAAAGATGTGGGAGAGACCAAAAGAGAGGAGGGAAAGAGAGAAAGCGAGCAAAAGAGGGGGGAAGAGAGAGAGAGAGCAAAAGAGAGGGGAGAGAGAGGAAAAGAGGGGAGAGAGAGCAAAAGAGAGGAGGGAGGAAGAGAGAGAGCAAAGGAGGGGGGAGAGAGAGCAAAAGAGGGGGAGAGAGAGAGCAAATGAGGGGGGAGAGAGCAAAAGAGAGGGAGAGAGAGCGCAAAAGAGATGGGGAGAGAGAGAGAGCAAGAGGGGGGAGAGAACAAAAGAGGGGGGAGAGAGAGCAAAAGAGAGGGGAAGAGAGAGAGCAAAAGAGAGGGGGGAGAGAGCAAAAGAGGGGGGAGAGAGCAAAAGAGAGGAGAGAGAGAGCAAAAGAGGGGAGAGAGAGCAAAAGAGAGGGGGGAGAGAGCAAAAGAGGGGGGAGAGAGAGAGCAAAAGAGGGGGGAGAGAGCAAAAGAGAGGGGGAGAGAGCAAAAGTGGGGGGGAGAGAGAGCAAAAGAGAGGGGAAGAGAGAGAGAGAGCAAAAGAGAGGGGGAGAGAGAGCAAAAGAGAGGAGAGAGAGAGAGACAGAGCAAAAGAGGGGGGGTGAGAGCAAAAGAGGGGGGAGAGAGCAAAAGAGAGGAGAGAGAGCAAAAGAGAGGAGAGAGAGCAAAAGAGAGAGAGAGCAAAAGAGAGGAGAGAGAGCAAAAGAGAGGAGAGAGAGCAAAAGAGAGGAAAGAGAGAGAGAGAGAGCAAAAGAGGGGGTAGGGAGCAAAAGAGGGGGAGAGAGAGCAAAAGAGGGGGAGAGAGAGCAAAAGAGAGCGGAGAGAGAGCAAAAGAGGGGGGGAGAGAGAGCAAAAGAGGGGTGAGAGAGAGCAAAAGAGGGGGGAGAGAGCACAAAAGAGGGGGGAGAGAGCACAAAAGAGGTGGAAGAGAGCAAAAGAGAGGGACAGAGAGAAAAAGAGAGGGGGAGAGAGAGCAAAAGAGAGGGGGGGGGAGAGAGATAGAGATTGCAAAAGAGGGGTGAGAGAGTAAAAGAGGGGGGAGAGAGAGCAAAATAGGGGAGAGAGAGAGCAAAATAGGGGAGAGAAAGCAAAAGAGGGGGAGGGAGAGCAAAATAGGGTAGAGAGAGAGCAAAAGAGGGGGGGAAGAGAGAGAGAGCAAGCAAAAGAGGGGGGAGAGAGCAAAAGAGGGGGGAGAGAGCAAAAGAGGGGGGACAGAGCAAAAGAGGGGGGGGAGAAAGCAAAAGAGGGGGGAGAGAGAGCTAAAAAGAAAGGGGGGAGAGAGCAAGGGTTGGAACCGCGGTACTTAAAAAATTGGCCCGTGTACACGGGCTTTAGGACTAGTATATATATATATATATATATATATATGTGTGTGTGTGTGTGTATGTATGTATGTATATATATATATATATATATATATATATATACACACACATATATATATATATATATATATATATATAAACACACAGAGAAAACCCTGCATTCACTAGCAAGCTCACAGCTAAGATTTAAAAGCAAAAATGGAAAGGTTAGTTAACGCATCTGGCCAAATGGGAGAAGCCCAGGTACCACGTCAAGGTCCTTTCCAAAACCTGGGACCCTAAAACAGCCAAACAATGCAAGCTCTCAAATCCAAACAAACTGGGAACAAGGGAAGGGTGCACAGGCTTATGTAATCACCCCAGTAATATACAAAACACGGAAGCGGACTGCACTCCAAGACCGGACCGGGTACACATCCAATGACCCTGCAACATGCTCAGCCCTGGGTGCTCAGTGGCACTCACAAGAAGCTGTGCTAACTTCTTGTGAGTTCCACTGAGCACCCAGGGCTGAGCATGTTGTAGGGTCATGGGATGTGTACCCAGTCCAGTCTTGGAGTGCAGTCCCCTTCTGTGTTTTGTATATATATATATATATATATATATATATATATATATATATATATATATATATATATATATATATATATATATATATATATGTGTGTGTGTGTGTATATATGTGTATATATATATGTGTGTATATATATATATATATATATATATATATATATATATATATATATAAATAAAAATATGTATTTATGCCGGGCCCTGGAGACATCCGGCTAAAATTTACCGGGCCTTGAGGTCACTTGGTTTGAGAACCATTGGTCTAAATCATGAATGTCTAATTATGACTTTACTGTCCCTATAACCAGAGACTGTTATCTGTTGGCTGTAAGCAGGACTTTATTGCATAACATATTTATTAATTAGTTGTTACATGAATTAACCCCTTAATGTACAAATATAGTGATGTAATTACATGCTCTAATTGTTAGAGAATATATACAGCATATATATATATATAATGCTGCAACACTATAAATATCGCTCGAGAGCCACAGAGCACAACTGGTCCAGAGTGAAAACTGATGCTGATCCAATGAACAGTGCTAGTAACACCGCTGGGCAACTAGTGATAGAATTACATGCTCTAATAAATTAGAGCATGCCATTTTATCACTATAATAGCCATTTAAAGGAATATAAAGCCCAAAATATTTGATTAAGACAGGGCATGCAATTTAAATAAAAAAATCCATTCTTGAAAAACTGCTGCCATATAGTGCTCCAGACACATGCACGCTCCTGAGCTTACATCCCTGCTTTTCGACAAAAGATGCCAAGAGAACAAAGACAATATGATAATAGAAGTAAGTTAGAAAGTTGTTTAAAATTGCATGCTCTATTTGAATCATGAAAGAAAAAGTTTGGGTTTCATGTCCCTTTAAGGCCTAGATTTATCAAAGGCTAGGCGAACTCTGTATGTGCTTCACCTGTAACTGCGCCCCAGCTCGTCTCCGGAGAAGCGCACATGTGCGCCTGAATTTATCATAAAAATAGAGGTAACATTGTGCAGGCGCTGGGGCATAATAATGATAAATTTCGCCTGTCAGAAACGGCATTTACTCCTTATTTACTCCCTATTTATCACAGTACATCCCTATAAATATTTACGCCGCCATGTTTTGATTATTAAAAAAGTGTTTTTAAGTTAATATTTAGCTTATATTTAGCTTATATTTATATTATATAATGTTTCTGTGCTGTTTTTGATATAGGTTGATAAAAATAAATATATTAAAATATCGATCTATATATATATATATATATAACTGTTGGTACCCATATGTGCCAGGGGAAGCGCAAATTTCTGGCAATAACAATCTCTTCTTGGTGCTGAGCCTTTGAAAAATTAGTTAAAAGAAGAAAATACTGCATCACAAGATGTAAAAGCATGTATTATAATGGTGTTCGCCTCAGTCTGCATGGCGAAATATACAACACGCAATTGAAGCCGAAATTGCAGTTCCCTATCAGCGCAAAGCAATGATAAATAAGAAACTGGGCGTATTTGTAGGTCGGGCTGTTAAATTACGCCTATTACTAATGTAAATTGTAGCACTCGGGAGCGCTCCTGTGCGCCTAGGCGAATGCACGCTGAGTGCGAAGAAGTTTCTTTCAGATTTGCGAAATTATAGGCTTTGATGAATATGACGATCAGTTTGTATGAGCTATTTTGGACGGAATTAAAGGAGAATGGCTTTGATAAATCTAGCCCTAAGGATACAGTGCAACGTAAAAAACACAGTATCTTGCTATATTGCCATCTAGAGGTCAAAATGTGTATGGACAGTCTAGTTCTATTTTTTTTTTTTTACCACTGACCTACATTTTATTGCAGTTTGTTGCAGTTTCAAAGTTTATTACCTGGTTATAACATAGTTCTGTTTTTTGTTTTTTCAAACAAAGCTTTATTTGATTCCATATATGACATTACAAAAACTTGTATGACACAGTATATCAACATGTTTGTAACAGTATAGATCTTTAACAATGAAAATGCCATAGTATAAATACAAATTGTATTACCTCCTAAAATATTGTGTATGGTATACGAGTAAGAACTCCTACTTAGAATAAATAATCTCTTCTATACAATATTTCAATGATGTTGTTCTATATATTCATCACATAAAACAGACTGCCAGATAATCGTCTATTGTTTTATTTTTTATTTATAGTGTTATTTTTCTAATTGGAGAGTCATAGATATTCTGTCTCTCCAGTGCTGGATGTTAGGTAGGTTAATATTTTTCCAGTGGGCTGGGATAATGCGTTTGGCTGTGTTATTCATGATGCTTAAAGGGACATGAAACCCAAATGTTTTCTTTCATGATTCAGATAGAGAATATAATTTTAAACAGCTTTCTAATTTACTTCTATTATCTATTCTCTTTCATTCTCTTGGTATCATTTGTTGAAGGACCAGCAATGAACTAATGGTTTCTAACTGAACATATGGGTGAGCCAATCACAATCGATATATATATATATATATATATATATATATATATATATATATATATATATATATATATATATATATATATATATATAGAGCAGCCAATCAACAGGTAGAACCTAGGTTCTCTGCTGCTCCTGAGCTTGCCTAGATAAACCTTTCAGCAAAGGATAACAAAAAAAGGAAGCAAATTAAATAATAGACCTAAATTGAAAATTTCTTTAAAATTGTAGTCTCTATCTGAATCATGAAAGAAAAATGTTTGGGTTTCATGTCCCTTTAATAATGCTTGGCGTAGAAGACATTTAACCAGGGGAAATTTGTTAAATAAAAAGGTCCAGGAACTCATTAGTAGTGACATTTTAAGAATTTTTTCAATCTCTGTCTTTATATTGGACCAGTAGTTTGTTGTGGTCGGACATGTCTACCATATGTGGATGAAAGTACCAGTGTCACCACATCCTTTCCAACAGTTGGTGGAAAAGCCTGGAATCATGGTTCCTAATCTAGCTGGTGTATAATACCACCTACATAAGAGTTTAAGATTAATTTCCATGTTTGTTATAGAGGATGAGGATTTGCTCATTTGTGTGAAGATTCTGTGCCAATCTGTCACTGAGAGTGTGTCATCTAATTTCTGATTCCCATTTAGCTACATAAAATGGGAGGTTGTTTGTGTGCGGTGAGATTAAAATCTTGTATGTGAGTGATAATATCCCTTTACGTGGATGTGGTAACCAGAACAGTGTTTCAAAAGGGGTAAGTGGACGGCAAATGTTAGATTTGTCAGGGTGAGAGGAGATATAGTGTGATATTTGGAGATATTTGAACCAGTTGCTGAATTGAATCCCTAGTTACTCAGTAAATTCTGATTGAGATTTTAGTTTATTATCTTGTAGGAGGGCAGAGCATGGTTTTGCTCTGTGTATTGAGAGTTCTCCTGAGTCTATAATTATAGGTGAAAGTGGAAATGTATGATTATCTAGGAGAGGCGTCAGTGGGGAGTGAGGAGAAGAGATTGTTTTATGTTTTTTCAAAGTTGTGTCCCAGGTTTTTAGAGAGTTTCCCTTGGAAGGAGGGGTAATTCCGAGTATAATTGGTCTCTATTTGTTTGGAGCCAGCATAACCCACCTAATTGTCGACAATGTGACAGTTCATGTTCAGTTGAGACCCATTCCGTGTGGGGGGCCTGTTTGCTCCAATCTGTTATTCTCGTTAGGAATGTGGCTACCCTATAAAGTGTCAAATTTGGAACCCCAACCTCCTTTGTCTTTTGGACGATGTAAAGTCGGTGAGGCAATTCTGAGTCTTTTTATTTTGCCAAATGTAAGCGTTGATAAGCTTTTGAAGATGAAAGAGGGTGTGTTTAGGGAGAGGTATTGGTAATGTCTGTAAGACATATACATTTTGGGAAGAATCATCATTTTTATAGCATTGATGTGTCCTATCCATGAGATAGGTTTGAGACTCCAGGTTTTCTGCATAGAGTTGATTTGGATTTTAAGGGGGCCATAATTTAGTGAAACCAGTTTCTCCAGATTAGAGGATAAGTATATGCCCAGATTTTTTATAGCTACTGGTTGGTGGCGAAAATGAAGTGATGTAAGTATATTGATATCTTGTGGTGTTAATGACAAGCCAAGGAATTTGGATTTATTTACATTTACCTTAAAATTGGAGGATTCTCCATGACTCTTTAGGGTTCGCATCAAGGCAGGCATTGATTCCTGTACATTTGTGAGGGTGAGGAATACATCTGCGTATAAAGAGGTTTTACATTCTATTGAACCTACATTGTTTTCTTTGATGTTGGGGTCAGCTCTAACTTGGTTTGCTAGAATCTCCATTGCTAAGACAAATAATATAGGGGATAAAGGGCACCATTGTCTAGTCCCATTACTTATCTGAAAGGGGTGTGAAAGTGTGTTGTTTTTTCTAATATTAGTAGAGGGTTGATTATAGAGGGCAAAAATATTATGTATGAAGTGGTTATCAAAACCAAATTTTAATAGGGCTTCCTTTAAAAAGGACCAGTTCAGTTGGTCAAAGGCTTTCTCGGCATCCATTGATAGGAATACAGAGGGTATGTGGTGTCTCATTACGTAATCAGCTATATTCAATATTTTAATAGTGTTATCTCTTGCTTCTCTAAAGGGGGTAAATCCTACTTGATTAACGTGTATTAGTGTGGGGAGTATTTTATTTATTCTGGAGGCAATGATTTTTGCATATATTTTGACATCTACATTCAGTAGAGATATGGGCCTAAACGCGGAAGGGGTATCTGCTGGCTTTCCCGGTTTAGGTATAACCACTACATGTGCTTCTAACATCTGAGGTGAGAATAAGTCACCTTGGAATATGTCATTAAAAACTCTGCTAAGGTTGGGGGAGAGAATGTCTGAGAAAATATGATATTTTACTGTGAAGCCGTCTGGGCCTCTGCTTTTCCCCTTATTAAGTGATTTTATTGTGTTGGTTATTTCCTGTGGGGTGATTGGGGCATTGAGGTCAGCTAACTGTTCTGCATCCAATTTTGGTAAAGAGCATTTTTAGAGGTAGGATTCTATATTTGAGGGTTCATGGTAAGGTGGTGTATTGGGGTGTAGATTGTACAGTTTCGTATAATAGTTATGGAAAGCTTGAAGAATGTCAGGAGTAATTTTTATTGGAAGGTGGCCGTGGGAGTTTAGCTCATAAATATGAGATTTAATTTTATTCTTTTTGAGGTGCCCTTGTTAGGCGTATCCCTGCCTTATTGCTCTCATAATGATACATACTGCTTGTTTTTCTTTTTAGTGTTTGATATTCTATTTGTAGGTAACCATCCAGTGTCTTCCTGGCATTTTCTAATTGTGTTAGGACATCTTGGTCTGAAGGAGATTTTTTATGTAGATAATCTAACTCTGAAAATTTGCCCGTCAATTCTTGAAAGGTTGCCCGTTGGGATTTTCTGATCTGGGCTTTTAATTTTATAAGATCGCCCCGTAGTAGGCATTTGTGCTCCTCCCATATGGCAAAATTGTTGTCTGTCGATGGGTTGTTAATTTGGAAGTATTCAGTAATTATATAGTGTAATTTTTGGGTTAGTTAGGAAAGTGTCATCTTATTTCCAAATATAGGGGCCAGTGGGTTCGTCCGGCTATTGGAATTGTAGTTTTACTGTGATCCGACCATACTGTGGGGGAGATCTCGCATCTGGTTATGTTAGAAAGTCCTGATTGGTTAAATGTCTAATGTGGGGATTTGTACTATCCATTTAAGCTTGTATAGGTATAGTAAAGTCTCCTTCTAGATATATGGGGCCTTTTGAAATGTCTAAAAGACGGTTGAACATAGTAGTGAAGAATGGTCTTTGGTTGGTGTTTGGGGCATATACATTTATCAGAGTGATAGGTCTGCCAAATAAATAGCCAACTTGTCCTAGAAATCTGCCCTCTGTGTCTGTCATTTTTTGAATGAGTGTAAAAGGGACAGAGTTTTTAATTAAGATACTGACACCTCCTTTCTTAGTAGGGCCTGAGCTATGATAGTGCTGAGTATATATTGATCTAAAATAGTTGGGCTCTTTTTTTGTATCTAAAATGTGTTTCTTGTAGAAACAAGATATCAATGTGTCTTTTTGCTATGTCTGAGATGACTTTAGACCGTTTACAGGGGGAGTTGAGTCCTTTAGCATTTTGTGTTAGTAGGGATAAGGGATGTAAGTGGTTAGTTTGAGTATGTGTCATGGGTATATATCCAGTTTGTAGGAGAGCTATTGATAAGTATGTACAGTCGTATGCAAAAGTTTAGGCACCCTAACAATTTCCATGGTTGTCAATTATAAATAATTGGGTGTTTGGATCAGCAATTTCATTTTGATCTATCAAATAACTGAAGGACACAGTAATATTTCAGTAGTGAAATTAGGTTTATTGGATTAACAGAAAATGTGCAATATGCATCAAAAGAAATTAGACAGGTGCATACATTTGGGCAATACCTATACACATACTCTTCTCTGCTTTCAAGCAAAAAAACAAAACAAAAGTAAAACCTTGGGTCACTTGGTTCTCAAATGAATCAGAAAGTCTGAGTCTTCTCAATTAAAGGGACACTGAACCCAAATGTTTTCTTTCATGAAATTTTAAGCAACTTTCTAATTTACTCCTATTATCAAATTTTCTTTATTCTCTTGGTATCTTTATTTGAAATGCAAGAATGTAAGTTTAGATGCCGGCCAATTTTTGGTGAACAACCTGGGTTGTCCTTGCTGATTGGTGGATAAATTCATCCACCAATAAAAAAAGTGCTGTCCAGAGTGCTGAACTAAGAAAAAAGCTGATGCCTTCTTTTTCAATTAAAGATAGCAAAAGAACGAAGAAAAAATGTTAATAGGAGTAAATTAGAAAGTTGATTATAATTGAATGTTCTATCTGAATCACAAAAGAAAAATTTTGGGTTCAGTGTCCCTTTAAGAGTGTTATAAACGAGATAATACCTACAATCCTCTGGAGTATCTATAGTGACCACGTACCCTTCATGTAAAAAGACTGTTGGATTCCTAGTGGTAACTTCTTTCATCCTGGGCTGGATTCTGGTCTGGAGTGTGGGTTCTGTGAGCTTGACTGGTTAAGTTTGTTAACCGTTTTTGCTGAAACTTTTCCTTTCTTGGGTGTATTAACTTGCCATTTTTCTTGGCGGGCGTATGATCTTTTTGAGGTGTCCTGTGTGAGATGGCGGAAATGTCCTCTGGTGTTTTGCAAATAATTCTCTTGCTATCCATGATGACCATAAGCTGTGTGGGAAATCCCCAGAGATAGGGTATCCTTTTGGTTCTTAGTAGCGAGGTTAGTGGGGCAAATTTTTTCCTGCCATGGAGAGTTCTGGTGGACAGGTCTTGGAAGAATTGAAGAACGCTGCCTTTGAATTTTATAGGTTAGTTTTTCCTGGATTGGTTGAGGATCATTTCTTTTTCCAGAAATACCTGAAACCTTATGATTATCTCCCTGGGTGGTGCGTTTTCAGGTGGCTTTGGTCTCTGCGCTCTATGCACTCTCACCCATTGGATATTGTCTGTATAGGAAGAATCCTTCATAGTTGTAAATAAGGCCTGTAGGTATTCTGGGAGATTTCTAGGTAGGACAGATTCAGGGATGCCCCTAATTCTTAGGTTCTTTCTTCTACTTCGATTTTCTAGATCATCTATTTTTTCCATAAGAGAATCGATGGTTTCCTGTTGGCGAGACATTTATTCGTCGACGTTTTGTATATCCTAACGCTATTTTCTTCCAACATTTCAACCCTGGATCAGAGTAGATAATTCCTGTTTTATGTCTGCCAATTCCTCTCTGAGGCATGTCCTGAATATATCTGTTATGTCTTGTTTAGAGGCCAGATTTGTTAATAGTGTAGATGGGATCTGCGTAGCATTTTCTTGCTGTTGAATTTCTTGGCCTTGTGGTGTGGGCGTAGAACCTGTTTTCCCTATATCAGTGATGTACGGTGGTGGGGCAGATTTTTCCATATTAGTGAAATAAGAAAGCATAGTGTTTGCCTTGTCTGTTACTGGTTTGGTCATTTTGTCTTGGCTAGACGTTTTCCTAGCCGCCATTTTGTCAGCGAGTTTATCTGATGAGATTTAGTGGTTCTGCCTATCCCCTGAGTTATTTGCACTATGAAAACCCAGTTATAAGAGTTTGGTAGGGCCGTGTATCCCACGTAGAGAATATTTTGTCCAAAGGTAATTCTGCTTATTTTGGCGGTTGTTCTTCTGTTATAAATGTGCAGTGTCTCTCCTCTTCAAATTAAGCTGTTCAAACTTTTTAATGATCCTTAAGAAGTGAAGCTGGGCCTTTTAATGTATGCCTACAATCGTTTCAGGCAGGAAAAGGGAATATTTCTTCAACCCTCTGTTATTAAAATTGTCCCTTCTGCAAGGTGGTTTTTAATTAGGACCGGAATCCTCACCAGTACATGTGCCAGTTATTATTTGCCTTTTTGGGATACTATCTCCTACATTTGTGTGCAGGAAATCTGTAGTCCTTTACATGTGGATTTTCTAATATAGTAGCCTTGTAACTTATGGCAAATCCATGTGTTGGTGGATGGTATGTCCCCTAGGTATGTCCCTTCACTCTCTACCTATCCGGGTAGCTGTTTGTATGAGCTTCGGACACGCCGCATACAGGCGTGTAGATGTGGGCAAGATGGCGCTTATGAGCTGCAGAGGCTGTGACGGATATAACCGCTAACAGCACATGTGGTTGTGGTCTTTACTTTTTACCTCCTCGTGTCGGTCTCTCTTTTGGGCAGCTGATGATGCAGGTATCTTCGGTCTGTGTTACCCTATTTCGCAGAGAAGAGCCTTTGTTTCTGACCCTTTTGCAGAGCTCCGGTGTTACGCTGCCATCTTGGCCGCTGCCGGCTCCGCCCCCCTGGACAGTCTAGTTCTTTATGAATAAACTACAAAAAACTGATGCGTGTTTTACAATAAACAAGGTAATAGTTCCTTTATAAATAATTAATAAATAGCTATAAACATATTTTACTTTTATGGTTACAGTGTTCTCCGCATGACCTTTTTAATGGGCACACTACCCTGGTGATTTTACCAAACCCTGGCTAAAATTTAAACCAGTATTAGATTAAAATGATCAAATATTTAAATGTTTCAGTGTTTATTGCACAAATTATCATTAAACTAATTTATGTTAAATTATGCAAATAATGTGTGCTTTGGATAGCAGTAAAAATTGTATAATTTTACAAAGTAATATTGCATAGTATTAAAATGCTTCCATTTGTCTACTTCATAATGTCACCCAGCTGGGTTATATTAAAATATTTAAGATAAAAAGGAAGATAAAAGAAATAAAGATATTAGACACTGTTAACAAGTCCTAAGCTGGTGAAAATTTCTTAAAGGGACATGAATTCCAAAAATGTTCTTTCATGATTCCAATAGAACATACAGGTTTTAAATAACTTTCCAATTGACTTCTCTTATATATTTTGCTTTGTTCCCTTGGCATCCTTTGTTGAAGAAGCAGCACTGCACTGGGAGCTAGCTGGATGCACTGGGTGAGCCAACAAGATGAGACATATATGTGCAGCCACCAATCAGAAGCTCCTGAGTCTACCTAGGTATCATTTTCAACAAAGGATATCAAGAGAACAAAACTAATTAGATAGTAGAAATAAATATGAAAGTTATTTAAAATCAAATGCTCTATCTTAATAATGCAATAAATAATGTGGGTTTATGTTCCTTTAATAAAGAGCTGAATGAAGCAAATGTCAACAGGAGGGGAATGTAGTAAGGGCTGGTATCATTTAAAACGCATGTAAAGTAATAAAGAATAAATAATCACAATATTTGTATAACAGGAATAGGTCTGTTAAAATATTTTAAACTTGTTCTCATGTATATTTTTACATAAATAAAAGTCAAAACATACATATATAAAACACATAAAAATGTAAATTTACAGAATAACTATTTAGTATGTTGTAAATTATATATCATGAACGCAGAAATAAAAATATATATTTTTTCATCCCTGAGGTTTCATTCACAATGAAAGGGACATGAAACACAATTTTTTTTCTTTCATGATTCAGATGGAACATACAATTTAAAACAACTTCACAATTAACTTCTATTATTAAATCTACTTCATTCTAATTGTATCTTTTGTTCAAGGAGCAGCAATGTATTACTGGAAGCTAGCTCAGTGAATACATCGGGTCAGCCAATGACTAGAAGCATATATGTGCAACTACCAATCAGCAGCTACTCTCAGTAGTTTATTGCTGCGCCTCAGCCTATCTAAGTATGCTTTTCAACAAAGGATATCAAATGAACAAGGCAAATTAGATAAATGAAGTAAATTGGAAAGGTATTTATAATTTAATGTTTTATCTGAAGTGTGAAATAAAAACGTTGGGTTTCATGTGTCTTTAAATATAATGGAAGTATGCCATTTTATGAAATGGCAACTGCAATAGGGTTGGCCTTGTAGGATCAAAATGAAATTGCCATTATTGACTAGAATGGAAAACCCCTTTGTTAGACATAAAGGCATACACCCCATTCTTAGTTATGTTCCCTTGCCATCCCCCAGAAATCTCCACTTTACAAATTTCTGACAACTTATTTCTTCCTCTGTGTGTTTCTGTATATTCTTGAAAGAAAAATGTTTCATAAGGTGGTCAGGTTGTTATTAGGCATCTAGAGATTTAGTAAACTGATCTTCAAATGATAAGGAGTGTTCTGTTATATTAATTCTAAGTGAAAGTTCCTTTCTTCCCACATATTACAGTGAACAAACTTTGCACATAATGAGATATTTAACACAATTGATATTACAGATAATATGTGTGCATTTTAAATTCATGGTTTAATCTGGTAGCCTTTATTGTATGACCTTTATCTGCACCCTTACATGATTTACAAAAACAAAGATGCTTTTTTAGTGTAAAAAATGTATTTAGCTGAGCTTTTACTAGTTAACAATATTGTGTTTTGTTGGCATATTTGCTGGAACTGTTTACTATAATGAGTGATACATTTTAGGACTTTTTAAAGTATATTGATAAGGAATTAAAGATTGTCCAAATCTGTAACTTGAGTTAATTTTTATATAACATAAAACCCTTGTAACCTTTCTCAGGTAAGCGAGGCTTGGTTCGCCTGGTTTTAATACATTTCTAAAACTAAGCAGCAGTAATGAACCTACTCAACAGAGGGCACTGGTGCCAAATTTGTTTTGCGCCCCCCCCCCCCCCAATTTATTTTTAACTCAGTAGTACACAATAGTAATAATATTCATGCTTCTCTGTATAATGATTTTGAAGATAGATGGATGGACCTGCAATCTGCACTAATAAAAGGCTCCCTACTTTAGGATTGTACACATTCTGCACACACCTGTGTATAGGCTGGCTAAAATTGGCATTTGGGACCTGGTGCCACCACACCTGCTGCACCAATGGTAGTTCAGCCCCTGCTGAGCAGTTTTTGTGACATCTAAGATGTTGACCATTGGGTATGCCTCTATTAATGTAGGCTGGGTGACCTGGGATTGCATTACCTACTGTTTAATTCTTTAATACTATAGTCTTATTAAGATTTAAGTGGATGAAGAAATGCGTGGAAAATGTGAAATACTGCAACCAACTAATCAGATGTATTCTTACGGCAGAAGCAACAAGCATACCTGGGTCATATCTGCAACTCTTCTCTGAGTTAGATTGCAGGGAACTACAGTCTTGCAGTTTTTATGCTATCTTGGTCATCTATTCAAAATAGCAGTGTGTGTTTCATCCACAACTAAATCCTCACATATACAAAATTAATGGGTGCAGAAAGAATGCTTTTTAACTGAGGCCTGGGCCCCGCAGTACTACTACATGATGTAAAAAAATACAGTGCAAATACTTTTGAGAAAAAGAGTTAAAGGGACCTGAAACACAAACATTTTCTTTTGTGATTGAGACAGAGCAAACAATTTTAATTTTTTTCCCAATTTAATTATATTATAACATTTGCTTTGTTCCCTTGATATTCTGTGTTGAAGAGATACCTAGGTAGGCATCTGGAGCACTATATGGTAGGAAATAGTGCTGCCATCTAGTGCTCTTGCAATGATTGACGAGTAGTGTAGCCCAAAATACTGCACTCAAACAGTGGACTTTGTTAAATATTACTGTTATAACCCTTCAGTTGAAGGCCCAAGTATTTGATTTCCTCTTTCCTGGAATTATAACTAAAATGAAGATTGAAGCCATTAGTTGTTAGATATTCCAAGAAACATTCCATCTGATCAGTAACTTCACTTCAGCATTCCATATGTTTTAGTATGTCATTAATGTATCTACCATAGTAGACAACATCCTATATAATAAAAAGCCAAGTATGTTTGTCCGATGCAGTCATGCGCAGTAGAGACTGCACGAGGACAAACATACTTGACCTTTAGGATCTGATAGCAGAGCAGAGAGGGTGTGCGGAAGCACCGTTGCGGGGATGTGGCCAAGTGTAGCGGCCATGATGAGGGGACGTGGCCGGTGAAAGTGCCGTGATGGGACGTGACTGGGAAGGAACGGGTCGGTGGGGGTGGTCAGGCAGGAGTGGGGGTGGTCTGAGAGAGCGCAAAAGAGGGGGGGGAGAAAGAGCAAAAGAGGGGGAGAGTGTCAGGGTTTTTCCCTGTTGTGTTTGCCATGTGCTGCTGGCAGCCATTTTACTCACCTCTCTTCCTGACTATGGTGCATTGTGGGGGATGCTGCTCACTTCCTGCACTTCCTTTTATGGCCAGACTGGTGTGCATCATCCATGTGAGACAGGATACAGTCTCAGAATTATGATGTCATTACTTATTTAAATGGCCTCTGTTCTGTATGCTTTGCCTTTGCGTTGTCTCAGACCTGTTTGTGAGAGTTCCTGTGTATTACCTGGCTGCCGTACGTCCTTCCTGGTTACTGATCCCTGGCTTGTTCTTGACTCTGCTGTTTTCCTTGTTCCTGATTCCGGCTCGTCTGACTATTCACTTTGGCTCCTGACTCGGCTCGTCTGACCACCAGCTCTGGTTTTGACTCCTGGCTCGTTATTTGACTTGTGGACTTTTTATTATTTTTTGCTATTAATAAAGGTGTGATTATTTTTGCACTTCTCGTCTCAGTCTGATTCCTGGCACCTGACCATGAATCCTGACGGTGATAATAATCCACCTTTAGCTGCCATCATTTCCAGGATGGATGAACAGGATCACCGATTGGATCAATTTGCACAAGCCCTGCAAACCCTGCTGACTCGCACTGCACATTTAAACCAAAGTGTTCCACAAGTTATGGCTGCTCCTGTTTCCGCTGCTGCACCTATGCCTACCAGGAGCATGTCCGGTTCTGCACCTCTTCCTCAGCGATATGGAGGCGATCCTATTCAGTGCAGAGGGTTTTTGAACCAGGTGGGCATTTACTTGGAGATGTTACCTCAGGCGTTTCCCTCTGACAGAGCTAAGGTGGGATTTCTAATCTCGTTACTCACTGACACAGCTCTTGCCTGGGCTAAACCCTTGTGGGAGACTAATAAACCTGTGATTTCAAATTACCCTGAATTTGTGGCCTCCTTTCGAAGGGTATTTGATGTTCCGGCTCGCTCCTCATCTGCTGCTAAACGACTCATGTCCATTCAGCAAGGTACAAGATCTGTTGCTCAGTATGCTATTGAGTTCCATACGCTTGCCGCAGAGGTAGGTTGGAACAATGAAGCCCTTGTTGCCGCCTTCTTTCATGGGCTCTCTGATGCGATTAAAGATGAATTTGCTGCCAGAGATTTACCAGAGGATCTCGAGGCATTGGTGTCTTTTTTGATCCTAATTGACATCAGACTCAGAGAGAGGCCCTCTTTCAAGGAGCGCTTGCGGAAGCCTCCTGTTCCGTTGTCTCCTACGTGTTCGTTCCCACCCATGCCTCCCTCTCCTCTCATGCCTCCTGGTCCCGAGTCACCAGGTACTGCTGAGCCGATGCAGCTGGGATTCACGCGTCTCTCCGCGGCGGAGAGTGCCTTTAGGAGGAGGGAGGTGCTCTGCCTCTATTGTGGGTTACAGGGTCACCTTTTGAAGTCTTGTCCTACACGGCCAGGAAACGCTCACACCTAAGGTCCTGTCGGGGGCAGACCTTGGGTGGTTTATCCTTGTCCCTGGAACCGATTAAGAGGAAACCTTTGGTCACGGTTGTCCTTTCCTGGGTGGACTCCTCCATATTCACTCAGGCTCTTGTTGACTCCGGTGCTGCGGGCTATTTCATTGACAGTGCTTTTGTATCAAAGCACTCCATTCCTGTTTTGCCTCGGTCCGTACCGCTTGCTATTGAGGCCATTGATGGCAGGCCCCTTCAGCCCACACTCGTTACTCACGAAACTGCTCCGTTGTCCATGGCTGTTGGGGCTCTCCATTTTGAAACCCTCCAGTTCCAGGTGATAAACTATCCGCATTTTCCGGTTGTTCTGGGTTATCCCTGGCTCCAAAAGCACAATCCCAGTCTCGAATGGCGCAGGTCCGAAATTTCGTTGTGGTCCCCGCAATGTATTTCCACTTGTCTTCGGAAACCAGTTAAAGTCTTGTGCACTTCTTCGGTATCTCAATTGCCAGAGGAGTACCGAGAATTCCTAGACGTGTTTGACAAGGTGCGTGCCGGTACGTTGCCTCCTCACCGGTCTTACGATTGTGCCATAGACCTGCAACCCGGAGCCATTCCTCCTCAGGGCCGGGTGTACCCTCTGTCTGTTGCAGAGAATTGTGCTATGGAGGAGTATGTTGCCAATGCTCTGTCGCGGGGGATCATCCGCAAATCCTGCTCTCCTGCAGGGGCTGGCTTTATCATTGCGAAGAAAA
This sequence comes from Bombina bombina, assembly GCF_027579735.1. NCBI lineage: Eukaryota > Metazoa > Chordata > Amphibia > Anura > Bombinatoridae > Bombina > Bombina bombina. Next base: position 48,561,567 of record NC_069506.1, read on the forward strand.
AGGGTGGCGAGTTAAGACCATGTATCGATTATAGGGGTCTTAATCGTCTTATCATTAAGAATGCTTACCCTATTCCGCTTATTACGGAACTCTTTGACCGCCTCAAGGGAGCTACGGTCTTTACTAAACTTGATTTGAGAGGAGCGTACAATCTCGTTAGGATTAAGGAGGGCCACGAATGGAAAACAGCATTTAACACCAGGAGTGGGCATTATGAGTATCTTGTAATGCCCTTTGGCCTATGTAATGCTCCTGCTGTTTTTCAGGAATTTATTAATGATGTCCTACGAGATATGTTGCAACAGTGTGTTGTGGTGTACTTAGACAACATCCTCATACACTCACCCACACTTGAGGCTCATTGTTCTGATGTTACACGGGTTCTTCAGAGACTACGTGAGAACGGCCTGTTTTGTAAACTCGAGAAATGTGAGTTCCATCAGACTCAAGTAACCTTCCTAGGTTATGTTATCTCCGTTGCAGTGTTCTCCATGGATCCTGACAAGTTATCTGCAGTTCTGCAGTGGCCTCGCCCAGTTGGTCTTCGGTCTATTCAACGTTTTTTGGGGTTCGCCAATTACTATAGAAAGTTTATTAAAAACTTTCTTCCTTGGTCAAACCTATCACAGACATGACCCGTAAAGAGAATGATCCACTCCATTGGTCACCTACTGGCATTAAGGCATTTGATAGTCTTAAGACTGCCTTTGCTGCCGCTCCAGTTCTGGCTCATCCTAACCCTGTCCTGCCTTTCGTTCTTGAGGTCGATGCGTCTGAGACTGGAGTAGGTGCCCTCTTGTCTCAATGTCCCACGCCTGACGGTTCCTTGCATCCATGTGGTTTCTTCTCTAAGAAATTGTCTCCAGCGGAGTGCAATTATGAAATTGGAATTACTGGCCATAATTTTGGCACTTAAGGAATGGAGACATCTTCTCGAGGGTACTAGCGTGCCAGTGCTCATTCTTACTGACCACAAGAATTTAACTTATCTATCTGAAGCAAAATGTTTGTCGCCCGACAGGCCAGATGGGCACTATTTTTGTCTCGGTTTAATTATGTGGTCTCCTACCTGCCTGGTAGTAAGAATGTTAGGGCTGATGCCCTCTCTCGACAATTTTCGACCTCTGTCCAAGGAGGAGTCTGTACCTACTCCTGTTATATCTCCTGACCATATTTTGGCTACCATACGTACTAATTTGACTTCTCCCTTGGGGGAGGAGATCCTGGCTGCACAAACCAATGCACCTCCTGAGAAACCTAGTGGTAAGTGTTTTGTTCCTGAGCATCTTCGACCTAAACTTTTGCACACTTACCACTATCCTAAAGCAGCAGGTCACCCAGGCAAGAACCAAATGATTTGGTCTGTCACTCGACAATTCTGGTGGCCAGGTCTTCGTTCCGATGTTGCTGCGTATGTTGCCTCCTGCTCAGTTTGTGCACAGAATAAGACTCCTCAATGTCTTCCTGTGGGTCTTCTTCAACCTATTGCTAATGGTGAGCGTCCTTGGACACATCTTTCCATGGACTTCATTGTCGAGCTTGTTATCCTTATGGTGGTTGACCGTTTTTCTAAAATGTCACATTGCATTCCCTTGATGAAGCTGCCTACCGCTCAGGAGCTTGCTTCAATTTTTGCCCGGGAGGTCTTCCGTTTACATGGGTTACCCAAGGAGATAGTGTCGGACCGGGGTAGCCAGTTTGTCTCCAGATTTTGGAGTTCCTTTTGTGCTCAAATGGGGATCCAGTTTTCCTTCTCCTCGGAATATCACCCTCAATCCAATGGGGCTGCGTAACGGTCTAATCAAGCTCTGGAACAGTTCCTCTGTTGCTATGTCTCAGATCACCACAATAATTGGTCTGAACTGTTAATTGGGCAAAGTTTGCTCGTAATAGTGCTATTAATGCTTCCTCCAAGTTATCCCCGTTCATGGCGAATTATGGGTTTCAACCACCCTTGTTGCCTGATTCATTTATGTCTCAGGGTATTCCGGCTTTGGAGGAGCATCTCCGGCAACTCCGTTCCACATGGGTGCAGATTCAGGATTACCTTCATCGTTCTATGCAGCGCCAAAAGTTCCAGGCTGATCGTAGGTGTCTGCCCGCACCTTCCTACCAGGTTGGTGAGAGAGTTTGGCTGTCCTCCTGCAACTTGAAAGTTGTGTGCCTTCCAATAAATTGGCTCCCTGTTATGTTGGTCCTTTTCGAATACTCTGACGGGTTAATCCTGTGGCCTACACTCTTGAAACCATTGGTTTGTAAACAGTTTACCACTGTGTTGCCTCGTCCCCATCCTATCTTTGTTGACAACCATGAGGAGTATGAGGTCAGCAGCATTATTGACTCTCGTATGTCCAGGGGCCGTGTACAGTATTTGGTTCACTGGAGGGGCTACGGTCCGGAGGAGGATTCTTGGGTTCCCTCCTCTGATGTTCATGCTCCCGCCCTCCTCCGTGCCTTCCATGCCCGTTTCCCCAATAAGCCTTTTGTCCTCCCGCGGGGGAGGGGTCGTTGAGGGGAGGGTACTGTCAGGGTTTTTCCCTGTTGTGTTTGCCATGTGCTGCTGGCAGCCATTTTACTCACTTCCTGCACTTCCATTTATGGCCAGACTGGTGTGCATCATCCATGTGAGACAGGATGCAGTCTCAGAATTGTGATGTCATCACCTATTATTTAAAGAGCCTCTTTTCAGTATGATTTGCCTTTGCGTTGTCTCAGACCTGTTTGTAAGAGTGCCTGTGTATTACCCTGGCTGCCTGACGTCCTTCCTGGTTACTGATCCCTGGCTTTTTCCTGACTCTGCTGTTTTCCTTGTTCCTGATTCCGGCTCATCTGACTATTCGCTTTGGCTCCTGACTTGGCTCGTCTGACTACCAGCTCTGACTCCTGGCTTGTTATTTAACTTGTGGACTTTTTATTATTTTTTGCTATTAATAAAGGTGTGATTATTTTTGCACTTCTCGTCTCAGTCTGATTCCTGGCACCCTGACAGAGAGAGAGAGAGAGAGAGCAAAAGAGGGGGGAGAGAGAGAGCAAAAGAGGGGGGGAGAAAGAGGGAAAAAGAGAGGGGGGGGTAGCAAAAGAGGGTGGAGAAGAGATAGCAAAAGAGAGGGGGGAGAGAGAGCAAAATAGAGGGGGGAGAGAGAGAGAGAGCAAAAGAGAGGGGAGAGAGAGAGAGCAAAAGAGAGGGGAGAGAGGGAGAGAGGGAGGGGGGAGAGAAAAAGAGCAAAATATTAGGGGGAGAGAGAGCAAAAGAGGGGGAGAGAGATAGCAAAAGAGAGGGGAGAGAGATAGCAAAAGAGAGGGGAGAGAGATAGCAAAAGAGAGGGGAGAGAGATAGCAAAAGAGAGGGGAGAGAGATAGCAAAAGAGAGGGGGAGAAAGAGTGCAAAAGAGAGGGGGAGAGAGAGTACAAAAGAGAGGGGGAGAGAGAGTGCAAAAGAGAGGGGGAGAGAGAGTGCAAAAGAGAGGGGGAGAGAGAGAGAGCAAAAGAGAGGGGGGAGAGAGAGAGAGAGCAAAACAGAGGGGGAAGAGAGCAAAAGAGAAGGGGGAGGGGAGAGAAAGAGAGCAAAATAGAGGGGGGAGAGATAGAGAGCAAAAGAGATGGGGGGAGAGATAGAGAGCAAAAGAGAGGGGGAGAGAGAGAGAGAGCAAAAGAGAGGGGGAGAGGGAGAGAAAGGGGGGAGCGAAAGAGAGCAAAAGAGAGGGGGAGAGAGAGAGAGCAAAAGAAAGGAGGGAGAGAGAGAGCAAAAGAGAGGGGGGAGAGGGAGAGAAAGGGGGGAGCAAAAGAAAGCAAAAGAGAGGGGGAGAGCAAAAGAAAGGGGGGAGAGAGGGGGAGAGAGAGCAAACGAGAAGGGGAGAGAGAGCAAAAGAGAGGGGGAGAGAGAGCGCAAAAGAGGGGGGAGAGCGCAAAAAAAGGGGGGGATGAGAGCAAAAGAGGGGGGAGAGAGAGAGAGAGAGCGAAAGAGAGGGGGGAGAGAGAGCTTAAAAGAAAGGGGGAAGAGAGAGAGCAGGAGAAGGGAGAGAGAGAGCAAAAGAGTGGGGGGAGAGAGAGAGCAAAAGAGGGGGGGAGAGCAAAAGAGAGGGGGGAGAGAGAGCTTAAAAGAAAGGGGGAAGAGAGAGAGCAGGAGAAGGGAGAGAGAGAGAGAGCAAAAGAGAGGGGGGAGAGAGAGAGAGCAAAAGAGGGGGGAGAGCAAAAGAGAGGGGGGGAGAGAGAGCAAAAGAGAGGGGGAGAGAAAGTGCATAAGAGAGGGGGGAGAGAGAGCGCATAAGAGAGGGGGGAGAGAGAGCGCATAAGAGAGGGGGGAGAGAGAGCACATAAGGGAGGGGGGAGAGAGAGATGGCAAAAGAGAGGGGGAGAGAGAAAGATAAAAGGTGGGACCGCTGTACTAAAAAAATGGCCCGTGTACACAGGCTTTAGGACTACTTCATTATAAAGTAACTGAAAAGATGTACTGTGTTTCAAAAAGGCCAAATAAACGCTGGGGGCAAATTTTGCCACATTGTTGTACTGCACATTTTTGGAGAACGGCTTTGGGCTGTAATTCAGAGGCCGTTTAGAGAGAAGCAACAGTGACTTTGAATCTCACCTTCCTTTTAGGATTAACATTTCCAAGTGTTATTTATGTAACACATTTATGCAATCTCCCTTTGTTTTTAAACATTGTTTTGTAGAAACTGCTTTACAAGTTTGCCTAGAACAGTTTGTTACAATTTTGACTGAACTGTAGCATTTTTTCCTTATTAGCTATGTTCCAGCAATAACAGACATGTCTTGTGTTTTGTTTGCTTCTGGTTTATAAAGCAAGTCTTTATGATGTAGAATTATAAAAAGGGTGAGCTAGTAACTAATTCAAATAATTAGGAACATTAGCCTCAATCTCAGAAGTGGCCAATGGCTATTAAAGGGATATGAAACTGAAAAAAAACAAAAAAATGTTTTGTGTGATGCAGAACATACAATTTAAAAAAAAGTTTCCATTTTACTTCAATTATCATAGTATCCATGATATTCTTTGTTGAAGAGGTACATAGGTAGGTGTCTGGAGAACCACATGGCAAGAAATAGTAATAGTGCTCCCGACTTTTCAACAAAAGATGCCAAGAGAATGAGGAAAATCTGTTAATAGAAGTAAATTGTTTGAAATTGCATGCTCTATCTGAATCATGAAATAAATATTTTGGGTTTCATGTCCCTTTAATAGAAACATTTAAAAAACATTTTCCTAAAAATATGAAGAGGGGAACGGGTATTATATAGAAATTACCTAAATATCTGCAATACTTAATTTTCTGCTCTACTTGTAATTGAGATATTTTACAGCTAAACAAAATCTTTCCAGAAAAACATCTATATATTTGAGATATAAAAATGTTATACTTTATATATTATTATTTTTTTTATTGGTTTTTCGTAATATAAAACTGTTTGACATAAGGGGGCCTATTTATCATGATGTGCGCGGACATGATCCGATATTGCGGATCATGTCCGCTGCACATCAATAAATGCTGACCGCATACGCTCTCGGCATTTATCATTGCAACAGCAGTTCTGGTGAACCTGCTGGTGCAATGCCGCCCCCTGCAGATTTGCGGCCAATCGGCCATTAGCAGGGGGTGTCAATCAACCCGATCGTATTCGATCGAGTTGATTCCCGGCGATGTCTGTACGCCTCCTCAGAGCAGGTGGATAAGTTATGAAGTAGCAGTCTTTTGACCGCTGCTTCATAACTTGTGTTTCTGGAGAGTCTGAAGGCTCGCCAGAAACACGGGGCATCAAGTTCCATTCGGAGCTTGATAATTCAGCCCCAAGATAACAATATGTATACAGCATATCCATTTTGTAGGCTTACAGAGACATGATAGTAAAAAGAAAACAACCTGTAACAAGCCATATAACTTTTCTAAGAAAATTCCTACAATACTACCGGCTTTACTATTACAATGAAATATAAAGTTTGATATGCAATAGTTAGGATATGGGTATTCAAAATTGTAATGCTTGTTTTTTAGACTTATGTGTCATAAGTATGTAACATAGTAGTAAATATAATTAAATATCCAACAAGTTTTATAGTATTTTAAGTGAGTTCTCAGCCACAGTAGGTTGTAGATTTTAGAAACTAAATGGATTATCAAAATCAAATCATTATTCGCTAGGTTGTAAGCCTTCAAATAGTCTACATTTTTTCTATGAACTTGTTCCATGTTGAAACATACAAATAAACTGTGAGATGTCACAAGGGGAGCGCAACCTATGATAGAACGCGTTATTAATGTAAATGAAAGAAATATGTCAAAAACTACTCACAGGTTATATATAGTTCATATGGTGAAATAGGATTGCGGTTGCGGTATTTTACGAGAGAAACCGTGGAAAAAAACACTGAGCAAAATTACAAATGTCAGAGTGTATTAGTGGGTGGGTGGGTATATAAAAAGAAAAATTGTTATTGAAGAAGCATAAGTGTTAAGCTTTATACCATGACCACGTGGCTTGTATGAATTGCTATAGGCGTTATAAGTATTAACAGGAACTAGCTAGGTTTCAATTTAAGGGAAGCAAATACCACATATAAGTTGTTCTTTGGGTTAGTTAAATGTTCCTAAGCCAATGTGTTATACTGTTGTATACAGAGATTTGAAAATTATGATTTACATGTATCAGTTAACATTAAAGGGACAGTCTAGTCAAAATTAAAAACTTTCATGATTCAGATAGGGCATGCAATTTTAACCCTTTGAGTTTTTATTTAATAATTTTTTTTTAAAAAACTTTTTTTTTTTTTTTTAAATTTATTTCAGATCCCCAAGACTTACACCGTTGGGGTATTACCTTTCCAACGGTGGGTCTTGGGGGTCTGTAGCTGCTTAGATCCCTGAGATACAGGCTTCTAAGCAGCATGCCCCCTGCTCCTATATTTAACATTGTTAATGTTAAATAAAGTTGCAAGGTGACGTCATCACGTTTATTGCGCGTGACGTCACCACGCAAAAGCCCCGGCGATGCCTTTCATTATGCAGCACCGATTGCCGGGGTAGGAGCGGGTGGGAGCCCCCAGATCTCCCTCAAGTTGGGAGAGTGCTAGTGACGGTGCAGAGCCGTCATTAGCACTCAAGGGGTTAAACAACTAAAAGACTGTCCCTTTAAGAGATTTCCAATACTAAGCACTGATATTCCACATGGCAAACTTCATAAGTCTAACCCTGCTGCATATCTGTCACTAACTGGCTTCAGCAAAGATGATAAGAGCTTCAAAACAAAGATTATCCTAAAATAATGACTGTGGTTAGCCTTATCTACTCAAGTATTGAAGGGACACTGTAACCAAAAATTTGCTTTCGTGATTCAGATTAAGCATGAAATTTTAAGCAACTTTATAATTTACTCCTATTATCAAATTTTCTTCATTCTCTTGGTATCTTTATTTGAAATGCAAGAATGTAAGTTTAGATGCCGGCCCATTTTTGGTGAACAACCTGGGTTGTCCTTGCTGATTGGTGGATAAATTCATCCACCAATAAAAAAGTGCTGTCCAGAGTACTGAAACCAAAAAAAAGCTTAGATGACTTCTTTTTCAAATAATGATAGCAAGAGAACAATGAAAAATTGAAAATAGGAGTAAATTAGAAAGTTGCTTAAAAATTGCATGCTCTTTCTGAATTACAAAAGAAAAAATTTGGCTTCAGTGTCCCTTTAAATCTAAATTGGCTCCTAAACATTTATAAAACAGGAAATAAAAGAAGCTGTACATACGAGGCTGTGTGGCTCTTTTATTGCCTTTTTTATATGTGTCCCTAACTGTCCTCAGCAGGAAACATAGATAAGAGGAAAACAAGTTCAAACATGGCAGCGCCATTACTTTATAGAGTGGAATTTATAAAACTAACAATTTTTTTAGTTACATTACAGGAAAAATGGATACACGAAATATACTGCTACGTCTCATACTGTTTATTATTCTTATAAAAGACATTAAAGTCAAACTTAAAGTTTTATGATTCACATAATAAAAAAAAAAAAAAAAAAAAAAACAATGTTCCAATATACTTCCATTATTAAAAGGTACACATTATTTTATATGCACACTTTCTGAGGCTCAGCTGCTACTGAGCATGTGCAAAAGTGAACAGTATATACGTATATGCATTTTGCGATTGGCTGATGAATGTCACATGACACCAGGGGCATGAAAATTATATTAACTTTGGCATTTGCCTGAAAATATTTGTCTGCTTATTAAAAATTCAAAGTAAATGTTATTTGCATTGTGTAGTTGTCAATTCTTCAATTCTACTTTATTTAGAGGTCCTTTAAAGGGACAGTAAACTCCAAAATTTTCTCTCATGACTTGGATAGAACATACAATTTTAAACAACTTTCCAATTTACTTCTATTATCAAATTTGCTTCATTATCTTGCTATCCTTTCCTGAATGAGCAGCATTGCCCTGCTTGCAGCTAGCTGAACACATCTAGTTATCCAATCACAAGAGACAAATGTGTGCAGGCACCAATCAGCAGCAAGCTCCCACTAGTGTAGGATATGTGACTGTGTATGCTTTTTCAACAAGGGATACCAAGAGAGCAAAGCACCTTTGAAAATTGAAGTGAATTTAAAAGTGTCTTTAAATTACATGCTCTATCTGAATCAAGCAATTAACTTTGACTTTCCTATACCATTAAGCTATGATATATTGATAAAAGGATATTAATTACACACATAAAGCATCAGGCGTACAGACTAGACGGTCACATCTAAACAAAGACTATGGGGCCGAATTATCCCTGTTTCCGTGCGAGCCTTCAAGCTTGCCAGAAACAGTAGTTATGAAGCAGCGGTCTAAAGACCGCTGCTCCATAACTGGTCCGACTGCTCTGAGGCCGCGGACATCAATCCACCCGATCCTATACGGGCTGATTGACACCCCCTGCTATTGGCCGCGAATCTGCAGGGGACGGCATTGCACAATCAGTTCTGGAGAACTGCTTGTGCAATGTTAAATGCCGACAGCGTATGCTGTCGGCATTTATCGATGTGTGGCGGACATGATACGCTACATTGTATCATGTCCGCTCGCACTTTGATAAATTGACCCCTATAGCTTTAAAAGCATCCTTATGAAGTATTTACATAATGAATAAACAAGAAATACTTGAATCTTCCCATGAGGGGACAGTCTTGAAAAGATTTGCTGAAAATACAAGCTGTCTATATTTATGCGGTTATGTAAATGTTGTGAGCTTGCAGATGATGAAACAAAACAAACATATAAATATCACAGGACATAGTCTAAGGTAAACAATTCCATAAGGAGTGACCCTTCTCACGGACCTGTTATTTGACTAGAACCATCATCGCTTCACGTGCAATTTTACCTTTAACCAGTGCCAAGCATGTTCTAATTTCCATGTGTAACTGTTTAACTTGGAATGAACCAACGGCTCTGTGGAAGTTAGCAACAAGCTTTTGGTAGACAAGAGAAATGATAATAATAAGTTCTGAGAAGAGGAGGTGATGATGTAAATGTACCAAATGAATCTAAGGTTTTTCTATCATACATATAAAAGTGCAATCTTTAAACATCATAAATATGTTTTTGTATGAAAAAAGGTGAAAGTTGTTGATTTTCCAGTATAGGAAAATCTGTTTTTTAAAAAAATAAAAAAATAATATATATTTATTTAAAGGGATAGTGTAGTCAAAATTAATCTTTCATGATTCAGATAGCCACCAATCAGCAAGCTGTACTCAGGTTCTGAACCAAAAATGGGCCGATACCTAAGAACAAATAAAAATTGATAATAGGAGTAAATTAGAAAATTGCTTTAAATTGTCTGCTCTATCTGAATCATAAAAGTTTAATTTTGACTACACTATCCCTTTAATATCCCTTTTGTGTAGTTTAGTTTAAAAAAAACTATAAAATTATTTTAGTATTTTGTAATCTTAAAGGGTTGTTAAATTCAAAATGTAATTTTCCATATGCTCCCAGCTAAAGTACAGCCTGCAGAATCCTGATCTGGCAACATTTTACACAGTGATTGCTTGATTAGTGCAGAAACTCACACACACACACATATATATACATTCTTAAAGGCTTTTGAAAAATGAACATTTTCATTTGTGATTCAAACAGAACATACAACTTTATAAAAAAAGTTTCCAATTTACTTCTATTATCAAATTTACTTAGTTCCCATGATATTCTTTATTAAAGGGACACTAAACCCAAATTTTTTCTTTCGTGATTCAGATAGAGCATGCAATTTTAAGCAACTTTCTAATTTACTCCTATTATCAAATTTTCTTCATTCTCTTGGTATCTTTATTTGAAATGCAAGAATGTAAGTTTAGATGCCGGCCCATTTTTGGTGAACAACCTGGGTTGTTCTTGCTGATTGATGGATACATTTACCCACCAATTAAACAAGCGCTGTCCAGTGTCTGAACCAAAAATTGGCTGGCTCCTTAGCTTAGATACCTTCTTTTTCAAATAAAGATAGCAAGAGAACAAAGAAAAATTGATTATAGGAGTATCTTAGAAAGTTGCTTAACCCCTTAATGACCACAGCACTTTTCCATTTTCTGTCCGTTTGGGACCAAGGCTACTTTTACATTTTTGCAGTGTTTGTGTTTAGCTGTAATTTTCCTCTTACTCATTTACTGTACCCACACATATTATATACCGTTTTTCTCGCCATTAAATGGACTTTCTAAAGATACCATTATTTTCATCATATCTTATAATTTACTATAAAAAAATGATAAAATATGAGGAAAAATTGAAAAAAAAAAACAATTTTTCTAACTTTGGCCCCCAAAATCTGTTCCATATCTACAATCACCAAAAAACACCTATGCTAAATAGTTTCTAAATATTGTCCTGATTTTAGAAATACCCAATGTTTACATGTTCTTTGCTTTTTTTGCAAGTTATAGGGCCATAAATACAAGTAGCACTTTGCTATTTCCAAACCATTTTTTTTTCAAAATTAGCGCTAGTTACATTAGAACACTGATATCTTTCAGGAATCTCTGAATATCCATTGACATGTATATATTTTTTTTTAGTAGACAACCCAAAGTATTGATCTAAGCCCATTTTGGTATATTTCATGCCACCATTTCAGCGCCAAATGCGATCAAATAAAAAAAATGTTCACTTTTTCACAAATTTTTTCACAAACTTTAGGTTTCTCACTGAAATTATTTACAAACAGCTTGTGCAATTATGTCACAAATGGTTGTAAATTCTTCTCTGGGATCCCCTTTGTTCAGAAATAGCAGACATATATGACTTTGGTGTTGCTTTTTGGTAATTAGAATGCCACTAAATGCAACTGCGCAACACACGTGTATTATGCCCAGCAGTGAAGGGGTTAATTAGGGAGCATGTAGGGAGTTTTTTGGGGTAATTTTAGCTTTAGTGTAGTGTAGTAGACAACCCCAAGTATTGATCTAGGCCCATTTTGGTATATTTCATGCCACCATTTCACCGCCAAATGCGATCAAATTAAAAAAAAAAACGTTACATTTTTCACAATTTTAGGTTTCTCAATGAAATCATTTACAAACAGATTGTGCAGTTATGGCACAAATGGTTGTAAAGGCTTCTCTGGGATCCCCTTTGTTCAGAAATAGCAGACATATATGGCTTTGGCGTTGCTTTTTGGTATTTTGAAGGCCGCTAAATGCCGCTGCGCATCACACGTGTATTATAGCTAGCAGTGAAGGGGTTAATTAGGTAGCTTGTAGGGAGCTTGCAGGGTTAATATTAGATTTAGTGTAGAGCTCAGCCTCCCACCGTAAACATCAGACCCCCTGATCCCTCCCAAACAACTCTCTTCCCTCCCCCACCCCACAATTGTCCCCGCCATCTTAAGTACTGGCAGAAAGTCTGCCAGTACTAAAATAAAAGCTATATTTGTTTTTTTGGTGGTTTTTTTAAAAAGCATATTTACATATGCTGCTGTGTACTATCCCCCCTTAGCCCCCAACCTCACTGATCCCCCCCAAACAGCTCTATAACCCTCCCACTCTAACTTAATGGGCGCCATCTTGGGTACTGGCAGCTGTCTGCCAGTACCCAATTTAGACGAAAAAATGTTTTTGTTTTGCATTTTTTTTAACTTTTCTGTAGTGTAGCTTCCCCCCACACAAAAACCAACCCCCCACCCCTCCACGATCTCTTTTTGTGGGTTTTTTTTGTGTGATTATGGCCCTTTTAACTTTTTACTTTTTATTGATTTTCTGTAGTGTAGCGGTTCCCACCCGCTCCCGCCCCATGCACGCACCCGCCCGCCACCCTCCGTGCACGCGCGCACGTCCGTGCGCGCCCCCGACGGTCCCGCCCCCGATCCCGCCCCCCCCCCGACGTCACATGGCACACCGATGGCTGCCCACCCACCTCCCAAGTCGGCTCCCACCCACCAACAATACCGGCCATCGATGTCCGGTGCAGAGAGGGCCACAGAGTGGCTCTCTCTGCATCGGATGGCCATGTATGGTTATTGCAGGATGCCTCCTTATCGAGGCATCACTGTAATAACCGGAAAGCAGCTGGAAGCGAGCAGGATCGCTTCCAGCTGCTTTCCACACCGAGGACGTGCAGGGTATGTCCTCAGGCGTTAACTGCCTTTTTTTTGAGGACGTACCCTGCACGTCCTCGGTCATTAAGGGGTTAAAATTGCTACTCTATCTGAATCATCAAAGAAAACATTTGGGTTCAGTGTCCCTTTAAAGAGATACCCAGGTAGATGTCTGGAGCACTACATGGCAGGAAATAGTGCTGCCATCTAGTTCTCTTGCAGAGGAATAACATTCCAGCTGCCCTATAATGCTCCTGACATATACACACGCTCCTGAGCTTATGTCCCTGCCTTTGAACAAAAGATACCAAGAGAACAAAGAAAGTTTAATAAAAGAAGTAAATTAGAAAGTTGTATAAAACTGTATGCGCTATCTGAATCAATAAACAAAAAAAATTGGGTTTATGCCCCCTTCACTGAACATATGCAAAACAATGAAAACGTTGCCAACATAATAACAATTTTAAACAAGTGTTTGGAATTTCCTTTTTAACTCCAGAGACAAATTGAAAGGACATTTGTTTTTTGTGACAAATGATTTATATGAAACAAGGCTAGATTACAAGTGATGCACTAAACACTGCGTGCGTAAATGAGTGGCGTGTGCAAACTTCAGGACTTCGGATACCACCACCGTATTAACTTCTTCTTCCCTTAGACTTCAAAGGAACGTGCTATATAAGAATAAAAACAAACACTTATCGCTCACACGCTAAACTGACTGCGTTTAACCAAGTGCGCTAAACCCAAAGGTAGTTTTGCATATTTTACATTCCAATGTTTTTCACATAAAAGAAAATATTCTTTTTATATGCTTATATTTTGTAAAATATATATCTATGCCTATATATCTATATGCACATGTACAGGGAAAGATATATACAGATATATATAGGAATATCTATTTAAAAATAAAAAAAACATTTCCCCCTATGTGAAGAACATTGGAATACAAAATATTTACAGTAAATACACAGTAAGACACATTATTAAATATTAATATTGAATACAATCAACTATATATATACAGTATATATATATATATATACACATACACACACAGTATATGCATACACACAATAATAGAGGACAGCACTCCTATTAAATATAAAAGTATATATTATTTATAGAAATGTATCAATGGTGCTGAGGACTAGGGTGTACTCCAGATATAAACACCCCTGAAAAATAGACATATATATATAAATATATATTGTCCCCACACTCACATGATGTATATGTGAGTGTATGTATGGACATTTTACTTCTAGGATCTAATACTCGTGTTTATTGATTGTTGTATTATTTTGGATGAATTAAACTTTTTTCACTTTTGCATATCAATTCAGGTGATATACATTATTTATTCATGTGAGTGCGGGACAATATATATATATATATATATACATATATACATACACACACACACACAAACATATATACATACACACACACACACACAACCTTTCAAGCAGGGGATCTGCACACACATCAAACTTCCAACTTCCGGGGTGCTCTGGGTATAAAGAATAGACAATTAAATAAACAGGTCCCGCACTCTCCGTTATGAAAACACAAACTTCTTTATTTGAACTGTGACGTTTCAAGGTAGTTAAAGGGACACTAAACCCAAAATCTTTCTTTCATGATTCAGATAGAGAATAGAAATTTAAACAACATTACAATTTACTTCCATTATTTATTTTGCTTCATTTTTTAAATATCCTTATTTGAAGAAAAAGCAATGCACATGGTGAGCCAATCACATGATGCTTCTATGTGCAGCAACCAATCAGCAGCTAGTGAGCATATCTAGATATGCTTTTCATCAAATACTATCAAGAGAATAAAACAAATTAGATAATATAAGTAAATTAGAAAGATGTTTAAAATTGCATTCTCTTTCTAAATCATAAAAGAAAAAATGTGGGTGGCATGTCCCTTTAACCCCTTCCTCAGACAGACTGTCCTGTCTGAGGAAGGGGTTAACTACCCCAAAACGTCACAGTTCAAATAAAGAAGTTTGTGTTTTCATAACGGAGAGTGCGGGAACTGTTTATTGAATTAAATATATATATACACACACACACACACACAGTACTGTGCAAAAGTCTTACAACACCAATAGATTTGTTGTTTTAGCAAAGTTTCAATAACCATCCATATTTTTTTTTCCGCCTCTTTATTAAAGTGACATAATACTCATATGGTAAATCACTTGAAACTGATGCAGCATAACCGTAAAAAGCTGACAGGAAAATATCACCTGAGCATCTCTATGTAAAAAAGGAAGATATTTTACCTCACAATCTCCTCAGCTCAGCAGAGTAAGTTCTGTGTAAAAAGTTATACTCAGTTACTGCCCAGCCGCAGGTAAAAAAAAATAAAAAATGAAGAAATGAACAGCAGCCAATCAGCATCAACAGTGCTGAGGTCATGAACTCTTTTACTGTGATCTCATGAGATTTCACTTAACTCTCATGAGATTTCATTTCATAGTAAACTTCCTTTAAACTGAATAGGGAAATAACATGAGAGTGCACAAGGCTCAACCCCTTATCTGGGGACAGACATACTGATTTGCTGTTTAGGAGTCCTTTACAATGGGATGTGGCTACTGAGGAACTTTTGAGGTAAAATATCTCCTTTTTTACATAGAGATGTTCAGGTGATATTTTCTAGTCAGCTTTTTACAGCTATGCTGCATCACTTTCAAGTGTTTCAACATTTGGGTATTATGGCCCTTTAAAGTGAAAGTCAATCCTAGCGTTTGACCATTGAAACAAATAAAGGTGACTTTCATTCATGACTTTTCCACCTCTTAGCCAATAGCCATGCGGGAAATCTGGCTCCCAAGGGCGCCAAGCCGGATGTCCCACACGGCTATTGGCTAAGAGGTGAAAATGTCACCTCTCTAGCAAAACAGCGTTCTGACGTGGGCTGCCTTAGCAGCTCAGAACGGCGAACACTTGAAACAAGTAAAGGAGCTTTCAGCATGAAGTATTTTATACTTCATGAATAAAAGTCACCTTTATTTGTTTCAATGGTCAATCCTAGCGTTTCACAAACGCTAGGATTGACTTTCACTTTAAGATACAAACAGAAAATACAGGAAACATGTACACAAAATATAAAAAAACACAATTTTCAGAACAAAATGGCTTCTTCAGGCAAAAAGTCAGTATTTAGTGTGACCGTGACGTCTCTTGGCACTAAGCACATCTTGAACTCTTTTGGGGAGAATGTCCTGAAGTAATTTTCTGGTGTTTTATACCAGGCTTCTTTCAGTACTTCCCAGAGTTCCTCTTTAGATTTAGACTGTTTTTTATTTCTTTCTCTGTCCATGGATCCCATACTGCCTCTATAATATTCAGGTCTGGACTCTGGGGAGGCCAGTCCATGACTGTCAGTGTTTTATCAGCTGTTTTTCTCTCCAAATATGATTTCACTGCATTAGCAGTGTGCTTGGGATCATTATCATGCTGAAAAATAAAACCATTCCCAATCAGGCGCTTTCAAGATGGAATAGCATAATGAATTAAAGCCTGTTTGTACTTTTCAGCATTCATGATCCCATCAATTCGGACAATATCCCCATCACCACTGTCAGAAATGCAGCCCCAAACCAGGACAGACCCTCCACCATGTTTCACTGAAGGCCAGAAGCAAGCATTCTTCCATCTCTCTCCAACTCATCTTCTCACATATTGTCGACGATTGGACCCAAAAATTTCAAACTTGGATTCGTCATTCCATAACACTGTTTTACACTGATCTTCACTCCAATCTTTATGAGCTTTAGCATATCTTAGACTTTTCACCCTGTTCCCCTTCCAAAAAAGGGGTTTCTTGGCTGCTACCCTTCCACAAAGACCATTCCTGATCAAGCTTATTCGGACTGTAGAAGGGTCAACTTGGCATCCCGATGAAGCTGCCAGATGCTGAGCCAGGTCCTTGCTGGACTTCTTCCGATCTCTCAAAGAAGAAACTCTGAGAAACTTCTCATCAGATTTTGAAGGTTTTCTTGGCCTTCCAGTCCTTTTTTGTCACTGACCTCTACTAATTCTTCAAATTTCTTTATAACAGCTTGAATACCACATCTTGAGTATCCAATTTGTTTGCTGATTTCCCTTTTAGAGTGGGCTTGCTGATGTAAAAGTATGATTTTATGTCTGTCAAATTCTGTGATCTTTGGCATTTTGAATAGAATGATGTGATTGAAAGTTAGTCTTATTAGCAAACTTCCAATGAATTAAACTCATACCACATGTGTATGTAATGCTCAAGCACGTCTTCCACAATCCTTGTGTAATAGACCTTTTTCACAGCAGTCATTTTGACATGAAATAGTAGGACAAATATAGGTGTCAGCAATGACATTAATTAGGGTTCCATTCCATTTAGGTTTACAAGATCCAGGTTCCTGCTATTGCTCAACTGTGAGTGGAGGTCACACTTAATACTTGCCACTTTAGCCTATTTTTTTTTTTTTAATACTGCATACAATTACCCTGTATTTTCTGGATATATATATATATATATATATATATATATATATATATATATACACATATACATATATATATATATATATATATATATATATACACACATATACATACATATACATACATACACACACACTATTTCATCATATACATCCTTATCCTTATACAGGGTGTTCAGTATATATAACTGTGGCAGTTTGAAGCACATTATGTACTATGTAGTAGTTTCATATATCAATAATTACTTTTTGTATTACTGAATGATAATATCTTCCAACAAGAGTAACAAAAAAATGTGCAAATGAATATTACAATGATAAAGAATTTGCACTCTAATTTCTTGGAATACTAAGATAAAGACAATCAATAGTAAATATGTCATTATAGATTTACTTAAGCCAAAAAGATTATTGACATCAGCATTGTTACTGTTAATTAACTGGCATCCAGTTTTCAAAAGCCCAGAGGAAACAACAATACTACTACATAAAAATGTATTTAAAGGGACAAAATAGTCAAATCTAATGGGGATACAACACAACATTTTTCTTTGATGATTCAGATAGCACATAAAATTTTAAACAACTTAAGCATCCAATTTACTTGTCTTCAAATTTGCTTCATTTTCTTTTTATCTTTTTTATAAGGAATGCACTACTGGGAGCTAGCTGAACACTTTGGTAAGCCAATGATAAGAGGCATATATGTGCAGCCACCAATCAGAAGCTAGCTACCAGCTATTGAGCCTATCTATGTATGCTTTTCAACAAAGGATACCAAGAGAACTAAGCAAATTACATATTAGAAGTCAATTGGAAAGTTGTTTAAAATTGTGTGGTCCATCTGAAGCACAATATAAAAAATGTGGGTTTCATGTCCCTTTAAACTTTCATGGTTTGTACAGAGCAGGTAATTTTAAACAACTTTTCGTTTTACTCCCGTTATCAAATTTGATC
Source organism: Bombina bombina (assembly GCF_027579735.1). NCBI lineage: Eukaryota > Metazoa > Chordata > Amphibia > Anura > Bombinatoridae > Bombina > Bombina bombina. The sequence continues at coordinate 48,579,621 of NC_069506.1, forward strand.
TATTCACTTGGTGTCCTTTGATGAAGAGTAAATGTAGCTAGACTCCTTGGAGGTTTACAAGCGTGCATGGGTCTTTAGCACGCTATGGTAGCAGTGTTTGCAACAATGTTTTTAGCAATGTTATACAGTGTTGCAAACACTGCTGTCATCGAATACTCGTTCCCGAGCTTCTACTACTTGTTCTATCTAAATCAACAAAGTTTAATTTTGATATTGCTGCCCCTTAAAAAGTACACAGTATAAAAAAACATGTCATCCATATGCATTTGTAATAGTTTTTTTCTGTTTATAGCTGCATATACTATATTGTTTGTAAGATAGAATTCCTAGATGCCTGGTGGCTAACTGGTGACAGAGAGTAAGCAAGCTGCTATCAGAGGTAAAAGGACAAGTAAATACAGTAGATTTGCATAATCAACAAATGCATGATAAAAAGACAATACAATAGCACTTAGTCTAAGCTTCAAATGAGTAGTAGATTTTTTTCTGACAAATTTTAAAGTTATTTCTATTATCACTCCCCCTGTACCATGTGACAGCCATCAGCCAATCACATATGCATCTACATATAATCTGTGAAGTCTTGCACATGCTCAGTAGGAGCTGGTGACTCAAAAAGTATAAATAAAAAGACTGTGCATGTTTTGTTAATGGAAGTAAATGAGAAAGTGGTTTAGAATTGCTGCTATATCTGAATCATGAAAATTTAAATTTTGACTTCAGTGTCCCATGTTGTCCTATGGAGAAAGAATGAATGTACCATTTTATATATCTTGAAAGCGCAAATACTGTATTTTACTACATAAAACATCTACACTTACTCCCTCTTAGAGTTGGCACCAAGGTGGTATTTACCAACAAGGACATTATTTTTAACCCTTTAAGGACACAGCTTTCAGTTTGCTCAATTGTTTTATGACGGAAAAATTCCGTCATATGTCCTTAAGAGGTTAAGTTTCGGGTTAAAGGGTTAGAAATATTTACTCGTGTAACGCTATAAAAAATATATTATCACACAGTTAAAGTTTCATAAATTATTACCAATTAATTCTTACCTTGAAACAAAGCTTTAATGTTTAGGAAAATTATATTTTAATTTCCCTTGTAAACGTCCGTAACGACCGCCCATAAATGTAGGCTGTAGTTACACATAATGTATGCCATCCCCTCCTCCAATGGCGCTTCAGCAATGATCCCTTAATTAGCATATTTAAATAACAGTTTTTCCTCAATCTCGGCATGCGCAATCTAATGTGTGGGCACTCGCATGCGCAATGAAATGTTGTCACTTAATCCTCCATTTTTGTGTACCTACTCTTATCAGACACATCGTGTTTGCTACTCATAATCTAGCTGCTGTTTTAGACAGCTTGCATTGACTTGTCAATCTGAGCAATTGAATAGGGGTCAAAAAGTAAAACATGCAACACCCACAGCGTCGCCCGGGATTGAGCGGTCTGCTGCACCACTCCCACTCCTATGTCCAGTGCCTCTTCATCGGCAGCAAGGTGATAATTACGCGGCGGCTGAAACTCCAAGAGAGAAGATAGATATGCGCATGCGTTGCCTAAACTTAATGTAAATGCGCATGCGGGATGCCATCATAGTTCTACCTAGGTAGAACGCTGTAATTAGACAGCATAATGAAGCAAAAGAAGGGTTTGGCAGAACTTATATTTTCAAGTCCAATTTTCAGGTAAACGATAAAAATTTACTAATAGGTGTTATTTGATGACTTGTACAACAAAATATGTTTTAAAAAATTGATTATTTTTTGGGGGGTTTCCTATCCCTTTAAATATCAAAAATAAAAATGGAAAGAAGACCCTGAAATGCTGATGTGTCTTTTATTTTTAGAGGAATCTACTTATAAACAAATAATCATTTAAAATCAATCCTGACATTTTTAGTTTCTAAATGTTATGCTGTGCAATCATTTATGCAAATGAATGCTAATAATTTTAGGTAGTATTTTTATATGTAGCCCATTCTCTCTAACACATAAAATATAAGGATTTTTACTGTAAGTTCTACACAAGGGACGGGTGAAATAGATGTTTAGGGTGGCTACGCACCAGGTATTTTACTGACACGGCCTGCATATATTTATTTTTTATTTTTTTATTTTTTTTAAAATAGTTTTTATTGAGGTAAGTCAAATGGCATACAGCTTATGCATTTCAACAAATATAAACAATAACATAACATGGTACATAAACTTTAAGGCATGAGGCGTGTGAACACCTCGGATAGAACACGTACCTCGTTTTTACAGAGGCCGTCATGTTAGAGTCAAACTGGGCAGTACAGAACACATTTGCCCAATCTAGTGGTTATGTAACTAGGACGGCTTTAAAGACAGTAGGTAGAGTCATTAGGACTAATGCAAAAGGAGAAAAAAAGAAAAAACAGTAAAAAAAAACAGATGTTGTAGGCATAATGAGTAAAAGAGCAACGATGAGGTCTAGCTTCACAGCGTGCATTGTGTGGGAGACAAGAGAGGCCGTAATGATCCAGCCACTGGCTCTCTTGGTCGTCCCGTGTCTGGCTTCCTCACCTAACAGGGTGTCAGGGGAGGTCTCTAAGGGTGTGTCGGTAAGGTCAGGTGTTGTGCAGTCTGGTTGTGTATTGAATCAGACATGTGGGTGTCCCAAGGTTCCCAGATAAGGCAGAAATCTGACAATTTCTTACGTTCATTGTAGACATAGGTCTCCATGTTTCTAATGTAGTTCGCACATTCTATTACTCCCCGCCATTTGGGGGGCTGGCTTTTCTTCCAGTTTCTGGCAACCAACAGCTTTGTGGAAATGAGGATATATATAAGTAAATTTCGTTTAATGTTAGGGAGCGAGTCTACCCCTATATGCAGAAGCGCCAGAGCCGGTTTCAGTGTTTCTACGAGCCCTAATTTCTTGCATAGGGTTTCTACCCTTTTCCAAGTGTCTGTCAATCTTGGGCAAGACCACCAGACATGGATCGGGGTGCCCCGTTCATCGCATTCCCGCCAGCACATGGGCGAGTGATCGGGATAGAGTCTTTGCAGTTTAGTGGGTACTAAATGCCATCTCGTAATGAGTTTGAAATAGAGCTCGTACAAAGTAACACAGTGGGTAGCCTTTTTAGTGATACTGATTGTTTCCTCCCATACTTCTAATGGGTAGGTACATTGTAGGTCTTTTTCCCATGCCTCCATATGGATCGTTTTAGAGGGGATGGAGTCTCCTAATAGGCACTGATAATGCACAGTTAGAGGTTTGTAGAGTTGGAGATTAGCCCTCCATCTCTGTTCCCACAGTGTGGGGACCCTCAATTCATCGTCCAAGAAACCCCAGGATTTCATAAGCGCTCTGAGGCGTAGGAGTGTGAAGTGGAATCTCGGGGCCACTGTAGGTAGGGCTAGCATGGTCGTATGGGCTTTCAGTTTCCTATTATCATAGAAATCAGACAGAGAAGCCACTCCCGTGGTAGACCACGAGCTGGTGGGGATATCAGATAGTCCCAGGAGGAGGCCCCGAATAGAATGTGCAGGCGAGGGGTGCGGGGCAATGAGTCTGCTATGTCTCAGTTTCAACCAGGTTTCCTGGCATCCCTTGACTATATCATTAGAGATGTGAATTTTTGCCCGCCAATGCGGCGGGAGCCATAGAAGGTCCTCTAATTCCACCAGAGCCGGCAAGGAAGCCTGCTCTATCTCTCTCCATCTGGTCGCCGGCAGGTCATTGCCCCACGCTGAGGCATGGGTGATCATTGCTGCCTCATGGTATTTCCTCACATTAGGAAGACCCGCTCCACCTTTCTCTACAGGCATTTGTAGTATATGGGCTGCAACTCGAGGTCTCTTATCTTGCCAAGTGTAGGCATTGAAGACAGTCTGGAACTTCCGAGTCAGAGAGGTCGGAAGTGGGATGGGGATACATCGAAACGCGTATGTGAGCCTGGGTAGGACCATCATTTTGAGGGCCGCCACTCTACCGAACCACGAGATCTCACTATATCTATTGGTGGTCAATTCGAATGTAATCTCCTTCAGCAGTTTCTCATAGTTTTCTTTAATGATGATGTGTTTAGAGTGGGAGAGAAACACTCCTAGGTGTCTAATTCCCTTGGTGGACCAATTAAAAGGGTATAGGAGTCGAATGCTGTGTTCCTCCTCCAAGGGGAGGTTAAGGGAGTACACTTCAGTTTTGTTAACATTTATTTTGTAATAGGAAAGTTCGCCAAATTTCTGCAGTAAGCGAAATAATGGAGCGAGGGAATCCAGAGGATCCGTGAGAAAGACCGTGAGGTCGTCTGCGAACAAAGCCAGCTTCTGTATGGTGTCATGGAGCTGGAGCCCCTGTATTTCAGGGCATTTCCTAATGGCTGCGCCTAGGGGTTCGATCGCTAGTACGAACAGTAAGGGGGACAGGGGGCAACCCTGCCTCGTCCCGTTCGCTATCCGTATTGTAGGGGAGCAGAAACCCAAACCTCTCACCACAGCAGTGGGGCATGAATAGAGCGCCATAGCGGCTCTGATGTATGTATCCGGTAGACCGAACGCCTCCATGGTCTGGGTTAAGTAAGCCCACCTCACTCTGTCAAACGCTTTTTCAGCGTCGAGTGACAGAGTGAGCATGGGCAGACGGCCTGCATATATTTAAAGGGACAGCTAACCCCTTTAATTTGTTCCCAATTATCTATTTTACCTTCTGGAGTGTATTATTTTTTTTTTACAAATAGCAACTTTGCCTTTATAGTGACATTTAAATGACATGATTTTGCCTGTGGTATCCCTGGCGATACTGAAAGTTTCTATACTTAAGTATTGGCTATAGAAAAGATGTGTAAACATAGCCAGCAGAAGGAATTACACTTTCAGTGGGAGGTAACGTAATAAAATGTTAATTTCCAAATGTTCTCTCTAAGTATTGGGATTTGGTATATAAACAGAGATAAGGTAAGGATGCATTTTTTGTCCAGTGATAGAATAAGGAGATCTGATTTCCCTGAAAGCTCAACCCATTTTGATGGGTTGTGGTGTCAAAGAACAGTTATTTCATATACAAAAATAAACTTAACCCCTTAACGACCAAGGACATGCCAGGCACGTCCTACAAAAAAACGGTCGTTAACGACCAAGGACGTGCATGGCATGTCTTCTGGGGTTTCAAGCACTGGAAGCGATCATGATCGCTTCCAGACGATTTCAGGGTGTGTTTTATTTTAGACGATTTCAGGGTGTGTTTTATTTTAGTACTGGCAGACTTTCTGCCAGTACTTAAGATGGCGGTGAAAATTGGGGGGTGGGGGAGGGAAGAGAGCTGTTTGAAAGGGAGAAATAATTTCAGTGAGAAACCTAAAGTTTGTGAAAAAGTTAACGATTTTTTTATTTGATCGCATTTGGCGGTGAAATGGTGGCATACAATATACTAAAATGGGCCTAGATCAATACTTTGGGTTGGCACACGTCAAGGGTTATTCAGGGATTCCTGACAAATATCAGTGTTACAATGTAACTATCGCTAATTTTTAAGAAAAAAAAAATGGTTTTGAAATAGCAAAGTGCTACTTGTACTTATTGCCCTATAACTTGCAAAAAAAGCAAAGAACATGTAAACATTGTGTATTTCTAAACTCAGGACAAAATTTAGCATGGGTGTTTTTTGGTGGTTGTAGATGTGTAACAGATTTGGGGTAAAAGTTAGAAAAAGTGTGTTTTTCCATTTTTCCCTCATATTTTATAAAAAAAAATATAGTAAATTATATGATATGATGAAAATAATGGTATCTTTAGAAAGTCCATTTAATGGCAAAAAAAACTGTATATAATATGTGTGGGTACAGTAAATGAGTAAGAGGAAAATTACAGCTAAACACAAACACCGCAGAAATGTAAAAATAGCCTTGGTCCTTAAAGGGACACTGAACCCAATTTTTTTCTTTTGTGATTCAGATAGAACATGCAATTTTAAGCAACTTTCTAATTTACTCCTATTATCTTTTTTCTTTGTTCTCTTGCTATCTTTATTTGAAAAAGAAAGGCATCTAAGCTTTTTTTATATTTTCAGAACTCTGGACAGCAGTTTTTTATTGGTGGATGAATTTATCCACCAATCAGCAAGGACAACCCAGGTTGTTCACCAAAAATGGGCCGGCATCTAAACTTACATTCTTGCATTTCAAACAAAGATACCAAGAGAATGAAGAAAATTTGATAATAGGAGTAAATTAGAAAGTTGCTTAAAATTTCATGCTCTATCTGAATCACAAAAGAAAAAAATTGGGTTCAGTGTCCCTTTAACAGTAAGAAAATTGAAAAATGGTCTGGTCACTAAGGGGTTAAAGGGACATGAAACCGGGGGGCGGAGCCAACTGCCTACATGGCCGGACGCATGCTGCAAGAGCTCTGACTCTAAATTGTGAATTTGGAGTTATACCACGATCTACGATATAACTATGCATCATGATTGAACATATCTACATGTTCTCTATAAACAGCTTACTGCTCATTTAGCCTGGGTGACTTTATACTCAATACAACCCCGACTTGGGTTCTGCAGCGTGGCCTGGAGGGAGCAGTCTAAAAATGGCGACAACGGAGGATTGGGAGCTGATGGCGTTGGGCTTTATTGAGGCCTCCCACCGACTATTAGAGACTCAGCTATTCAAAAGCTTAGCTACAGCACCCTTCAACTATACCATCCCTGCTCTGACGGGCCACGGTCGAGATATTTGCAGCGCGATAGGAACCATGCGGTGCATAGCTACTGACACCTGCAACTCTAAGGCGGAGGTTCCGCTTTACAATATTGAACCGCACCAGACATCTCTAGTTGGCAGCTGGAAGAGTATGGATCAACGCGAATCCTTCACCTCTCTAACTCCTGAGAGCTGCTGCGCACTTGGGCCTACCTCCTATCGAGCTGCTGGTGAGTCGTGCATATCACCGGGGGCGGAAGATTGTGTCAACCTAGCTGCACGCATTGCCCCTGGGCTGCCCGATGGGACGCAGAACTTTAGAAATATCCAGCTCCCTCTTACAACCTTGCCTGTGGCTGCTCAGACACCGCTCCTAAATTTGCCTACAGCTGCGGTTCATGAGAAACTTTCAGACCGCGACTTTGGTTGTGGGACTTTCCCTTTACTCCGTGAGGTAGCAGCAGAACTGACTGTATCTGGGCTTGCGGTTGCCCCTACTAGAAGTAAGCTTAAAGGGAACATGCCAGAATACTCAAGAGAGTACTTCAACCCCCCCATACCTAAACTGACAACTGGAGTGGGTTAGAGTCTAATAAGTGAGTGGAGAGCAGCAGGACAGCTCCACCGCAGCCTCTTATAACATTTTGTGTACTTTTTCCCCCCCTAAGAGGCTGGGATCCCGGTGGCGATCTGATCTATTTCAAGCCTATCATCTAGCCTACTCCAAGGATAATGTTTTGCAGTGTTTGAGCAGACTTGAACCCAATAATAGAAATGAGCCATTGTTCTGTTAGCAAAGCAGAGGTGTGCCCAGTCTTTTAGGACACACTGCTGCAGCATACATGGCTATTTAGTTTGCATGCTAGATGTGGTTTAAACATAATGTTTTATTGATAAGATTGCATCTCTTTAGTTTCAACGCTAGAAAACAAGGAAAAATGAAGTGAAAGTTTTTTGTTTGTCTTTTACCCCCTAAGCAATTTACTTCTATTTTCCCCTTATACGTCCCTGAAATTGTGTATATGGGTATTGCACCTCTAATCTACCAGGAAAAAGCTCATATTAATATCTATAATATGCTCTATTCTAAATGTGAAGTTTTCTATGAGTATGCTTAACGTTTAAAGGGCCACTAAACCGAAAATATTTCTTTCATGATTCAGATAGAGAGTAGAAAATTAAACAACATTACAATTTACTTCCATTATTTATTTTGCTTCATTTTTTAAATATCCTTAGTTGAAGAAAAAGCAATGCACATGGTGAGCCAATCACACAAGGCTTCTATGTGCAGCAACCAATCAGCAGCTAGTGAGCATATCTAGATATGCCTTTCATCAAAGAATATCAAGAGAATGAAACAAATTAGATAATATAAGTACATTAGAAAGATGTTTAAAATTGCATTCTCTTTCTAAATCATAAAAGAAAAAATGTGGGTGGCATGTCCCTTTAAGTGAGATAATCATTACTTCTTTATTCATATGTGCATTTATCATAAGTTATATTAGGACATTACACTTTGAGTACTGAGTCTTATTTTCTTGTAAGGTGGGCGTAGCCAGCGGTCGAGGCTCCGCCTAAACAGTTAGCCAGTACAGTGCTATAGCTGTCCTATAAGGTACAATTCTCTGTCCCCTTCTTTATACAAATGTTCTTCCTATCGCCCTTAGCTAATTTCTGCTAAAAATACTGTTAGCGTACATTATAATCTGTCACAGGGCACAGGTAGCAAACTAAGCGCAGTCTTTTATAGTTAGGAACACTGCTAATATAAAAATCCCACCCTGGCTCCTACATCCCAATTAAAGCTTAAAATTTACTGTGTCTTCATGACATATCTATTCATTGTAATAAATGCACATATATGCCCTTTCATGATAGTCCTAGATTATTGCTCATTAGTATAGTCACATATCACTATGGGTAACTATGTTCCTAACATAGTATTCCCGCAGGCTGTCCCTGCAGTATATACAGTTTCCCTCATCATAGTCCCAGAGCTAAGCTTTATAAGATGTGTCAGACCCATACAGTTAGACCTTTTTCCCTTGATATTTTGGATATGACATTGTCCCATTATGCACTGGTTCTTTGTTGAGCATTTATTGTTAACCCATATATGCTTCTTTTCATATAGCTAGTTGAGTCACCCTGAGGCATGTTTACACTATATTATAAGAACGCAGCCTAATTTACTAAACTCACCATACCCAGGTTACCACCTCCCCCCCCCCACATAGTATATCTCCTTGTTTAGGAGAGCTAACTACGCGGTCTTTCTGTTACTTGTACCCCATCTTCACTACCTTCTTTATGAATATATTTCTTTAAACATTGTTACAGCACTCATCTTCCCATGGACATATTGTCTTTAATGATAGTTAGAAGGGATTAACCCTGGTTCTATTTGCATGTTTTTCTTTTGATATAATCCCTAGCAGTGTGTTAATACAGAATAATAATCTTTAAAAAAAATCTGAGGTAAACAAAACAAGATCCATGAGTGATCTCCTATTTAACAGGTAGCCTCCCATGTTGGTAAACCTCTCACTTAGCCAGGGGTCCAAGAGTGGCCCTTTTAAACAAGAAAGGAGGCTTATACCATTATGGGCATGATTGTATTGTGCCTCTGAAAAACTTTTTCAACATTAGTTACCTTGTTGTTTTGTTTTCAACTGTATGATGAATCCTATACTGTGTTATTGTGATGGCACTTGTGAAATGTTCTATATATCTTGTTTATATGCCAAATTTTACCTCAATAAAAAATATTTAATAAAAAAAAAAAAAGGGACATGAAACCCAAAATTGTTCTTTTATGATTCAGAGGATATCATTTAAAATAATTTACAATTTACTTATATTATCAAATTTGCTTGGTTCTCTTGTTATTCTTTGTTGAAGATATCTAGATAGATAGAGTGAACATGTCTGAAGCTCTACATGACGGGTAATAGTGCTGCCATCTAGGACTCTTAACATTGTTGCAAAACTGCTGCCATTTACAGTGCTATAGACACATGTACACTCATGAGCTTCCTGCTTTTCAACAAAGGTTAACAAGAAAATGAAAAAAATTTGAAGTAAACTGAAAACTTTTTAAAATAGTATATTCTCTCTGAATCAGGAAAGAAAAAGTTTGGGTTTATGTCCCTTTAAAGGAGCAATCCCTTATACATTTTATACTTTGTTGCTAGCGTAACAAGTAATTGGAAATGGGTTATACTAATTTTAAGGTTCAGGTCAATGAACAAAAAAAAGCATACAAATTATAAAATTGTCTTCGTTTTCTTGTTATTCTTTGTAGAAAATCAGGAAGGTATTTTTGTTATTTATCAGTCTCCTAGTTTAATTTAAATGTCCACCTCAGCTAGCTTTATTTTTGTGAACAGCAGAAGCGGGTAATTAGAAGAGCCTCTTATGAGAGCATAGAGATCTGGGGATTGTAGTCCTCATCGGTTAACATTCCTAACGCTTGAAGTTTTTAGAACTACAATTCCCACTTTACCAAATAAGGACTACTGTGTCACATGTAACAGAGCAGCCAATCTGTGTGCGCAGCGATGAGTTCCGAGTTTCCACATCTTTGGATTCCAAGCTAGGTTGGTGTTTAGAAAGTTTTGGCTATAGAAGCGCGCGCATCTGACGTCTAAATATAATTACTATTGTCATTGATGGCTGTCGCGATAGGCTTTTATATTGATAATCTGTCATCCGTGTCGTGTGGTCACATGACATCACACGGCTATGAGATGTGGGGGTGCAGGTTGCCTGTGTAGGGAGTGTTCAGTGTTGCCCTGAATCTATATTGTATAAGCAGTATATATGTTCAGACAGAAGTGCATGCTGTGCTGTACTGCACGTTTATGGATATGCTATCCGGATTTGCAATTTTTTAATATTAAATGTGCGTGTGTATATATATATATATATATATATATATATATATATATATATATATATACACAACAATATATATGTGTGAAATTGTGAATATATATATCTCAGGCTGCACTTACAATACATGTGTTTATGTAAAGCACATGCATGTTACATATGGTGCTATGCATTTTTGTGACTTGCAGTGGGTTTCATTTAATATGTATTTGTTTCTTTGATTTACAGGATTTATATATTCTTACACAATTTTTTTATTTTGTATAAGAAATTGCGTGAGACACTATTTTCAAAAGTAAATAAATTAAACAAACTGGCACTATACCTGTAGCCCTATTTATTTTTTACATTTAGAAGTGGTTGTATAGTTTTGATCCTTGTATAGTAATATATATTTTTTGTTAAAGGGACACTGAACCCAACATTTTTCTTTTGTGATTCAGATAGAGCATGGATTTTTAAGCAACTTTCTAATTTACTCCTATTATCAAAATGTCTTTATTCTCTTGGTATCTTTATTTGAAATGCAAGAATCTAAGTTTAGATGCCGGTCCATTTTGGTGAACAACCTGGGTTGTCCTTGCTGATTGGTGGAAATCCATCCACCAATCAAAAAGTGCTGTTCAGAGTTCTTAACCCAAAAAAGCTTAGATGGCTTTTATTTCAAATAAAGATAGCAAGAGAACGAAGAAAAATTGATAATAGGAGTAAATTAGAAAGTTGCTTAAAATTGCTACTCTATCTGAATCACAAATGAAAAAAAATTGGGTTCATTGTCCTTTTAAACTTGCAGACGTGTGTCCTTCACCAATAGTGCTATGGGAGTTGTAATTATCAGCCAATGAGCATTAAATGATGGTAAACTCTCCTCTTTTAAAATCAGATCTGGAATGCTAATGATAATTTAGATGGATTTTAACCCTTTCCTGCCAGGGTTAAAGTGTCTACATCGGAAAAAATTTTCAATTATTGGATCGGGTCTGGGGGGTGTCCCTATAACCCTAGGAACGCCCTCCAGACCGCGATCAAATCCAAGAAGCGCAGAAGGCTTCAGGACAGCCGTTGGCTATGACGTTCTATTCCGTCATAATGGCTCTAAGGCCCAGTGTAATTATGACGGAATAGAACAGCATAACAGCGTTAAAAGGTTAAAGTGAAGGTCAATATTGATGAATTAGTGCCCAGTTTTTAATAATCCTATTAAAAACAAGGGCGCTTTAATTCATCGAAATTGACATTTCACTCTTTTTCTTCAAAAACTTACCTTTTCATTCTGGCAGCCGCTCCATCGATTCCCATGGCCGTCGGAAGTCTCTATAGACGTCAGAAATGATGAATCCGTCTTCCTCCAATCACGGCTTCCCCGGGGGAATCTTGGCCTGATACAACGCCATGATTGGAGGAAGCCAGATTCGTCATTATGGACCCACGAAGATGGCTTGCGACGGGCGGAGGAAGTGCTGGAGCGCTGCCAGGATTAAAAGGTAAGGTTTTGAAGAAAACAAGTGAAATGTCAATTTTGATGAATTAAAGTGCCCTTGTTTTTAATAGGATTATTAAAAACCGGGCACTAATTCATCAAAATTGACCTTCACTTTAATTCATCAGTTGTAATGAAGATGTACTATGTTACTTTTTAATATAAATATGAAATTCAAATACCCAGGCACTTTTGTTCTAGCTAGGGCGTTGATTGAAAATAATTCAAACCGTTAACTCCCAGAAAAATTGACTTTTGAAATGGGCTGCAGAGCATGGGGTATTTGAATTTTTATATCTATATTAAAAAATTAATTATAGCGCATTTTCATTACAACTGATCTATATTTATAAAGGGTAGAGTTTACCATCACTTTAAGTTTGAACTCCCTATCACTTGATAAATATACTTACAGAGTACACAACTGGTACTGCTGTATTGGTTTTCCTTTTTTAATGTAAACATTTACTTCAAATTTGTAAGAACCCCCCCCCCCCAAAAAAAAAAAACGCATTTAAATGCTGCACTTTTTATACAGATGATAGAACAAATTTGAGCACACTCAAATGTTCAAAGCAAATACATTAAAGTTCTTATAATTTTTTTTTTTAAGATTTAAAACATTGTTTTATCTGCGTATCTAAAATTGGTAATATGTTGTGTAACCACAGTTCTGCCACAGTTGAGTAAGTACATTTTTATATCTATTTTCCCTATGCAGCATATTCAAGATGTCTGAGGATAGGGCCGCTAAGCTGAAGCTGAAGAGGAGGAAAGGATGCGCAGCACAGGACGCACAGGTTTCCGTGGCCGGGCTACAGGCTGTTGCTCCAGTGCCAAGGTAAGATCTATGTTCGATACTTTCACAGCCAGGATTAACTAAACCTTCTACTGCAACAAGTTTGTCACAGCCAAGCCAGTGGGTGCTCCTTGTACACCCCCATAGGAGGATACAGACAGTAATTCTAGCATACCCATGTATGTTCATCAGCCATTTCCTCATCTAGAGCACTGGTTTTCAGGCCTCCCCAACAGGTCAGATGTTCAGGATAACTTTGATTAATAACCATGTTTACTAATCAACTGATTATTTCACCTGTTCTCTAGTTCATATATCCTCAAAATTTAGCCTGTTTAGGAGGCCTGAAGACGACAAGTTTGAAAACCAGTGATCTAGAGTGACCCAGGTGGACAACTATAACTATGCATTTAACTCCTTTCAAGTTTTAAACATGAAGCAAAATAAATAAAATACACATTTATTTTCACTCTAGCATGCCCCTTATAAGGGCAATAAACACTTCTTGCTTTTGTGCAAATATTTTGCTTTTCCCACACTTTCTATAGAAACCCAAAAGCAAGTTATGTAACAAAGTTTTACAAAGCAAAAGCTTTACACAATATCAAGAGGTGTTTAACCCCTTCTACCTATTGGACGTAGCTACTACGTGTCAGGGTATTTTACTCAGCGTACCCTGATAATGTAGTAGCTACGTCCAACCTTCTGCCTCATGCTGCGGTCCCAGCTGTCAGCTTTGACATCTGAGACCACAGCTAGAGGCAAAAGGCACCTGCCTTCATATGGTAAGGGAGTGCTAATTGTGCCCCCTTTACCATACAAAGGTAGATTGCCGATGTAAACACTCTTCGTCACTGTTTTCATCAGCTTGTGGTTCTACTTTGGTGGTGTAGGAGGGAGGTGAGTGAGAGAGCATTGCTGGATGGGGAGGAAGGCGGGAATCCTTACCTACGGAAAAATAAATGATTAGTGAGAGAGGAGGACGGATGGGTTCCCTACACTATGGAAAGGGGGGTCTTTAACACAATCCGTAGGGGGGGATCGCTACATTATAGATTTTTATTTAACAAATACTAAAAAACTAAATAAATAAAACCTCTACAAACTGCCGCCAGTACCTAAGATGGTGGCTTCTAGTCAGAGGTGGGAGGTTTAGAGAGCTACACTACAGAAATAATAATTAAAAAAAAAAATACTCTCCCTAAACTGCATACTGTTAGACTGTCTGCCAATATCTAAGATGGTGGTGACCAGTGGGAGTGAGGGAGAAAAGATGGCTGTTTGGGAGGGATCAGGGGTGGGAGGGTAATCTTTGCACTACAGCTAAAATTAACCTGACAAGCTACCTGATTAATCCGTTCACTACTGGGAATTACAGAAGTGTGGTGCGTAGATGCAATTAGCAGCCCTCTAATTACCAAAAACAATTTCAAAGCCAAGCATGTCTGCTGTTTCTGAACAAGGGGACCAGAAAAGCTTTTACAACCACTTGTTTTATGACTGTAGTAATTGTGTGTAAATAATTTCAATGAGAAACCCAAAGTTTGTGAAAAATTTAAAGGGACACTGAACCCAAATTTGTTCTTTCATGATTCAGATAGAGCATGGAATTTTAAGCAACTTTCTAATTTACTCCTATTATCAAATGTTCTTCATTCTCTTGGTATCTTTATTTAAAATGCAAGAATGTAAGTTTAGATGCCTGCCCATTTTTGATGAACAACCTGGGTTGTCCTTGCTGATTGGTGGACAAATTCATCCACCAATAAAAAAGTTCTGTCCAGAGTCTGAACCAAAAAATAAAAGCTTAGATGCCTTCTTTTTCAAATAAAGATAGCAAGAGAACGAAGAAAAATTGTTAATAGGAGTAAATTAGAAAGTTGCTTAAAATTGCATGCTCTATCTGAATCATGAAAGAAAAAATTTGGGTTCAGTGTCCCTTTAACAATTTTTAGTATGATCGCATTTGGGGCAAAACGGTGGCATGAAATATAGAAAAATGGGTTAGATCAATACCTTGGGTTGTCTATTAAATTAAATATATAGTGTTGGTTGGTAAATATTAAAAAAACACTATTTCTTTTTAAATGGAATGAGAGAAAAATGCTAAAAATTCTCTGGTACTTTGGGCAAGTTTTTCTCTAAAATTCACGGTCCTTAAAGGGACAGTCTACAGCAACATTTGTTTTTGTTTAAAAATATAGATAATTCCTTTATTACCTATTCCCCTGTTTTTCACAACCAACACGGTAATATTGATACACTTTTCACTTTTGTGATTGCCTTGTATCTAAGCCTCTGCAGACTGCCCCCTTATTAAAGTTCTTTTGACAGACTTGCATTTTAGCCAATCAGTGCTGAGTCATAAATAACTCCACGGGGTGAGCACATGAACTAGCACTGTCTAGCTGTGAAAAACTGTAAAATACTTTATCTCCTGTAAAAACAAGCAATATCGACCAAAAACGTCAGCGCTAATTAAAGCTAAAGACAAATGTTTTAATAAGACAAATATACATATAAACAGAAAAGAGTGCGCACTCTGAAATCTTTAAATTAAAATCTTAAAAGATCACATAAAACAAATTAGTAAATAGGAGAAGCATATACTTTCTATATAACAATGTCCTCTATTCCATTAGGACGTATAGTGCAATCTGACCATGTGACTCGTTCAACCAATCGCAGTCTGATATAAGCGTCTTTGGAATAAGTAACTGTTGCCGTGATATGAATCTTTCCAGCTCTTATAGGAATGTGAAGCAGTGTATTACACATAAAGTTTCTAATTTGTAAGAGTTGTTACTTACGTTTCTTTCCTCAGACCTGAGTATTACCTTTTTTGTATCTCTTTGTTCCGTCTGTAATAAAGACAGAGAAAATACTTATAATTGATTCCTCACACTGACAAGGCAGTGTTCCATTTTCAATTCAATTACAAGCTTGGAATTAATTCTTCCCGCTGACCAGGCAGTGGCCGTATCTGAGTAGGTAACTTGTAAGTTCCTTACACTCAAAAGGCAATAAAATAAAGTGTCTTTGCTACATCTTAAATTGTACTTGATTCTATTTCAACACGGAATAAAACTTATGATCTATTAAGATCTCCCACACTGACCCAGCGTTTCTTCTTGAATCAAATTCCTCGTAAGATCCTTTCAGTCTGTGACCCGCTGACCAGGCAGCGCTCCGTGCTAGTATTCAGAACAGTAGTTTTGTAACATTCATTCTCCTTATGAACACTACGGTCTTCCAACAATCTGTGGTACACACCGGAGGAACATATTGTTTACAAAAGATATTCCATGCCGTTCAAATGTTCCTGACGGCTTTCCAACTACGCTGATATGTCCGGCACCAGCAGCAATAAATTATCATCAACGCGTTTCAGCTTTAACCAAGCCTTTCATAAGCTGTTTTTTTTCTTTTTTTATTGTGAGTTCTATATGTGTTTTTAATAATTAAAGTTTTTAACCCATGCCGAGTGAGAGGCTGGTTATGGTCCTTACATAACACTGCTGTATTTGAGTTTTGCAAGAAAGCTTTTAACTACGTGATTAATAATCTGTGAAGTTGCTTGGAATAACTGAGGAGTTAAACAGGATTTCACTATTGTGTATTTCTTTCTCTTTTATTTTTCCTGAGTTGATGCTGTGGCTTAAAACCCCCAATTTTTTTTCATGATTCAGATAGATCATACAATTTTAAGCAACTTTCTAATTTTCTCCTATTATCAATTTTTTCTTCGTTCTCTTGCTATCTTTATTTAAAAAGAAGGGATATAAAGCTTAGAAACCAGCCCATTTTAGGTTCAGTACCCTGGATAGCGCTTGCTTATTGCTAACCAATAAGCAAGCGTAACCCAGGTCCTGAACCAAAAATGGGCCGGCTCCTAACCTTTACATTCCTGCATTTTAAATAAAGATAGCAAGAGAACAAAGAAAAATATGCTTCATTCTCTTGTTATCCTTTGCTGAAGGAACAGCATTGCACTACTGTCAGCTCGCTGAACATATCTAGTTAGCCAATCACAAGAGACAAATGTGTGCATGCACCATTTACCAGCTAGCTACCACTAGTGTAGGATATGTGTATATTCATTTTCAGCAATGGATACCAAGAGAACAAAGCACATTTATGATAGTGATTTCAAAAGTGTCTTAAAATGTCATGCTCTATCTGATTCTTGCTAGTTTAATTTTGACTTTCCTATTCCTTTAATTTCCCTTTTAACATTAGTGCTCTCCACAGAAAATGTAGCCAACCATGTAGCATTATGAATTAGCAATATTATAACATTTTCTGTTATTTATAAATGTTTCTTATCCTAAAGCACAATTTTTTTTATTAAAATGTGTGCAATAAACATTGAATAATTTTAGCTGCATGAGTTTTAGCTGGGAGATCAGTAAAATGACTTGGCTGGTGTGTCAATTAAATAGGACCTGGGGAGAACACTGACTATAGTTGAGTTAAATGGGCCCAGTATATCATATCTCACACCGCAAACGCTAACTGCTAGTAGCACAGACAAACAGTAAATACAACTTCAACCCGTTTGCAAAATGAGTTTTGTAAATATTAAATATTTGAATGTTTGTAAAAGGGACACTGTACTATAAAATGTTTACCCTTATTGTGTTCTAAATAACTTGTTTTACCTACTGCAGATTATTCGTGTTTGTTTTTTGTATTTAAAATAGCTGGTTTTGCTCATCTAAACCATCACCTATTGTTCTCTAGGTATGTCCATAGCAGTGGGCTGAGCCTGCAAGTAAATACCTTCTAATGCTATCTTTTGGCTAGATTACAAGTTTTGGAGTACAGCTATACCGCTGAAAAATTGGCCATTGCGGGTGGAATGTCCGGCAACACATATTACGAGTCGTGGCGGTATAGCTATACCACAAGCATTTTAGCCTGTAACGCAACGTCCATTCCCCACTCAAAAAAATGACGTTTGAGTGTGGGATTTTCATAGCGCCTGTATTACAGGCTGTGTGGTCCGGCTAAAATGCTTGTGTTACAGGCTATACCGGCATGATCCATACCGCCATCTGAGAGCAGTAATTATGGATTTTGTGTAACAAAAATGTTTCACAAAACTCATATCTAAAGTGTTACAAAGTACACTAACACCCATAAACTACCTATTAACCCCTAAATTGCCACCCTCCCGCTTCGCAAACACTATATTAAACTTATTAACCCCTAATCTGCCACCCACCCACATTGCGACTATTAAATAAACCTATTAACCCCTAAACCCCCGCTCCCCGACGTCGCCGACACTAATAAGTTATTAACCCCTAATCTGCTGCTCCCTGACATTGCAGACACCTAAATAAACCTATCAACCCCTAAACCGACACCCCCCCCACATCGCCAACACTATAATAAAGTATTAACCCCTAAACCTCCAGCTCCCCACATTGTAATTACTAAACTAAACCTATTAACCCCTAATCCGTCGGCCCCCCCACATCGCAAAACACTAAATTAAACTAACACCCCTCACTTTAAATTAAAATTACAATATAACTATCTTTAAAAAAATATAAACTTACCTATGAAATAAAAAAATACTAAGTTTAAACTTTAAATTAACCTAACATAACTATTCTAAGAAAAAATGAAAAAAAAATAGCAATTAAAAAATCTAAATGACAAATTTAAAAAAATAAACACTACGAAAAAATTAAAAAACTCTAAAATTACAAAAAATAATAAACACTAAATTACAAAAAATAAAAAACTCTAAGATAACAAAAAATAAACAAAATAATAAAAAATAAAAACAATTACACCTAATCTAATAGCTCTATAAAAATAAAAAAGCCCCCAAAATAAAAACACCCCCTAACCTACAATAAACTACCAATAGCCTTTAAAAGGGCCTTTTGTAGGGCATTGCCCTAAGTTAAACAGCTCTTTTACCTTAAAGAATTACTAAGCCCCCCCGCTAAAAGTAAACCCCCCCCACCCAACCAACCCCCCAAAATAAAAAACCTAACTCTAAAAAATCCTAAATTAACCATTGCCCCTAAAGGGGCATTTGTATGGGCATTGCCCTTAAAAGGGCGTTCAGCTCTTTTACTGCCCTTAAAAGGGCATTCAGTTATTTTACATGTGCCCAAAGCCCTAATCTAAAAAAAAAACCCACCTAACACTAACCCCAGAAAATCTGCTCACGGTTCCTGAAGTCCGGACATCCATCGTCATCCAGGCGACGAGAAGTCTTCATCCATCTTGGGGATGTCTTCTATCCTCATCCCGGCGGCGAAAGTTTTGATAGAATAGTTATGTTAGGTTAATTTATACTTTAAACGTAGTGGTTTTTCTTTTGCAAGATGTACCGAGTCCACGGTTTCATCCTTACTTGTGGGATATTATCCTTCCTAACAGGAAGTGGCAAAGAGAGCACCACAGCAGAGCTGTCTATATAGCTCCCCCCTTAACTCCACCCCCAGTCATTCTCTTTGCCAGCTCTAAGCAGGAAGGGTAAAGTGAAAGAGGGTAAACAGGCCAAGAAGCCTGCTGCTGCCACTAAGACAGCATGAAGGGGTAGCCCCCGATCCGGTCCCGGATCTAGTAGGGGGCAGACTCTCTCTCTTTGCTCAGGCCTGGGCAAGAGACGTTCAGGACTCCTGGGCCGTAGAAATTGTAACCCAGGGGTATCTTCTAGATTTCAAGGATTCTCCTCCATGGCGGAGATTCCATCTTTCTCAATTGTCTGTAAACCAGACAAAAAGAGAGGCGTTCTTACGCTGTGTAGAAGACCTTTTTACCATGGGAGTGATCTGCCCAGTTCCAAAAGCAGAACAGGGGCAAGGGTTCTACTCCAATCTGTTTGTGGTTCCCAAAAAAAGAGGGAACCTTCAGACCAATTCTAGATCTCAAGATCCTAAACCAATTCCTAAAAGTTCCATCCTTAAAGATGGAAACCATTCGGACTATTGTACCAATGATCCAGGAGGGTCAATATATGACCACCGTGGACTTAAAGGATGCGTATCTACACATTCCTATCCACAAAGATCATCACCGGTTCCTCAGGTTTGCTTTTCTAGACAAGCATTACCAGTTTGTGGCTCTTCCCTTCGGGTTGGTCACGGCGCCAAGAGTCTTCACAAAGGTGCTAGGGTCCCTTCTGGCGGTCCTAAGGCCGCGGGGCATAGGAGTGGCGCCTTATCTAGACGCCATCCTAATTCAAGCGTCGACTTTCCAACTAGCCAAGTCTTACCCGGACTTAGTGTTGGCCTTTCTAAGATCTCATGGATGGAAGGTGAACGTAAAAAAGAGTTCTATTTTCCCTCTCACAAGAACTTCATTTCTAGGGACTCTGATAGACTCGGTGGACATGAAAATATTTCTGACGGAGGTCAGGAAATCAAAGATTTTGACCACCTGCGGAGCTCTCCATTCCATTCCTCGGCCGTCAGTGGCTCAGTGTATGGAGGTAATCGGTTTAATGGTAGAGGCAATGGACGTAGTTCCATATGCTCGCTTACATCTCAGACCACTGCAACTATGCATGCTCAATCAGTGGAATGGGGATTATGCAGATTTATCTCCTCAGATAAATCTGGATCAAGAGACCAGAGACTCTCTTCTTTTGTTGTTGTCACAGGATCATCTGTCCAAGGGAATGTGTTTCTGCAGGCCAACGTGAGTCATAGTGACGACGGACGCCAGCCTATTGGGCTGGGGTGCAGTCTGGAATTCCCTGAAAGCACAGGGTTTGTGGACTCAGGAGGAGGCCCTCCTACCGATAAATATTCGGGAATTAAGAGCGATATTCAATGCTCTTCAGGCGTGACCTCAGCTGGCTTCGGCCGGATTCATCAGATTTCAGTCGGACAACATCACGACTGTAGCTTATATCAATCATCAGGGGGGAACAAGGAGTTCCTTAACGATGATAGAAGTTTCCAGGATAATCCGATGGGCAGAGACTCACTCTTGCCATCTATCAGCGATCTATATCCCAGGGGTAGAGAACTGGGAGGCAGATTTTCTAAGTTGTCAGACTTTTCATCCGGGGGAGTGGGAACTCCATCTGGAGTTGTTTGCGCAACTGGTTCAGCTATGGGGCACACCAGAATTGGATCTGATGGCGTCTCGTCAGAACGCCAAACTTCCTCATTACGGATCCAGGTCAAGGGATCCTCAGGCAGTACTGATAGATGCTCTAGCAGTACCCTGGTCGTTCAACCTGGCTTATGTGTTTCCACCTTTCCCTCTCCTTCCACGTCTGATTGCAAGAATCAAACAGGAGAGAGCTTCAGTGATTTTGATAGCACCTGCGTGGCCACGCAGGACTTGGTATGCAGACCTGGTGGACATGTCATCTCTGCCACCATGGACTCTGCCACTAAGACAGGACCTTCTGATTCAAGGTCTGTTCAAGCATCCAAATCTAATTTCTCTGCAACTGACTGCTTGGAGATTGAACGCTTGATTTTATCAAGGCGGGGTTTCTCTGAGTCGGTCATAGATACCTTGATTCATGCCCGAAAGCCTGTCACCAGGAAAATCTATCATAAGATATGGCATAAATATCTTTTTTGGTGCGAATCCAAAGGCTACTCATGGAGTAAGATCAGGATTCCTAGGATTTTGTCCTTTCTTCAAGAAGGATTGGAGAAAGGATTGTCAGCTAGTTCCTTAAAAGGACAGATACCTGCTTTGTCTATTCTATTGCACAAGCGTCTGGCAGATGTCCCAGACGTTCGGGCTTTTTGTCAGGCTTTAGTTAGAATCAAGCCTGTGTTTAAACCTGTTGCTCCGCCATGGAGTCTAATTTTAGTTCTTCAGGGGGTTCCGTTTGAACCCATGCATTCCATAGATATTAAGCTTCTATCTTGGAAAGTTCTGTTTCTAGTTGCTATCTCTTCAGCTCGAAGAGTCTCTGAACTTTTTGCATTACAATGTGACTTGCCTTATCTTGTTTTCCATGCTGATAAGGTGGTTTTGCGTACCAAACCTGGGTTCCTCCCTAAGGTTGTTACTAACAGGAATATCAATAAGGAGATTGTTGTTCCTTCTCTGTGTCCTAATCCTTCTTCTAAGAAGGAACGTTTATTGCACAACTTGGACGTGGTTCATGCTTTAAAGTTCTATTTGCAGGCAACCAAAGATTTTCGTCAAACATCTTTGTTTGTCGTCTATTCTGGAAAACGTAGGGGTCAAAAGGCTACGGCTAACTCTCTTTCCTTTTGGCTGAAAAGCATCATCCGTTTGGCTTACGAGACTGCTGGACTGCAGCCTCCTGAAAGAATTACTGCTCACTCTACTAGAGCGGTGGCTTCCACATGGGCTTTTGAAATTGATGCTTCTGTTGAACAGATTTGTAAGGCTGCGACTTGGTCTTCGCTTCATACCTTTTCCAAATTTTACAAATTTGATACTTATGCTTCTTCTGAGGCTATTTTTTGGAGAAAGGTTTTGCAAGCAGTGGTGCCTTCCGTTTAGGCTCCTGTCTTGTCCCTCCCTTCATCCGTATCCTAAAGCTTTGGTATTGGTATCCCACAAGTAAGGATGAAACCGTGGTCTCGGTACATCATGCAAAAGAAAACAAAATTTATGCTTACCTGATAAATTTCTTTCTTTTGCGATGTACCGAGTCCACGGCCCGCCCTGTCTATTCAAGACAGGTAGTATTTTTTATTGAAAAGTTCAGTCACCTCTGCACCTTATAGTTTCTCCTTTTTCTTCCTTGTCCTTCGGTCGAATGACTGGGGGGTGGAGTTAAGGGGGGAGCTATATAGACAGCTCTGCTGTGGTGCTCTCTTTGCCACTTCCTGTTAGGAAGGATAATATCCCACAAGTAAGGATGAAACCGTGGACTCGGTACATCGCAAAAGAAAGAAATTTATCAGGTAAGCATAAATTTTGTTTTTATTTCACAGGTAAGTTGTTATTTATTTGAAGATAGTTATATTGTAATTTAAATTTAGAGGCGTGTTAGGTTTAGGGGTTAATAGTTTAATTTAGTGTATTGCGATGTGGGTGGGCCGGCAGTTTAGGGGTTAATAGGTTTAGTTTAGTAGTAACAATGTAGGGGCTGGAGGTTTAGGGATTAATAGGTTTAGTTTATTAGTTGCGAGGCTGGAGGTTTAGGGGTTAATACTTTATTGTAGTGTTTTGCGATGTGGGGGACGGCGGTTTAGGGGTTAATAGGTTTATTTAGGTGTTGGCGATGTCGGGGGCGGCGGATTACGGGTTAATAACTTTTATTGATGTTAGGGAGTGGCGGAATGGGGTTAATAATTATATTTAGTGTCGGGGAGCGGCGGAATAGGGGTTAATCAAATTTTATTTAGATGTCGAGGGAGGCTAATTTGGGGTGTTTAGACTAGGGGTTTATGTTAGGGTGTTAGGTTTAAACGTAACTTTCTTTTCCCCATCTCAGAGACGTCTTCTATTGTAAATCAATAATGGGATTGGGTCGGGGGGAGCTCCTATGCACATCCTCCAGCCCGTCATCCCATTTAGCAAGCCTCTATGGCTTCAGAACAGCCGTTAGGATGCCATGGAACGTCCTAGCGGTGCTAAAGCCCAGCACAGTTAGGACAGCATGGAACCTCCTAACGGCAGGAAGGGGTTAAAGTAGTCTCGCTGGATAAAACAGTGATTTTTCTTGGATCTGTCAGATTGCCAATACAAAGGATTGACAGTGGGCGTTCTGGGCATTTTTCACCCAAACTGTGACTCAGTATGTTAATTTAGAAAGACGTATTTGCCCGTGGGAAGTACTTTCTCTCATGATCATGGGGCCTATTTAACAAATGTCTGTCCGACATGATCCGATCAGCGGATCATGTCTGACAGACATCGCTGAATGCGGAGAGCAATACGCTCTCCGCATTCAGCATTGCACCAGCAGCTCTTGTGAGCTGCTGGTGCAACGCCGCCCCCTGCAGATTTGCGGCCAATCGGCCGCTAGCAGGGGGTGTCAATCAACCCGATCGTATTCGATCGGGTTGATTTCCCGCAATGTCTGTCTGCCTCCTCAGAGCAGGCGGACAGGTTATGGAGCAGCGGTCTTTAGACCGCTGCTTCATAACTGGTGTTTCTGGCGAGTCTGAAGGCTCGCCAGAAACACGGCCCTTCAAGCTCCATACTGAGCTTGATAAATGGGCCCCCATGTCTCTTTTGCTCATGTTAAAGTGGATAGTTTTATAGAGGCTGTTTTCTTCTTTGATTTTTATTCCTTTGTTTAGTAATGTTTTTAAAATATTTTTGTAATGCCGGTATTCTCGACAGTGGAATTGGTTCTGTGCCGTGGGAAGTTAACAGTTATAAATTATTGAATCTAGGCCAACATTTAATCCAATCTGTGTTGGTCTCTTCAAATAATGCAAGTGATAAGTGGAGTTTAGCCATTGAAAAACAGTTGCAGCATACAAGGTTTTAATCTATTTGTAAAAGCTTTCAGAATTGGCATGAATGTTAATTTATTGCAACACTGCACACAAATCTTGTAATTATTATGTGTCGTATGTTCATTTAATTGCTAACATGTTTTATACAATTAAAAAATGTATTTAATTTCCATTTAAAGGGACATGAAACCCAAATGTTTTTCTTTCATGATTCAGATAGAGCATACAAATTTAAATAACTTTCCAATTTATTTCTATTATCTAATTTGTTTCGTTCTCTTTGTATCTTTTGTTGAAAAGGCTCAGAAGCTACTGATGGTGGCTGCACATCTATGCCTCTTGTTATTGTCTCACCTGATGTGTTCAGCTACCTCACAGTAAAAGGATTATAGTGGAAAAAGTTACTTGCTCTAATTCGTTAGCACGTGTAATTTTATTACTAGCAACCCTGCAACTTTGTATTCAAACCCTGCTAAAGGCTTAAATGCATAAAGTAGTGCTTGAGAGCTGCAGAGAACTGCTGGTCCTGAGACTATGCTATCAGTGAGCCAATCTGCATTGGTAGTCACATGACCCTTTGCTGCTGCTGATTGGCTCACTGCCAGTTTCCAGTTTTTTGCAGCTCTTTGGCAGGACTTTAACTATGTTTTAAAAGGGACAGAAAACGTTTCCATCGCTGTGCAATGTGTGCACATGCAGTACCTAGAGACGTGCATATATTTGTTATTTAGCATTCGCTATTTGCACAGAACTTTGTGTGTCGCGCTTTTACTTGAATAAATCCGGCACTGCAGACCGTCGCCATTTTGGGTAGGCGCTCATGTCTTTCGGCATTAAAGAAACGCGAAAGATGGCGGTCACAAGCCCACTGTTCACATCTTGTATCCCTCCTGTCTGCCGCCGCCGCGTTGTTTTGAAAAAAAGAGGATTTTCAAATCACATCCCATGTACTGCATCACATTAGAAGTGAAGCAACATTTTTAAAAAAAAATATGCTTTAATGAAACACATTTTATTTGGACACTAGTATGTCCCTTTAAATCCATAACATGTATATGTGGTAGTAAGGGGTACTTAAAACAAATATATTTTATAATATTATACTGCATAATATGCTTGATGCTGAAAACATTGAGATTCACTGATGTAAGCCATACACAAAAGCAGTTCATTTACCATTTTCTTCAGTACTGAAGTTGCTAAGAGGGATAAAGATTAAGCACCTTGCAGTCTCCATTGATGTGACGTTGTCAGTACCAGGAAGCCGAGAGCACACGCAGACGATCTAACCGAGCCCAGCAGTGTGTGAATGAGGTCAGATGATGCGGGAAGACAGCTGTCAAGTGAAAAACAATCCAGTATTTCCTAGGAAACCCCAGTACTAGGTGCATTCTGTTTATGCCGCCAGAGGGAAAAGCGATGCTTTTGTTTGTGCGGTTTTGTTTACTACTATAACTTGAATTTGTACACGTCTCTGCATTGCGTCATACTCTGGGGTTAACTAAGGGCCACAGCCTCTTTGTCAACATAAATCAAAGTGACCTTTTTTTCCTGTAAAGGCAGCTGCCCATTCAACCTGGCGCTTGATCTTTTTCAGATGCTGCTACCTCCTGCTTTATTTTCAAATAATTGGTCAAATATGCGCAGTGTTTTCAGTTCACTTGAACAAAGTAGGGAGAAGAATAACACAAAAAACTGTGTTCTTCATGAGGGCCTAGATTACAAGTGGAGCGCAACATATTAGTGCGATTGTGCGTTAACATGGTGCGAGCGCAATCAATAATGCTTCTAATTTTTACATGTAAATTTGTCGTGTCATGCGTTAAGTTGTTCATGTAGTTCAGTCCTATCCTATTCATAATAATGGTTTACGTCAAGTCTTAAAAAGCACTAAATTCTAAAGCTGTATTGTGGTTGAGTGCAATACTTAAAGGGACACTGAACCTATTTTTTTTTTTTGTGATATAGATAGAGCATGCATTTTTAAACAACTTTCTAATTTAAGCCTATTATCAAAATTTTCTTCATTCTGTTGGTATCTTTATTTGAAATGCAAGAATGTAAATTTAGATGCCGGCCCATTTTTGGTGAACAAACTGGGTTGTTCTTGCTGATTGGTGGATAAATTCACCCACCAATAAACAAGTGCTTTCCATGGTCCTGAACCAAAAAAATAGCTTAGATGCCTTCTTTTTCAAATAAAGAAAGCAAGAGAACGAAGAAAAATTGATAATAGGACTAAATTAGAAAGTTGCCTTAAATTTGCATGCTCTATCTGAATCATGAAAGAAAAAATTTGGGTTCAGTGTCCCTTTAAAGGGATATGAAACCCAACATTTGTCTTCCATGATTACATTTTAGATAGAGCATATCATTTTTAATAATGTTCCAATTTTCTTGTGTTACCCAGTTTACTTCATTTTCTTAGTATCCTTTTCTGAACAAGCAGCAAAAATCAACTGGGAGCTAACTGAATTCAGTGGGTGAGCCAACGACAAAAGGCTTATATGTGTAGTCTCCAATCAGCAGCTATCTCCCAGTAGTATATTGTTGCTCCTGAGCTACCTAGATATAATTTTCAACAAAGGATACCAACAGAACAAAGCAAATTAGATAATAGAAGTAAATTAGAACGTTGTTTAAAATTCCGTGCTCTACATGAATCAAGAAAGAAAAAGTTTGGGTTTCATGTGTCTTTAACTCACTACTTGTAACACAAGTGCAACGAGTGTGCTAATAGCATTCCTTGCTATAGGGTGCCCCAAAAACGTTTTGTCTGCATTAAGATACTTTGCTGAAAATATTTAGCAATCCACTTGTAATACCAGATGTGCGTTATCCTTTGAGTAAAGTCATGCAAAAGATAATTCACCCTGCATTATTGATTGTGCTCTACTTGTAAATTAGCATGCCATAGTACATTAGAGCGTGTAATATTTGCCTTACCTTGTTACCTACCGAAAACAATGCAAAATCATAAATTTCTCAAAGGGACAGTCTAGACAATTATACACTTCCATGATTCAGATATGGCATGAAGTTTTAAACAACTTTCCAATTTACTTTTATCATCAAGTTTGCTTTGTTCTCTTGAAATTCTTAGTTGAAAGCTAAACCTGGGTAGGCTCATATGCTGATTTCTTAGCCCTTGAAGGCCGCCTCCTATCTGAATGTATTTTGATTTTTTTTCACCACTAGAGGGCATTAGTTCATGTATGCCATATAGATAACACTGTGCTAACGCCCGTGGAGTTACCAAGGAGCCAGCACTGATTGGCTAAAATGAAAGTCTGTCAAAATAACTGAAATAAGGGGGCAGTCTGCAGAGGCTTAGAAACAAGGTAATCACAGAGGAAAAAAGTGTATTAATAAAACTGTGTTGGTTATGCAAAACTGGAGAATGGATAATAAAGAGATTATCTATTTAAATCATAAAAATTCTGGTGTTGTTTGTCCCTTTAAAGGTAAATTCCAGCCAAATTTGGAATTCACATGGATGCATTTCAGTTTTGAACAGAAGCATTTTTATAATATACATGTATTATCAAAAGTGATTCTAATAAAATCTGTAACTGTTTCAAAAGTGTATTTAAGTATGATTTGTGCACCAGCATTTTAAACACAGCACTTGTCTGAGAGAGCCCTTAGTACTTTGTACCATCTGGTAATGACTCAATTTGTTAATTGCTGACATGACACATGCCCCACTGGTGCTCTGAGCAGATGCAGTATTTAAAATGCTGGTGCACTGAGAATATCCAGCTATGCTTCACATGCACGTGTAGAGAGAACTAAAACAGTGATAACTTTTACGAGTATATTTCAAATAGGTTTCTATTCTAATATGTAATTAATCTATGTGCATTTCAGTTTTGACCGAAATGTCCATTTAATCCAAAAATGAAATGTGCACCGTTGATGAGAAACATCAAGGTGATTTGGCGGATTTAGCTATTTATATCACAGGTTGAAAGACCTCCAAAACCATATGTGTCTTTTTACGGGATTAAAAGTGTTTATTAATATTGTTTTATCTTTAATTGATTGAGGAGGTAGCATTTTTTGTATCTGTTTTGGGGGAAGTTGTTTCCTAATGTCATGTAATATTATGGGGGTAATGTCAGTGTATTTTGTGTGTGGCCAAAAACAATGTTACCTTCTCAAACCTTTTGAGATACTAGTTGATAATGAGAAAAGTGTTGTCTGGTGTTTTAAAATGTCCTCATTATCGAGAATTTTAATAAATATGATTGGCGAAGCAAGACAATCACCCTTTAGGTACAGGGACATTTTCACCAGACTGATCATGGAATAAAGTGCTGCTAATAAATAATAAAAATGGCTGATTCTGAATGTGTCAGCTTTAAAAAAAAAAAAAACTACTAATCTGCAGCCATTAATTAACATGCTGATAATGATCAAACTATAGATTGGGATCAACCCTAATGGAAGCTACTGTCAGTAATACAAAAATAACAAATAAATGTCATTTTTGCTTTAGACTTTTCTTTTAATTATGCACAGTAAAAAAAGCCTTTAATGTGCCACACTCTGCACAGATCAAGTCTCTTAGGAAACAATGGACATCAGAATTCAATAAAAATAAATAAAAAATATTTATTTAAAAAAGAAAAACAACTTATGAAAGGGTACTTAACACGTTTCACGTCTTGTAAATGGCCAGTTCCTCAGAAGCCCAATGAACAACTAATTTATCCATTTAAAACGGCTACCCTTGATAAACAAATTCACATGCTTTTATAGACCAGAGGTCGAATTCTATTTCACTGCACGTGGATAAAATAAAACAAAAACAGGAAACTTATCATTTCCATGTCAGTCTCTAGAGCAGTGATTTTTAACCTTTTTTTTGCCGTGGCACACTTTTTTACATTAAAAAATCCTGTGGCACACCACCATCCCAAAATTTTAAAAAAATCACACATTGTAGCCTAATACAGCATATATATATACACATACACACGAACACACACATACTGTATGTATTGTGCTGTTATGCCATGCCTCCTACAAACTACCCCTGCACTGGGAGTAAAAAACAAGCAAAGTTTAAAAAATATGTCACACTGTTGTCAGTCTGCCGTGGCACACCTGAGGATCTCTCACGGCACACTAGTGTGCCACGGCACACTGGTTGAAAAACACTGCTCTAGAGACTGTTACAGTATTGCTAACGCCATCTAATTGTACATATATTAGATTATTTGTGGTATAAAGTCATATAGAAATATTGTAATATTTACCCTACCCTTATTTTTAATAAGATCAGTTGGCAGATTATCATCCTTTTGAATTTACCTGATATTAAAACTCATTAGTGTGCACGTGTGTTTACCACTTTATGGCAGCAGTGTTTGCAACAATGTTTGAAGCAGTCCTATACATGGTTGCAAACACTGCTGCAATAGAGTGGTAAAGACACATGCACACTCCTGAGCTTACTTAGGTTTACTCTCTATAACAAAGAAAATGTGATAATATAAGTAAATTGGAAATGTATTTTTGTTTTAATCGGTAAAGTCATAATTACACGTTCATGATTTAGTCAGAGCATACAACTTTAAACAACTTTCCAATTTACTTCTATTATTTAATTTGCTTCCTTCTCTTGTTATCCTTTACTGAAATGTTTATCTAGGTAAGCTCAGGAGCAGCAAAGAACCTAGGTTCTAGCTGCTGATTGGTGGCTTCATATATATACAGATTGTCATTGCCTCACCCATGTGTTCAGTTAGAAACCAGTAGTGCATTGCTTCTCTTTCAACAAATGATACCAAGAGAATTAAGCAAATTTGATAATAGAAGTAAACTGAAAAGCTACTTAAAATTGTATTCTCTATCTGAATCATGAAAGCAAATTTCTTCTGTTAAGTGTGATCAGTCCACGGGTCATCATTACTTGTGGGATATTAACTGCTCCCCTACAGGAAGTGCAAGAGGATTCACCCAGCAGAGTTGCTATATAGCTCCTCCCCTCTACGTCACCCCCAGTCATTCTCTTGCACCCAACGACTAGATAGGATGTGTGAGAGGACTATGGTGATATATTTAGTTTTTATATCTTCAATCAAAAGTTTGTTATTTTATAATAGCACCGGAGTGTGTTATTCCTTCTCTGGTAGAATTTGAAGAAGAATCTACCTGAGTTTTTCTATGATTTTAGCCGGAGTAGTTAAGATCATATTGCTGTTTCTCAGCCATCTGAGGAGAGGTAAACTTCAGATCAGGGGACAGCAGGCAGATTAATCTGCAAAGAGGTATGTAGCAGTTTATTATTTTCTGACATGGAATTGATGAGAAAATCCTGCCATACCGTTATAATGTAAACTCAGCCTTGAATGCAGTAGATGTAGCTGATATCAGGCTGTCATGTATGTATATTTTACACTTCAGTTTTCTGGGAAGTGGTACTTCTCTGGCTTTTAAACTGTATACATAGACTTAACCTATTTTGCAGGGACTTGCAATAGGTTTTAAATGACAATTAATTATTGAGGTAAAACGTTTTTTTGCTGGCATGTAAAAACGTTTTTTTCTCTGAGGTACTGGGTGAAGAAATGTTTTGGGCACTTTTTTTCCACTTGGCAATAGTTTTGATTTAAATTAGAGCAGTTCACTGATCCCTCTCACTGTTATGTGTGTGGGGGAGGGGCCATTTTGGTGCTTTCACTATGCATCAGAAAAACTCAGTCAGAGGTTCATTTTCTTCCTGCATGATCCGGTTCATCTCTACAGAGTTCAGGGATCTCAAGAGTCTTTTTTTTTAGGGAAGTAATCATTCACAGCAGAGCTGTGCTGACTGTATTGACTGTGATATAAAAAACGTTTATTTGTGTATTTTTTTCTGCTGCCTGGGTTAGTTATCATTTGCTGAGGGGAACAATCCTTTGCTAAAACTGTATATTCTGACAAAGATTGATGCTATAACTTAATTATTTTATCTGTTATAATATTTTCTGTGCTTCTTAAAGGCACAGTTCGTTTTCATATTATTTGTAAAGTACTTTGAAAAGTATTTCCAAGTTGCTGTTTATTTGCTAGTGTGTTAAACATGTCTGATTCAGAGGAATATCTCTGTGCTATATGTGTTAATGCCAAAGTGGAGCCCAATAGAAATTTATGTACTAAATGTATTGATGCTACTTTAAAAAATAGTCAATCTGTACAAATTGAACATATTTCACCAAACAACGAGGGGAGAGTTATGCCGACTAACTCGCCTCACGTGTCAGTACCTGCATCTCCCGCTCAGGAGGTGCGTGATATTGTAGCGCCGAGTGCATCTGGGCGGCCATTACAAATCACATTACAAGATATGGCTACTGTTATGACTGAAGTTTTGGCTAAACTACCAGAACTAAGAGGTAAACGTGATCACTCTGGGATGAGAACAGAGTGCGCTGATAATGCAAGGGCCATGTCTGATACTGCGTCACAGTTTGCAGAACGTGAAGACGGAGAGCTTCATTCTGTGGGTGACGGTTCTGATCCAAATAAACTGGACTCAGACATTTCAAATTTTAAATTTAAGCTTGAGAACCTCCGTGTGTTACTAGGGGAGGTATTAGCGGCTCTGAATGATTGTAACACAGTTGCAATCCCAGAAAAAATGTGTAGGTTGGATAAATATTTTGCGGTACCGACGAGTACTGACGTTTTTCCTATACCTAAGAGACTTACTGACATTGTTACTAAGGAGTGGGATAGACCCGGTGTGCCTTTCTCACCCCCTCCTATATTCAGAAAAATGTTTCCAATAGACGCCGCCACACGGGACTTATGGCAAATGGTCCCTAAGGTGGAGGGAGCAGTTTCTACTTTAGCTAAGCGTACCACTATCCCAGTGGAGGATAGCTGTGCTTTTTCAGATCCAATGGATAAAAAATTAGAGGGTTACCTTAAGAAAATGTTTGTTCAACAAGGGTTTATATTGCAACCTCTTGCATGTATTGCGCCTGTCACGGCTGCAGCAGCATTTTGGTTTGAGTCTCTGGAAGAGACACTTCAATCATCCACACTAGATGATATCACACACAAACTTAAATTCCTTAAGTTAGCTGATTCATTTATTTCAGATGCCGTAGTACATTTAACTAAACTTGCGGCTAAAAATTCAGGATTCGCCATTCAGGCACGCAGAGCTCTGTGGCTAAAATCCTGGTCAGCTGATGTTACGTCTAAATCTAAATTGCTTAATATTCCTTTCAAAGGGCAGACCTTATTCGGGCCCGGCTTGAAAGAGATTATTGATGACATTACAGGAGGTAAAGGTCATGCCCTGCCTCAGGACAAGGCCAAAGCCAAGGCTAGACAGTCCAATTTTCGTTCCTTTCGTAATTTCAAAGCAGGAGCAGCATCAACTTCCTCTGCACCAAAACAGGAAGGAGCTGTTGCTCGCTACAGACAAGGCTGGAAACCTAACCAGTCCTGGAACAGGGGCAAACAGGCCAGAAAACCTGCTGCTGCCCCTAAGACAGCATGAATTGAGGGCCCCCGATCCGGGACCGGATCTAGTGGGGGGCAGACTTTCCCTCTTCGCCCAGGCTTGGGCAAGAGATGTTCAGGATCCCTGGGCGTTAGAGATCATATCTCAGGGATACCTTCTGGACTTCAAATCCTCTCCCCCAAGAGGGAGATTTCATCTGTCAAGGTTGTCAACAAACCTAACAAAGAAGGAAGCGTTTCTACGCTGCGTACAAGATCTTTTATTAATGGGAGTGATCCATCCAGTTCCGCAGTTGGAACAAGGACAAGGGTTTTACTCAAATCTGTTTGTAGTTCCCAAAAAGAGGGAACCTTCAGGCCAATCTTGGATTTAAAGATCCTAAACAAATTACTAAGAGTTCCATCGTTCAAGATGGAAACTATTCGAACAATTTTGCCCATGATCCAAGAGGGTCAGTACTTGACCACAGTGGATTTAAAGGATGCTTACCTTCACATACCGATTCACAGAAGTCATTACCGGTATCTAAGGTTTGCCTTTTTAGACAGGCATTACCAGTTTGTAGCTCTTCCATTCGGACTGGCTACGGCTCCAAGAATCTTCACAAAGGTTCTGGGCACTCTTCTGGCGGTACTAAGACCGCGAGGAATTTCAGTAGCTCCGTACTTAGACGACATACTGATACAAGCTTCAAGCTTTCAAACTGCCAAATCTCATACAGAGATAGTACTGGCATTTCTAAGGTCGCATGGATGGAAAGTGAACGAAGAGAAAAGTTCTCTCTTTCCACTCACAAGAGTTCCCTTCCTGGGGACTCTGATAGATTCTGTAGAAATGAAGATTTACCTGACAGAGGACAGGTTAACAAAACTTCAAAATGCATGCCGTGTCCTTCATTCCATTCAAGAGACCAGAAATTCTCTTCTATGGTGGCTTTATCGGCCACATCTGTCCAGGGGAATGCCATTCAGCAGGCCAGACTGGTCAATTGTAACAACAGACGCCAGCCTACTAGGTTGGGGCGCTGTCTGGAATTCTCTGAAGGCTCAGGGACTATGGAATCAGGAGGAGAGTCTTCTTCCAATAAACATTCTGGAATTGAGAGCAGTCCTCAATGCTCTTCTGGCTTGGCCCCAGTTAGCAACTCGGGGGTTCATCAGGTTCCAGTCGGACAACATCACGACTGTAGCTTATATCAACCATCAGGGAGGGACAAGAAGCTCCCTAGCAATGATGGAAGTATCGAAGATAATTCGCTGGGCAGAGTCTCACTCTTGCCACCTGTCTGCAATCCACATCCCGGGAGTGGAGAACTAGGAGGCGGATTTCTTAAGTCGTCAGACTTTTCATCCGGGGGAGTGGGAACTTCATCCAGAGGTCTTTGCCCAAATACTTCCACGTTGGGGCAAACCAGAGATAGGTCTCATGGCGTCTCGACAGAACGCCAAGCTTCCGCGCTACGGGTCCAGATCCAGGGATCCGGGAGCGGTCCTGATAGATGCCTTGACAGCACCATGGACCTTCAGGATGGCTTATGTGTTTCCACCTTTCCCGATGCTTCCTCGATTGATTGCCAGAATCAAACAGGAGAAAGCATCAGTGATTCTAATAGCGCCTGCATGGCCACGCAGGACTTGGTATACAGATCTGGTGGACATGTCATTCTGTCCACCTTGGTCGTTACCTCTGAAACAGGACCTTCTGATTCAGGGTCCTTTCAAACATCAAAATCTAACTTCTCTGAAGCTGACTGCTTGGAAATTGAACGCTTGATCTTATCAAAGCGTGGTTTTTCTGAGTCAGTTATTGATACCTTAATACAGGCTAGGAAGCCTGTCACCAGAAAGATTTACCATAAAATATGGCGTAAATACCTATATTGGTGCGAATCCAAAGGTTACTCTTGGAGTAAGGTTAGGATTCCTAGGATATTGTCTTTTCTACAAGAAGGTTTAGAAAAGGGGTTATCCGCTAGTTCCTTAAAGGGACAGATCTCAGCTCTGTCCATTCTGTTACACAAGCGTCTGTCAGAAGTTCCAGACGTTCAGGCTTTTTGTCAGGCTTTGGCCAGGATTAAACCTGTGTTTAAAGCTGTGGCTCCACCATGGAGTTTAAACCTTGTTCTTAACGTTTTACAGGGTGTTCCGTTTGAACCCCTTCATTCCATTGATATAAAGTTGTTATCTTGTAAAGTTCTATTTTTAATGGCTATTTCCTCGGCTCGAAGAGTCTCTGAGTTATCAGCCTTACATTGTGATTCTCCTTATTTGATTTTTCACTCGGATAAGGTAGTTCTGCGTACTAAGCCTGGGTTCTTACCTAAGGTAGTCACTAACAGGAATATCAATCAGGAGATTGTTGTTCCATCCTTGTGCCCAAATCCTTCTTCGAGGAAGTAACGTCTTTTGCACAATCTGGATGTAGTTCGTGCCCTTAAATTTTATTTACAGGCAACTAAAGATTTTCGACAAACGTCTTCCCTGTTTGTCGTTTACTCTGGTCAGAGGAGAGGTCAAAAAGCTTCTGCTACCTCTTTCTCTTTTTGGCTTCGTAGCATAATTCGTTTAGCTTATGAGACTGCTGGACAGCAGCCTCCTGAAAGAATTACAGCTCATTCCACTAGAGCTGTGGCTTCCACTTGGGCCTTTAAGAATGAGGCCTCTGTTGAACAGATTTGCAAGGCTGCAACTTGGTCTTCGCTTCATACTTTTTCCAAATTTTCCAAATTTGACACTTTTGCTTCCTCGGAGGCTATTTTTGGGAGAAAGGTTCTTCAGGCAGTGGTTCCTTCTGTATAAAGAGCCTGCCTATCCCTCCCGTCATCCGTGTACTTTTGCTTTGGTATTGGTATCCCACAAGTAATGATGACCCGTGGACTGATCACACTTAACAGAAGAAAACATAATTTATGCTTACCTGATAAATTCCTTTCTTCTGTAGTGTGATCAGTCCACGGCCCGCCCTGTTTTTTAAGGCAGGTAAATATTTTTTAAATTATACTCCAGTCACCACTACACCCTTGGCTTCTCCTTTCTCGTTGGTCCTTGGTCGAATGACTGGAGGTGACGTAGAGGGGAGGAGCTATATAGCAACTCTGCTGGGTGAATCCTCTTGCACTTCCTGTAGGGGAGCAGTTAATATCCCACAAGTAATGATGACCCGTGGACTGATCACACTACAGAAGAAAGGAATTTATCAGGTAAGCATAAATTATGTTTTTTGGGTTTCATTTCCCTTTAATGTTAAAGGGCTAATATAGTGATAAAATTGCATGCCGTTAGAGCCCTATGTGTGTCGAGCTACTAGCACTGCTGATCAGCAGCCGTTTTTCTGCTTGGGCCTGGCAGTACTCTTGAGTGGTTCTTTAACTATGTGTTTAAAGTGAAAGTAAATTTAGAGCCTCAACATTAATGCCATCCATTAATGTTCATTAGATTTGTCTTTATTAGTAATTTATATCCTAAATAGCATGCCTTTTGCTATGCTTCCTCCGTCCACCCGATCATTTCCTGATTTCTCTCCTTTACACGTAAGACCGGTCCCACCCGCTCTTACGTGTACATTCATGCGCGTTCTCGTGAGGCATATTCTTTTGCGCATGCGCAGAAAAACGATCGATACTTTGAGCTGCAGGCATTGAAGGAAAGAAGACCGCCGCTCACTCCTAAATCTAAATCCTAGCTACCTATCCTCCTATGTCCTAAATGTCCTTAGTAACTTGTACTTGTTGTCGGTCTCACTCTGTCACCTCACCCGGTCCCCAAGTCAGTAGTCAGTGGGTGGGATTGGAATGACTGACAGCCAAGCACAACGGGTCACCGCCAGGAGCGGCATTGAAGGCATTCCAATCCCAACCACTGACTACTGACTTGGGGACCGGGTGAGGTGACATTCAGAGTGAGACCGACAACAAGTAAAAGTTAGGAGGAGCGAGCGGGAGTCTGCCTTCAATGCTGACAGGTAGCTAGGATGTAGCTTTAGCTTTTTATAGAATAGAGAGCTTCACAGCATGCTCGTATAACTTACATTACAACTGCTAATTCTAAGGTTAGCTCTCTCTCCAACATTGCAACAGGCGCATCTACACAATCTCCCCTACCAGCCCTCTTTACTTATCTGTTGTCTGTCTATCGTCAATCCTTCCAAACAGAGAATGCGCATGCGTGTCTCATGAACACGCATATATTGCGGCCGTAAATTTCTTTAGACACGCATGCGTATTTAGGTTGGTGGGCGTAAAATTAGTCTGTTGGGACGCCAGTGGGGGACCAATCAAAATGGATTTCAACTGATTTGTCATTACAAAACAAAAATATTTTTTATAGCTGGGCAGAGTTACGGAGATAGAACCGGGCGGTGTAAAAGGTACTTTAAAATGTTTTTTTTAATAACGATGTTAAAAAAATGGATGACTTAAATTAACACTAATTTTGGATTTACTATATAAATCTTCATAGCGATGCGTGACAGTTGACTTTTCCTTTAACGCTTTTGTAGCAGTTAAACACAAATTGTTTGTGTCATTAGTGATAAAATTACATGCTCTAACAAATTTGACAGTGTACTTTTGTTGCTGCAATGAACCTTTAATTTTGAATTTATTACCCCTTTAACTTGTTCACATTCAATGTTATTTCTCTGGTTTACGGTTTGTTTTGTGTTTTTCTCATAATCTAAACACACTGTTGTGGGGGAGAAATGACAGACAACATAGAATTAAATATATATTTAATGAGCAAGAGGGGAGGGCATGATTATATTATGAATGTGAATCATCTCCTGTTTTTTTTTTTACTCGGTGAGTAGGAGAAATTTTCAGAATCTAGTACATAATAAGAATAAAACGAGAGGATAAGAATAGTTTTCCTTATGGCTCAACTAATTCTCTCCAAAAAGCAACATCTAAAGTAAAGCGTCAACATTTAGTACAGCTTGTTTAGTGAGATCATTTCTATGTAATGTGAAATAAAAACAGTAAAAATTTGTTTTTGATTTTTTTAAATAAAAAAATGTATGGCTATATAATATAAAATAAACAGTTGCCCAGTGTGCTTAGAGGAATGTGGCTGCACCTCATTGACGAGGCCCATAGGAGGCCGAAACGATCGTCTGGGGTTGTCATGTTCCTTGTTCAGAGAAGAATTGACTGGTATTTCGGGGCTGGACTGACCTTACTTGGCGGGATCAGACTGATATACTTTAGGAAAGTTTTCCTCTGTGAAAAGCACACTGGTCTAAAAGAGGCTGCTCCTGGGTAGTAAATCGCCATAGAACTAGCTGATGAGCTGTTGTTCGTTCCTGGTAGAGCGCTTTAATCTTTGTATGCAAAATAAAATAAACAGTATTCTCCCCAGTAGCTTTTTAGTGTTCACACCATCGGGCTAAAATTTAAGCCAATATTAAGCTAAACTTGTCTTATTATCACCTTAACGACTGACAACGTGCAGGTAACTCAGCAGTCATCAAAGGGACAGTATACACCAATTTTCATATAACTGCATGTAATAGACACTATTATAAAGAAGAATATGCATAGATACTGATATAAAAATCCAGTATAAAACCTTTTAAAAACATAATTAAAAGCTCCCAATTTAGCACTGATGAGGTTAGACTGGGACACCAACTGAAAGGGGCTGAGAAAGCAAGAAAAGACCCCCCCATCCCTGCATATGAAAAGACCCATTAGACAAACAGAAGCAAGTAGGAATCTGTAGACATCAGTATACATCTAAAACCTTGGGGCTTGGTTGGGAGTCTGAAAATTAGCACAATTTAAAAAAAATAAAAATAAGCAAAACTATACATTGTTACAAAAACACTCCCAGGTGGGCTATATAAATTGATCATCTACAAAACATATATGCAAATAAAAATCTAGTGTGCAATGTCCCTTTAACAGACCCTTTTATCTGGCCTTGTTTATAGTGCAGGCCTTGCCAACATCTGTAAATGAGGCATGCCGTACAGCGCTGAAGCTGCGCTAGTAAACTCCTCAACGACTATGCGATGTACAGGGTACGGTGGTCATTAAGAGGTTAAATTATTTCAATATTTGTTGCATATATGTTCATGAAATCAATTTATGTTAAATTATGCAATTCATTTTTGCTTTGAATAGCTTTTAAATAACATTTATAAATAGCAGAAAATGTTATAATTGCAAAGTATTACACTTCCCCCACCCGGCTACTTATAATGCCACCCGTCCGAGGAAAATAACCTTTTAATAAGAAATATTAGTTATTCTGTAGACAGAGATTATCTTTTGATTCTGGCATCTATTCGTTTAGTTTTACTCCTATAGCGTGTTGAAATTGTGTTTATGACTGTTCAGATGCATTTCCTTTTCCAGTGAGACATTTAGAATTTTTCTGACAGAGCCATGGTGTAGATTGATGGAATTTGACAGAATTTTGTGTTCACTTATAATTTAGTTGTTTATTTTTGTTCTCTTTCAGACGCAGCTCTACCAGTTCCTGGTTTGATGAAATCGAATTAACTGGTAGCCAACAAATGTGGAAGCAGGTTCTAAATGCAGCTTTTCCAGACTTGAAAAGCATAAGCTGGGATGCAGTGCCAAGTTTGCCAAACTTTGGCGATCAGGTATAGTGCTTAGAAAAAAAGAGACATTATTAGTATTATATATATATATGTATATGTATATATATATATATAAATATATACAGTATAGGAGCGTATTAGACCCTAGGCTGTGTCTAGGGTTGCAGACTGGGGAAGATGGGAGGTGGCTGTTCTTTTTGTATACTTATGTATTAATATTTTGAGCTGGTAATGAAAAAGAATGGCGGGAGTTTTGCCCAGTATCCGCACTTTTTAACCCTCTCCTCCTTAAGCTGCAGCGCATCTGTTTTCCAGTGTACGGAAGACTGGCGCATGTACAGCCTCTGTAGAGAGCCTTAGCTCCGCCTTGCACAGGCACAGCAGTCACATCAAGAAGTTGCCCTTTATTGGTGACCGGGCCAGCCCTGAGCCTTACATATTCCTCTGTGGCCGTGCTAACTGTGACTGCCTCCGCTCCCTCCCTCAAGGTAGGACCTGCAGCTGCAGTTCTTTGCCTCATACGCTCCCATCTGCTTTACACTTTCTCTTAGTGTTTGCCTTCATTTTTAAGGTTTTTCTTTGCCTCTTATCACTATACGTAGCAGTCGTTTAATAGAGAATCTTGTACTCATTACTTAAAGGGACACTGAACCCAAATGTTTTCTTTCATGAATCAGATAGAGCATGCAATTTTAAGCAACTTTCTAATTTACTCCTATTATCAATTTTTTTTCGTTCTCTTGCTATATTTATTTCAAAAAGAAGGCATCTAAGCTAAGAGGCTGGCTCATTTTTGGTTCAAAACCACGGACAGCAGTTGTTTATTGGTGCTGTCCAATCAACAAGGACAACCCAGGTTGTTCACCAAAAATGGGCCGGCATCTAAACTTACATTCTTGCTTTTCAAATAAAAATACCAAGAGAATGAAGAAAATGTGGTAATAGGAGTAAAAAAAAATTGGGTTCAGTGTCACTTTAACCCCTCCTAAGCTGGAAGAATATTCTGAAGACTGTAAGTTCTTTGATAGGGAGGGGCGTTGTGGTAAAGAGACTGTCTGGATATCTCCTAGCAGCTGAGACCTTTCTGAAAGAGACTACCCAAGGCATCATTCAACCTGAGTGAGGTGCACTATGTTCTGGTTACTGGGGGTTAAATTTGGGTCAAGCAGATTGGGTTATAAAGAAGGTTACAGGTGCATTACCAAGCTATGTGACATAGAATAATAGGGAGTTAGCCCTGTATTGTACCAAAATGTGCGCCTGTAGTCAATTCATCTACACTACGGCAAAGCAGCAGTTGCAGTGCATGTGACAGAATTGTCTGTGGTATCGATATGATGGGGTCAGAACAAGAATGTCATACAGCATGTATAGTATCCGCAGAATTGTATATGAACTGAATAAAGGGTGTGTGTAAAATATGTATGTACAGTGTGCATGTGTATGTATGTACACATGTCACCGACACAGTAAATATCAGTAATTAAAGGGATATGAAAGTCAAAATTAAACTAGCATGATCTAGATAGCACATGTCATTTTAAGACTCATTTAAATTCACTTCTATTATCAAATACATAGTAACATAGTAGATAAGGTTGAAAAAAGACTGAAGTCCATCGAGTTCAACTTATACAAATCTAAAATACTTACAAAAAGCTCCAGTTAAGCTTAAATAACCCCATTAAAATGTGACCCATTTAATACTAGCAATCATATCCATGAATTTTGTTTATATACAGAAATTTATCCAGACTATTTTTAAATGTATCTATGGTATTGGCATTCACTACCTCCTTTGGTAATGAGTTCCACAATATTATTGCTCTTACAGTGAAAAAACGTTTCCGTTGCAGGAGATTAAATCTCCTTTCCTCCAACCTTAAATTATGACCTCTTGTCAGAAACTATTTTCTTGGAATAAACAGAGCTTCTGCCATCTCTGTATATGGGCCTTGAATATATTTATATAAAGTAATCATGTCACCTCTCAAGCGCCTAAAGAAAACAGACCCAGTTTGGCTAGCCTCTCCTCATAGGTTAATTTCTCCAATCCCCTTATTAGCTTTGTGGCCCTTCTCTGAACTTTTTCTAGTTCTGCAATATCTTTTTTAGCAATCGGTCCCCAGAACTGCACTCCAAACTCAAGGTGAGGTCTTACCAGGGCTTTATATAATGACAGAATTATGCTTTCCTCCCTTGAATCAATGCCTCTTTTAATACATGCTAGTATCTTATTAGCCTTTGAAGCCGCTGCCCTGCATTGTGCACCCATCTTTAGCTTGTTATCTATTACTACTCCCAAATCCCTTTCCTCCTGTGTTTGGCTAAGTCTTGTCCCATTTAAAAAATACGTAGCCTGCTTATTTTTACTTCCAAAATGTAGAACCTTGCATTTTTCCGTATTAAATCTCATTTTCCATTCACTTGCCCATAGTTCTAATTTTAGCAAATCCCTTTGTAAAAAGAGTTTGTCTTTTTGTATCCTTTATTAAAATATAATATGTACATATCCTACACTATTGGGAGCTAGCTGGTGATTGTTGCCTGCACACATTTGTCTTTTGAGAGTGGCTGACTAGATGTGTTCAGCTAGCTCTCAGTAGTGCATTGGGTGAGCTCTGTATGCCAAAGTTTTAAAAGCCTTTTAAACAGTTGTTTTGTTAACACAATTTACTGATCAGGAACAAATTTCTTGAAATGCCTTTGAGTATTATAGCTGCACTTTAGTACTGTACTTTACTCACAGAGAGACACGAACCCAAAGTGACACTCGAGAGAGAGAGAGAGAGAGAGAGAGACAGATAATGTTTTATTAAAAATACATTTGAGGTTGTATCAATGCTATGAAAAAGGCAAATAGACGGAGACAAACGCACATATATAAAAAGATGGAGGCACACGTAGATACACACAGTGAGAGACGCTCACAGAAAAAGAGACACAATGAGATTAAATGTTAAAATATGCTTGTTCACTAGCCCTAAAAGTTTCTTCTGTAGCTCCAAAAGGGCTTCTAAAGGTTCCTCGGCTAGATGGATTTACCATGTGATTCTCTGATCTACGAGTTGTGGAGAAACAGCTATTCTCCTAACCTCAAGTATCTTAAAATCTCTATTAAATGGATTTGAAAGTAAAAAATGAAATGTGCATGGTTAGGAAGATAGGAAGAGGTTTAAAAAAAATCAGCGCTAAGTGGAAGCCCAGAGACTAGTATTTGTGTTAAATATATGACTGCAAATGCTGCCTAAAATCTGAACAGGGAATGTCTAGGGTCCCCACCCCAGATAGTCCACTGCCCAAGATAAATGAAGTTAGTAACAAAGGGTGATAAAAGGCACACAAGCAGTTAAATAAATACAACAATAAATGCAGTTGATAGTGTAGTCCTAGCCATAGGCGAGGGTATAGCACAATCAATAAATAAAACCAATGAAAAAACACGTAAAGAAAAAACCTGCGAAGCATAAGAAGAACTGCAATGCCGATTCAAGGGTCTACTTTAATAATTAAATATAGCGCAAATAATAATTGCACTTGCTAAAAACACGAAAGCATATCACCTGAGTCACTGTAGGTTTCTCCTATGTGACATCAAGCAAACTCCTGCCAAATATGCCGGCTGGATGTGTAGTCCCATGGAGTCACTCTAAATGCCACAGGTAATGGAAGACTCCCTGGGACACGCCCTTATGCGTTTCGCCCACAAAACATGCAAACTTTCTCAAAGGTTTCATACATTTGAAACCCTTGAGAAAGTCTGCACGTATGGTGAAC
Organism: Bombina bombina; assembly: GCF_027579735.1. Classification (NCBI taxonomy): domain Eukaryota; kingdom Metazoa; phylum Chordata; class Amphibia; order Anura; family Bombinatoridae; genus Bombina; species Bombina bombina. The sequence goes on from NC_069506.1 coordinate 48,622,673, forward strand.
GAAACACGTAAGGGCGTGTCCCAGGAAGTCTTCAGTTACCTGTGCCATTCATAGTGACTCCACAGGAGTACGCAGCCAGCCATCATATTTGGCAGCTTTTGGATTTACCATCATCACAAGAGGGGTTTGCTTGATATTCACATCGTGCTATGCTTTTTGTATTTTTAAGTTTTAAGTGCAATTGTTATTTGTGCTATACCCATGAATTAGAGTTGGCCTTCTGCTTTTCAGTTTCAGGTTCAGAGAGCTGGCGGTGACGTGCATTGCTTCTGAAGTCATAATTTGGGACATACGAGCTACTGCTGACACCCTGAAGTGTGGTGATTGAATATTGGTGCATGGGACCTCACAGGATATGCGCGTATCCGGCTGAAAAATAGTAATAACTTTTACTAGAAGTATTTTTACTAGTGGAAGTATATTGCAAAAATGTTCCTATATTAAAGTAAAATGCACCAATGCACATTTCATTTTTGACCTTTCTATCAAAATCAATAACAAATTCTTCTAAAAACAAAACAATAAACAAAACACAATAATAGTTAAAAAAATAACATCCAAAATAAAAACTAGCATTTTAACTCAGAAAAACAATTTTTTTTTTTTAATTAAAGGAATATGACGCACTTTGAGATTATAATATAAAATATTTAATCACAAGTAGTAAAAAAACTAACAACTCTGCAATGTACATTTGTTATTTATTTTTCCCCCTTTCATCTAAAATCTAAATCTGCAGAATTTACCGGTCTTGCTTTGTCACATACTTACTGGCCTCAGCAGGTGATATGATAAGATGCATGTTTTCCTAACATATAAAAAAAACAGTGGCTAATCTTGTGTACTCCAGTAACAAATCTGTATTGGTTCCAACTAAGGCAAGTAGTTGAGGGAATTTGACTATTGAAAAACAATTACAGCAAGCAATGTGTTAACCCCTTGCACCAAATTGACTTAGGTACTACGCAACACAGTACTTTGCCCAGTAGCACCTACATCCAACACAGGTGCATGCTACGGTCTCACTGCCTGAACAGTGGAGACTGCAGCCAGGGGCAGAAGGCATCTGCCTTCATATGGCAAGGGAGCACTGATTATGTTCCCTGTACTATATGAAGATAGATGAAGATAGATCGCCAATACAGACAGTGCCACTGTCTATATCTGATGTGTTGGTGCCGTGGGTGGTGTGGGAGGGGAGGAGGGAGGCAGGTGGGTGGCCCATGGAGATGGGGAGGTTGAGGGGTGGACCTGTACACTACAGATTTTTTTATTTCATTAATTAACTAAAGAGATTAAGGTAAACTGCATACTTGCAAACAACTGCCAGTACCTAAGATGACAGTGATCATTGGGAAGGAGGAGGATTAGAGAGCAGTTTGGGAGGGTCCTGGAAGGTGGGAGGGTAAGGAGGCGGATCCCTACACTGCCGAAAATAAATAAAATTAATTAATTAATTAAAAAAAGCCCTAAAAATTCATAGTGGCAGACTGCCAGTACCTAAGATGGTGGTTCACAGTGGGGGGGGGGGGGAGAGGTTTTTGGGAGGGAGGTGGAAGGTTAATACCAACACTACAATAATTGTACCCTTGCCGACTAACTAATTAACCCCTTCACTGCCAGGAATTTTAAAAGGGTGGTGCACAACTGCAGTTAGCGGCCTTCTAATTATAAAAAAGTATTGGCAAAGCCATGCATATCTGCTATTTCTGAACAAAAGGGATCCCAGAGAAGCTTTTACAACTATTTTGTGACTGCTCAAGCGGTATGTAAATAATTTTAATGAGAAACCCAAAGTTTTGTGAAAAAGTTAACGATTTTTTTTTTTTTTTAAACATGATCGCATTTTGCGGCAGAATGGTGCCATGAAATATACCAAAATGGGTCTGGGTCAATACCTTGGGTTTTCTACAAAAAAATAATATATATCTAGTTTTGATGGGTAAACTAAAAAAACAACAAATAAAAAAACGCTTTATTTCTCTTTAAACTGAGTGATAGCAAAAATGCTAAAAACTCTCCGGCATTTTTTGGGCGTTTTTGTTTCTAAAATTTCCGGTAGTGAAAGTGTTAATACATTCAGAAAAGGTTCATACTTCGGTGGCATATTAATTTGTGTGACTGCAGAAAAGTATTACATTAAAACGTTTTATGCACTTCTAAAATAGTTTTCTTCTTTAAAATTCAGGAGATCTCACCTTTGTTAAAGGGGACAGTAAATTAAAAACTAGATTTTCATGATTTCCAATTTACTTCTAATTTCCTTAGTATCCTTTGTTGAAGAGCTTTTCCAGGTAGGCTCAGAAACGGCAATGCATTATGGGGAACTAACTATATGCTCTATTTGAATCATGAAAGTTTAATTTTGACTTTTATGTCTCCCTTAAACATATTTATATTCATAAATTAAATGTGTTAAAGGGCACTGGCTGCCAGGGATTCAATAGGCATCGAATTAGAACGTAATGATATATTAAAAGTATCTGAAAGTGACAGTTTGACTTGACGCTCACACCAAATGCTTTGTGATGACTTTAACAGATTGTACAGACAGATTCTTCGAAAGCCAATTTTAGTTTTGATGCAGAGCCACGATCTTATATGTTCAATGTAGATGGCAAGTGCTCTTTTTTTTCCAAAGTATATTTTCGTAAATGCCCTGTGCCACCTTTATACTTTTTTGCTAAAAAATAAAAAAAGCCTCAGTTTAACAGGAACATAGATTTTTGTATTACAAAAAAATAAGACTAAAAAACAGGACAAGGAAATTGAACTACGTTCACTGTTACTATAGATACAATGATTTTAATTACAAAGCATCACTTGTATTTCACCGAGTAGAAAGTATCCTTTGTTTAAATAAAATTTAACAGCCACCCCCTGCTCCATCTGCTGAACTACAGTAGAGAGATACTTATACTTGAAATGGAGTTGATCAAAATATCACATGACCCTTTGGTTTCAAAAAGAGACCTGCAATGAATTACTTCAAGGGACTTAAAACCTGAACATTTTATTTTATGAATCAGATTATTATTATTATTAAAAAAAACAAACAAAGAAGAAGTACGCTGGCTCAGGAGTGAATTTTGCTGGAACATCAAAGGTTTATTTCTCAGACCAAACAGTAAACGTGTAGGTCACAGTCAGGAACGCCTGACGCGTTTCGCGCATGCGTAGATGAATCAGATTATTATTATTATTATCAGGTATTTGTAGAGCGCCAACAGATTCCGCAGCGCTATGATCAGATAGAATATACTATCTTAACCCTTTAAGGACACAGCTTTCAGTTTGCTCAATTGTTTTATGACGGAAAAATTCCGTCATATGTCCTTAAGAGGTTAAACAACTTACCTATTTACTTCTATTATCATTTTTTTTTTTTTTAAATCCTTCTTTGAAAAGTGGAAGGTCAGCTCAGGAGTGTGCACGTGTCTGTCGCACTATATGGCAGCAGTTTTGCAAGAATGTTATACATTAGCAAGAGCACTAGATGGCAGCCATGAAGTGCACCAGACATGTGCACACTACATATAGATATAGTGTATCTCTGTCTTTGGGGTATATACAAACTCTCGAAGTTACTATATTTAAACCGAGTCTCATGTTGGGAACGATATAGAACTATTATGTGACATATGTTAAATAACTTACAACTGACATTATTTATATCTATTTATGATCAGTGGTATATAGCAAGGTTGTACGTATAACCACATACTGGCAAGCAATAACTTGTAACAATGGTTTATCGCTGATACTATGTTTCATAAATAAGCTCCAAAGTGACACATCGTAAACCCTGTTGCCTAATAAAGTGAGAGTATCACAAATAAAACCCAGTACCATTATTTATGAATTGTGAACCGTTTAAAGGGACAGTCAAGTCCAAAAAACACTTTCATGTTTCAAATAGGGCATGTCATTTTACAACAACTTTCCAATTTACTTTTATTACCAATTTTGCTTTGTTCTCTTGGTATTCTTAGTTGAAAGCTAAATCTAGGAGGTTCATATGCAAATTTCTTAGACCTTGAAGGCCGCCTCTAATCTAAATGCATTTTGATAGTTTTTCACCACTAGAGGGCATTAGTTCACGTGTTTCATATAGATAACATTGAGCTCATGCACGTGAATTTACCATGGAGACAGCTCTGATTGGCTAAAATGCAAGTCTGTCAAAAGAACTGAAATAAGGGGGCAGTCTGCTGAGGCTTGTGCCCCTGCTTTGCAAAAAGCCTGATTTTTAAACATATCTACCCAAGCCTTGCAAGAAAATACAGAACTTATCTCAGCTGTGCCCCTGCTTTGCAAAAAGCCTGATTTTTAAACATATCTACCCAAGCCTTGCAAGAAAATACAGAACTTATCTCAGCTGTGCCCCTGCTTTGCAAAAAGCCTGATTTTTAAACATATCTACCCAAGCCTTGCAAGAAAATACAGAACTTATCTCAGCTGTGCCCCTGCTTTGCAAAAAGCCTGATTTTTAAACATATCTACCCAAGCCTTGCAAGAAAATACAGAACTTATCTCAGCTGTGCCCCTGCTTTGCAAAAAGCCTGATTTTTAAACATATCTACCCAAGCCTTGCAAGAAAATACAGAACTTATCTCAGCTGTGCCCCTGCTTTGCAAAAAGCCTGATTTTTAAACATATCTACCCAAGCCTTGCAAGAAAATACAGAACTTATCTCAGCTGTGCCCCTGCTTTGCAAAAAGCCTGATTTTTAAACATATCTACCCAAGCCTTGCAAGAAAATACAGAACTTATCTCAGCTGTGCCCCTGCTTTGCAAAAAGGTAGATCCTGCAAGATAGTTATATCATTATATTTAACCTACCCTGTTATTTTCTGATGTGTGTATTATATGTATTGGCTATTTATTGTTTTGTTTTTATGATTTAAAATGCATATTTTATTACCATTATGTCTGACCATTATGTTAAAAGTTAGTTTAATCAGCTAAGGCCATGTATCTTTTTTGGACTTTAATGGTTTTATTCCCCTACATGAATACCTCTGTGTTATCTCTGTAATTTTAACTTTCCCTGTGTTTTTGCTTTTATGACCCTTAGCTCAAATGTTCATAGATATTCCCTCCCCATTCCTCTAAATGTTTGCAGCCCAATCTGACGCTAATTTATCTCTCTCCTTTAGCCTGATTTTTAAACATATCTACCCAAGCCTTGCAAGAAAATACAGAACTTATCTCAGCTGTGCCCCTGCTTTGCAAAAAGGTAGATCCTGCAAGATAGTTTCCACCCCACCCACCCCAGGCTCATTTCTTCCTTTATAGATAGTCTCCCACACTTATTTCATTCTCCTTAAATGACAGCTGCAACCACTGATCAGCACATCCTTCCTTCTACTTAACCCTATAGAATAAATACCCTCTCTTCCTACATATAGCTATATATCACACATCAATAGTGTATATACTTTTCATTTTTATTTTTTATCTACACACCTCATACCACTAACATGAATCCAAATATATCCTTACTGTTATTCATGATAACCCTTTTCTCACTCCAATTTGGTTCACATAATAACCGCCATAAGCACACACCTCAAACTGGAAAACAAATTATCATACATCATGGCCTGCTCTGTTGCTGTAACTTATCTGCTGAGTGCTGGTGGAGGGTTATAAAAAATAACCCTCCTACCCCCACCTCACAATATTATAAAGTATCACATTCACTATATGGCCAATCAAAAATGATTTCCAAATTCCTATTCCTTATGTTACTTGCCCTTGCAAATGACGTAGAGTCTAACCCTGGTCCCCTAACAAATTCCATTCCTAGCCTTCCAGCTAAGAAAGGCCTCTCCTTTGTGCACTGTAATATCCGCAGCTTACTACCGAAAATTGATGCACTGCAAGCTTGGTGTTTACAATACAAACCCAAAATCATTGTGATCTCTGAATCGTGGCTAACCCGCAAAATACCTGACTCTGCCATTGCAATACATGGATATTCATGCCATAGAAATGATAGAGCAAAGAGAGGAGGTGGCATTGTAATTTATGTTGACAATTCCACAAAGTTCACCCCCTTACAAAAATCTAGCTCTCCTGCCACCTTTGATTTCCTTTCTGGCAAAATTGAGATCCCGTGCAGTAAATCAATCATTGTTGCAGGAATCTACCGCCCACCAAGCTCCCCTGTGCATTCCATTTCGGACATAGCACAGCTCCTTAGTGAATCCATAACTCAAAACCCAAAAAGTGAAATTTTGGTTTTTGGAGATTTTAACATCGATTGGCTGAATCCAAAAAATAACAGTTGTCGCTCGCTGTTTAAATCTTTGCATCTAACGCAATTAATCTCCTCCCCAACTCGCATAAACATCAAAAGCCATAATCATACCCTGCTCGACTGGATTCTCTCCACTTCTCCCGACCGAATCCAGGAGGCAGGTGTTCTCCCTAACAATTTCAGTGACCACTGCTTAGTGTACTGCGTGCGCAAAATAAAGGCAACTAAATCCTCTCCCAAGGTTACAATCACCAGGTCCTTCAAAAAATTTAATCTTCAATCATTTCTAAATGACATCAAGAACCTCCCCTGGCACAGATTAAACCTAATCCCAGATCTAGACTCTGCAGTTGAATTCTTTCAGTCTGAACTCCTACAAGTTTGGAATTTACATGCACCGCTGCGTAAGGTGAGAGTAAAAGGAGCACACTTGAATTGGATCACTGCTGACCTCATTCAAATGTACCAATTTCGGGATTCATTGTGGTCAAAGTTCAAGCATACTGGCTCTATGAATGATCACTGTGTATATAGAAAATGGCGAAATATATGTACTAAACAAACAAAATTGGCTAAGGCGCAATATTTCTGTGAAAATCTGAACAATAATATATGTAACCCTAGAAAGTTTTGGAAACTCATAAATAACTTACAAAATCCACCAATCCACTCCCAACCCTCTACTGTCAATGTGGATAACCAAAACCTGCAACTCCCCTTAGAAGTAGCAAATGCCTTTAACAATTATTTTGTAGGATGCTCCACCACCCTGATTGACAAACTAATAAATGGCACGCATCCTGAAGCTACAAATGTGGATCAGGCCCCACTAAAACAGCAAAGACCCAATATAGAAAAGTTCAATTTTAGACCTGTACCCTTCAATGTCATTAAGAAACACCTCGATAATCTAAAAATGAAAAACCAGTCAGGACCTGATCAAATCCCAGCAATGCTGTTGAAGCTCAGTGCGCCGGCAATTGCTAAGCCTGTTGCAACCCTAATTAACGAATCCTTGGTGTCTGGATACATACCCAAACTCTGGAAAACTGCAAGAGTAGTGCCTATTCATAAAAGTGGGGAGTTAACCTTGGTTTCTAACTATCGTCCTATATCACTGCTCCCTGTATTGTCAAAAATCCTAGAAAAATGCGTCCATACGCAATTATGCGAGTATTACCAACTTTCTAACTATCTGACCCCTGATCAATCAGGTTTCAGACCGAATCACTCCACTACAACTGCCCTCCTAAAAGTTTGCAACGACATCCAAACTGCCATGGAACAAGGAGACCTAACTGGAGCTATTTTCCTTGATTTTGCAAAGGCTTTTGACACAGTGGACCATGACCTACTACTTCTCAAACTAAAAAACTCTGGTATTGCTGATCACCCGTTAACCTGGTTTAAATCATATGTATCGGATCGATCACAATATGTCTCTGTCTCTAACATTGACTCCCTCCCTCTCCCAGTCACGTGTGGTGTTCCCCAAGGTTCCATTCTCGGCCCCCTACTATTCACATTATTTATAAATGATTTGCCTAATGTCTGCAAATCCTCAACTGTACACATGTACGCAGACGACACAGTAATCTATGCAAACAAATCTGATCTGCTGCAGCTTGAAACAGTGCTCCAAGACCAGTTCACAGAGGTAGAAAAGTGGATCTCGAAAAACAAACTCTTCCTAAACACTGACAAAACGGTCACAATGATCTTTGGAATGGGACCTAAAATACATAAATTACAAAATTCCCATCTTCGCATCAAAACAAAATCCAATTGCACGCTGACCGCAGTCCACTCTTTTAAATACTTAGGTATGTTGTTAGACCCCAATCTATCTTTTGGACTCCACATAGAAAAAATTGCCTCTAAACTTTATCCAAAACTAGGTGCCCTGTACAGAAACAAATCTTGCCTCAGCCCTACAGTAAAGGAAAAGATTGTACAGCAAATGCTGATGCCTATCTTGGATTATGGGGACATAGTATATGCACCTGCTCCGCAAACTCACCTTAATAAACTAAATACGTTATATAACTCGCTCTGCCGCTTTGTGCTACAATGTAACTACAGGACCCACCATTGTGACATGCTAAAAGAACTAAACTGGCTGTCGCTAGAATCCAGACGCACCCTCCATCTTTCCTGCCTTGTCTTTAAGAGCCTTTCTGGGAAGCTCCCACCCTACCTGAGCAGAATGCTCTCCCCTGCTATTCCCACCTCCTATAACCTCCGATCCAATAACAGCACATTATTTAGCTTGCCTCAATACAAAAAAAAAGCAGCTCGATCCTCCTTTTCCTACAGAGCGCCACAATTATGGAATGACCTCCCTCACACTTTAAAAACTTCCCCAAGCCTAAAATCCTTTAAGAGATCCCTCTATACATATCTCAAAACAGAATGCTCCTGTCATGGTTAAATATTTCATACCTGCTCTATGTTAAATGTTTGCATATAATGTGTATTTTTATTATTGTTTTTGTATTTTATTGTACCCTATTGTATCAATGCAATGTTTTGTGATCCCAGGACATACTTGAAAACGAGAGAAATCTCAATGTATCCTTCCTGGTAAAATATTTTATAAATAAATAAATAAATAAATAAATATACAAGGTAATTACAGAGGTAAAACGTGTATTATTATAACTGTGTTGGTTATACAAAACTGGGGAATGGGTAATAAAGGGATTATCTTTCTTTTTAAACAAGAACAATTCTAGTATTGACTGTTCCTTTAACACTTACAACAAAGATAACGTTACCCTCACTGAAACTGATTTGAGTGCTAAGTTATATTTTAACAAGAGCGTTACTTTCAATTTACAAGTAGTAATGAGACACAGAAGTGCTAGTTAAGTGCATACTTGGGTGAGTCTGGTTCTGACCCCACTTCCCTTTATGTTTTCAATTTATGCACAAGCACTCTAGCCCCCCCTAACATTTATTTATGTTAAAGACATATATATGGGGCATCTCCACTGGTAATAGTGTAGTGCTATTGCAAAGTTTTTTGACATGTGGACACTACAATGGATAACCAAGCAAATTTGATAATAGAAGTAAATTGCAAGGAGACACCTGAACTAGATGCGTGTCCCAAGTTCTGCAAGGCCATGTGCTAAACAACCTAAAAGGACCGTTAAATACAGTAATTGTTTATCCCATAAATACACAATAAAAAGACAATTGCACATAATCTAAATTTCAAATTAACAGGAAAAAAAAATCGGAGAAATTTCAAACATTGATTAAATTTTGCTGCCCCTACTGTCATGTGACAGCCATCAGCTAATCACAGACTCGTATACCTGTGAACTCTTGCACATGCTCAGAAGGAACTGGTGCCTCAGAAAAAGCGCATATAAAAAGACTGGGAGCAAATTGATAACAGATGATAATTGGAAAGTTGCATCCTCTATCTCAAACTAGAAAGTTTATTTTTTACTTAAAGGGACATTATAAAGTATACACTAGATTTTTCTTTGCATAAATGTGTTGTATTTGATCCATTTATATAGTCCTTCTGGGTGTGTTTTTGTAACAATGTATAGTTTTGCTTATTTTTAAATAACATTGTGCTAATTTTCAGACTCCTAACCAAGCCCCAAAGTTTTAGATGTAGACTGATGTCTACAGACTTCAGACTGTTTCTGTTTTTTTAATGGGTCTTTTCATATGCAGGGGAGGGGGGAGGTTCTTCTTTCAGCCCCTTTCAGTGGGTGTCCTAGACTAACCTCATCAACAGTGCTAAATTGGTAGCTTCTAAGTAAGTTTTTAAAAGGTTTTATACTGGATTGTTAGATCAGCATCTGTGCATACTTCTTTATAGTAGTGTCTATTGCATGCAGTTATATGAAAATTGGTGTATACTCTCCTTTTAACAATCACTGTAAACGAAAAGAAAAGGGGATGGCTTTGGGGTGTAGAGTCATACGTCTCTCTCTACTGCGCATGAGTAAGCACTTCAAGTACCTACCACATGTCTATGGACAGGAAGGTGATGAATCAGTAAGGGTTTGTTTAGGGGTACAGGGAAATCAGTTGAAAAAAAATCATTAAAATATACTTTCTTGGGGGCGGGTCCGTACACCGACCAAAATGGCTGCTTTCTTATATGGCTGAGACCTGGTACTAATAAATCCGCTGTTTATCACCCCTTTGATTTGCAATCTGTGTCCTACTCGACAGCAGTTCTGAGGAATAATACCTAAGGAACAGATTTTTATATTTCTCATCTAGAATCTCAGCCACGCAGACCGGATTAGATGAGGTACGCAGCGGAGGCCTACTAAACGACCTAGCCCTCATCTATGCTCCATAATTCCTGACAGATCAGGTCCAGCAGCTCTGCGAGCTGTCCCTAATTCCTAAAATTACAGTCAAGGGAGTTACAAGGAGACAATATTCTTCTGATTATTACCTCGACTTGAGCGATTTAGAAGATTCTAGCTATGGAAGAGTCTTACCAAGCAGTACAGAACTTGCTAAGAAACTTTGAAAGAGAGCTACGCAACACTATAGAAGATGCATTGGAACCATTGTTTCAGCGATCCCCTAAAGGATATACGTCGCCAGATCATCAAGGGAGATAGCCCTTCACTGGTGGTTTCGTACCAGGGTGACCCAGAGAGAGAGAGCACTGCTGGGATACAGCTCCCCAGCCAATGCGAACCTGAGCCTCCATCGACTTACCTATCTCCTGCTTATACACTATTGAGTCCTCTGGAACCCTCTGCGATCAGTAAGCAGAGGCATAGAGAGTCCGGTGCTAAGTGGAGAACAAAGGTGGAGGAACACTGAAGATACTCTGTCGACCAGCAATCTGAGTACACCCGATACAGACCTATTGGTATTCCATTCACTGGGTGGTGCAGCCGGCTGCCCCGACTCTGACAAAAGTGACTCCCTGCTACACTGCGCACTCCAACCGACATGGGTCCCAACATATGTCTGCTCATCTGGTGGACTCTTACCAGGGCCATTGAATGCAGAAAAAAATGCAAGTGAGAGTGCCGTCTCCAGTAACCTGGCTCTGCGATCTGGAAATCTACCGCCATGTCCAGACCCCATCTTGAGCCTTGACCCAAATGCTGGTAACACAGCTTGGCCCGGCGGTCTCAGGAAAGTGACATCCATGCTGCCGATGGGAAAACAGACCATCCTCCTAGGGTCCAGGAGTTTCTTAGCTGCCAGAAATGTGGTGAGCAGTCACTTTACACCCGATTTCCAATATTCCTTTGTGAACCAAATTTGGGGTCAGAGCCACTGGAAAATTGGCATTGGTTAAATCTATTACACACTGGTGTTGCCCGTCCATCCAGCTATGATTATAGAGACTCAGCAACCCCATATTAATATGTCCCTAAGGATATACATAGATTTTCTGAGCTTTGAGGGGAATTATCGATAGGCCTAAAATGCTTGTCAGACATTACTATGATGCTCTCAGAACTATGTTAAACTCATGGTGGACATACGATTCATAACGACTTCACAAACTGATGTAGCATCTTATGACACTGCAAATTATCTAGAATTGAGGAGACTAATGTTACATTCAGAGATCTGTGCGTACTAAGAGTAAGATAAATGTATCCTAGAAGTAAAACACTTCACAACATCTAGATATATGGTTAGCAACATGTGGAAGAGAACGCTTTGCTTTAATTTTTTTCCCTGCTTTAATATATGAGAAAATATTTAGATCCTACTAGCATTGTTTGATAAACTTACCTATTTTCTCTGCAAAAATGTAACCTTACCCTAATACTACCCAGATTCTCTCGCCACACCCTGGGCCATTTATATTGTCTGTTGACCCCTCTATGTTCCACTATACTACTTGGAGTCCGTATGTACCTTGGTTGGTAAGCTACTAAATTTAATCATCTTATCAATCTATGAGAATCGAAGATTATACTAGAAGTAGCCCTGATGTATAACCTTGACAACCTAGTTCAGCCGCAATTAGATATTCTTAACTAATGTACAAGACACCTATATATTTAACTTTACAAGCACTGCTACATAGGCCTCATAAGAGCAGGTTTTTTTATGGGTACGTCACATGTTGGATACGTTGCTGATAAAATCTCATATCCATATGTTATTCTCCTATGCTCTCCTAAGTGTATCTCTATAGTGACAAGCTCATTTTGGGTGACTATATGGTTGTTGTTTTTTTTTTACTGGAGTTAGGCTGCAGAAGTTACTGTTATTAGACTGTTTCAAGGGGTACAGATATTTTTTGACACAATGATATACAACATAGAGAGTCACGCCTTTATTTTAACTTCATGAATATGGAGATTTCCTATCTAGATACAAATAAATGTATTTTCCAGCTACCTAATGTTGTAGTCCTACCCTTTTATAAACAAACATATTTTGTCAGATCATATTACACTAATAAGGTCACAGTAGCTCCCTCAATATATCTCTATGAGCTCTTCTTTTTATATTGCTCTCCATATATTCGTCTTCTATAGAGGATAATTACTTTTGTACGTTTACAAATTGAGGTTTGTTTCTATATACTATACAAACTAGATGAATATGTCATACTTATAACTGATGTGTTTCTATAACTTCCAAAAGTGACCATATATTATTGTAACCCTCCTGTTATTCTTAATAATAGATATGTTGGAGGTCCAAAAGTGGCCTCACTTGTGTTATAGAGGTGGGATACTGAGGATTAGAATTTGATATTCTTTGTTTTATTTTACAGATAATATTTAGACTTTTGACTACATCATTATATCCCACTTTATTTTGCATTTACGGTACCTATTTGCTTATATGTCAAGTAACTGTCATGGAGCATATTACCTGTATATTTATGTTATCTCACAATGGGATTCCTGTATGTTTATTTTTAATCCTCAATAAAAATATTAAAAAAAAAAAAATGATTTCTTGACGAAAAGAGGCTGCATTTTTCATTACAAACGTTTCTCCGATATGAAACTTAATTTTTATGTAGCTTCCAGTTTAAAGGGATAGAAAGGTCAAAATTGAAATGTGCCTGGGTGCGTTTCAGTTTTGAATAGAAACATTTTTTGCAGTATACTTAGATTAGCAAAATACTTCTAGTAAAAGTTATTATTTTAGCGACATACACACATATGCTGTGAGGGCCCGTGCGCCAGCAAACGCCACACTTTCTCAGAGCTGACACTGTACACACAGCACTAGTCACACACAGCATATGTGCGTATCCCGCATAAAATGTAATTTTTGCTAGAATTATTTCTGCTAATGGAAACTAAAATGCACCCATATAATTTCAACTTTGACCTTTCCATCCCTTTAAGTAAATAAAGTATTAAAGGGATATGAAACCAAAAAACATTCTTTTGTGATTGCGACAGAGCATACAATTTAAAAAAAAAAGTGTCCAATTTAATTTTATTATCAAATTTGCTTCGTTCCGATAATATTCTGTGTTGAAAAGATACTTTGCTAGGTGTCTGGAACATTACATAGCTGGAATACTGCTGCCATCTAGTGCCTTGCAAATGGATAACATTCTTGCAAAACAGCTGCCACATACTGCTCCAGACTTTCACACTTTCGAGCTTACGTCCCTGTTTTTCAACAAAAGATAGCAAGAGAATGACAACAAATTATAATAGACGTAAATTAGAAAGTTGTTTAAAATCACATGCTCTATCTGAATAATGAAAGAAAAAAATTGGGTTGCACGTCCCTTTAAAGTTCTGACATTGTCTCCAGTCTAAGAATTTTAGATATACAGTATAGTTTCATAATATCCATAGACTGTGATCTTTTAATGTTGGAAATCTGTTTTTTGCAGGTAGTTGAGAATGAAAAGGCAAAGCATAATTGTAAAGTTTTTTCCATTGGAGAGAAAAAATTTAAATGGGATCCATTCCCTGATTTTCCAGGGAACCAAAGTTCGGACCAAACTTTGATTAACATACAGGACAATGACGATGGACTTGGATGCAATGAGAAGAGGAGAGAACATTTAGAAGAGAATTTCCACACTGCAGTACAAAAACAAAGTCTTGTTGGCATAACTGAGAATCCAGAAAAAAGACTTAACTGCGAGCAAATTTGTAACCTACCTGAGCAGAATAACAAAACGGTCTCAACCAAAAGCTCAGAAAAGATTGTTGTAGGGCTAAAAACTACCAAAAAGCCATCTCTTCACAAGCAGACGTCTACAAAAAATACAAAACAGGACAAAATCAGGACCTTGTCCCAAAAGCCTGATAAAAAGATAAAACAAAATTTACAGACACAACCTAAACCTGATGTCATCATGGTGGATATTTCAGACGATGATGCTGGAACATCAAGTGCTGCCCCACAGACTTTGGAGAAGGATATAGACAAAGCAGATGGTGCCAAGACATTAGCAAGCTGTCCTATTTGTTTGATGCAGTTTCCTAAACCGTGAGTTGATTTATTCATTTTTAGCTGAGTGAGTTTAGCGGTATCCGTTATGGTGTGGCACTTTACCAGAAGCATCAAAGCGAAATGTTAGACAGTTTCTAAAACTTTGTAATGAATTGGCATGAGCTCCTCTTATCTTCCCCTATAGTAACTAATCTCATTTGCTGCTTATATTTCTAATGCAATCTGCCCTCTTATTATGCAACTAGAATGATTTCCTTTCATCTTAAGCAGTATCTACTCAATCCCTTTCTTGGCTTCCTATTAAAGGAAGACTTGCATGGCACAAACACTAGCTACAGTTATGAATAGAAAAATGTCCTTGTGATTTGGAACATTTATTCCTTCTGTAGGAGACCTCTGGTTTCAGGGGGAAAAATAAATACTGGTCTTAATTTTTTTTATTTATTAGAATTGGAGGAAAGAATGGCTTCCTTCGTTGCTAAGCTTTTTTCACACCACTGTGCCAAGTTGATTTTTAGCTTTTTCTTTTTTTCTGCTTACATTAAAGGGACATTAAACCCCAAATTTTTCTTTCGTGATTCAGATATTTCTTGATATCCTTCAGCAAAGGATATCAAGAAAATGAAGCAAATTAGATAATAGAAGTAAATTAGAAAGTTGTTTAAAATTGCATGTTATTTCTAAAGCATGAAGGAAAAAAATTGGGTTTCATGTCACTTTAACATTTTAACCCTTTAACCCCTTGAGTGCTAACGACAGCTCTGAGCCGTCACAGAGTTTCCCACTCTGGTGCTAACGACGGCTCAGAGCCGTCGCTAGCACTCTCCCACATTGAGGGAGATCTGGGGGCTCCCACCCGCTCCTACCCTGGCGATCGTGCCTTTGAAGTGACAGGCATCGCCGGGGCTTCACGTTTTGCGCAGTGACATCACGCGCAATGACGTGATGACGTCACTGCGCAACTTTATGAACAAGTAACAATACAAAGTATAGGGAAAGGGGGCATGCTGCTTAGACGCCTGTATCTCAGGCATCTAAGCAGCTACAGACCCCCAAGACCCACCATTGGAAAGGTAATCACATAACCTTTCCAGTGGTGTAAGTCTTGGGGATCTGAAAAAATATATATAAAAGTTAAAAAAAAAATTATCAAAATTTTTTTTTTTAAAAAAAAACCTTCAATCACCTTAGCACCCAGGTGGGAAAGTGCTTAGCACTCAAAGGGTTAAAGGGATATAGACCCCCCCACAAAAATAATTGTGACTTAGAGCATACAATTGTAATTTGTTTTTCAAATTTACTTCTTTTTAAATTTGCCTCGTTCCCATGGTATTCTTTGTTGAAGAGATACATAGGGTGGTGTCTTGAGCACTACACGGCAGGAAAAAAACGCGCTGCCACCAGGACATACTGAAAACGAGAGAAATCTCAATGTATCCTTCCTGGTAAAATATTTTATAAATAAATCGTGCTCTTGCAAATGTATATTTAACATTCTTGATAAACTGCTGCGATGTATTGATGCAGACATATGCACGCTCCTAAGCTTATGTTCCTGCAACCAATAGAAGTAAATTGGAAAGTTGTATGCCCTGTCTGAATCATGAAAGAAAATAACTGGGTTTCACGACACTATAAGGACAAAGGTTTTTCTCAGTTTCCATGCTAATATAACATAGGCAGTTTTGACATTTTTCACCATAATTATCTGCTCTCTTTTTAAAGGGACAGTCTACACCAGAATTTTTATTGTTTTAAAAGATAGATAATCCCTTTATTACCCATTCCCCAGTTTTGCATAACTAACACATTTATAATAATATACTTTTAACCTCTGTGATTATCTTGTATCTAAGCCTCTGCAAACTGCCCCTTTATTTCAGTTCTGTTGACAGACTTGCAGTTTAGCCAATCAGTGCCTGCTCCCAGATAACTTCACGTGCATGAGCACAGTGTTATCTATATGAAATACGTGAACTAACACCCTCTAGTGGTGAAAAACTGTTAAAATGCATTCTGAAAAGAGGTGGCCTTCAAGGTCTTAGAAATTAGCATATAAACCTCCTAAGTTAAGCTTTCAACTAAGAATACCAAGAGAACAAAGCAAAATTGGTGATAAAAGTAAATTGGAAAATTGTTTAAAATTACATGCTCTATCTGAATCATGAAAGTTTATTTTGGCCTAGACTGTCCCTTTAAGTGCACACAAACGTATTATATACTGTTTTTTTTAGCAGGGCTTTCTTGTTATACCCTATGTGGGTACATAAAATAACAAATAATAGGAATTTAATAATGAAAAATCGGAGAAATTGAAATAAATGGTTTGTTTTTTTCAGTTTTCTTTATAATTATTACTACACAACTATTGTTAAATAGATTTCTAAAGAAAAATACCCTTAAAATAGCTTCATTGGTTTGTCCTGATTTTAGGAATACCTCATATGTTTAGGTTTCCCAGTAATTTATAACAAATACTACAATAAAGATTGGTTTTACACTAAAAAAATGAATGGTCACCCAATCCATAACCGCTAGACAAAAGTATATATTTGGAGAAACTAGACACTAGGGTATTTACACTTTTAGTTCCGCTGAGGACAGAAAATAAAACTTTATTAAAATACATTTCTAAAAAATACAGTAAAATAAATGTTACCACTTTGATTGACATTGATGCTGACAGTGAGAAAAGGGGGGGTCAAGACAACCATTATTTACAAACAATGGCTGGTGATTTCTGACACGTGATTAGCGTGACTGGCATTCACAGCGATCACATGACCATAGGAGGCATCACTGGAGCGCCTCACTCCTGAGTCATGCAGCCCACTGAGCATGATACCAGCATGCAGGTTCCATTTTAAGTATACAATCATTACATTACAGTCAGGGCCGTCTTTAATATTGACAGGACCCTGGGCAAAAATTTTCTTGGGCCCCCCCCCATGCAATTTCGCTCTCCATCCCAACATTCCAAAAAACAACTAAATCAATTTTTTTTTTAATTATTAGTCCAGCAGTGGATTATCCAATGCTGAGCTAATCATTTAAAAAATGAAATAAATTGCAATATGTGAAACTGGACCTAAGCAGTACTAATAAGTAAATAAATATATAAATTCCTCCACTGTGGATTCATTTAATATTCTTTTGAATGTGATTCTGGTGTGAGGTTAGCTGGTTAAAGAGATTTAGGGCAGCAACAGGAGCAAAGCAAAGTAAAGACTGAGGAGGAAGCATGGAGGTGCAGTATAAGTTTACTGACTGGAACAACAGAACTACTATGGGAAGCTGTAAAATCTGAGACAGAGAGAAAACAAACTATAAAAATAAACCTAAATTAATGTGTGAAGTATCAGCATGACACTATTACATCAGCCACAGCAGCACATGTCACTTCTTTGCTAGAAACAAGTTCCCTCACACCCTGCACTAGACAATGCTGCATGGGGAGGGGTGTGTGTGCACTCACTTATTCTTCCCACTGACAAAGCACTGTTCCCCTTACAAACTTCAGTTAGTTGATCTTAGGACCACAGCAGAAAGAGCAGGGCTAAGGGGACCAGCAGACTGGATGCTGTCTGTCCAAGGCTGCATGGATACAGTGTGAGATGACTCACACAGCCTCAAGACTGAATAGAGCAGTGTATGCAGCTGCACAGATGCTCAAATCCTCATGTGCTTGCCGCTCCAGCTTTCTGCTGCATGCGCCTACAGTCAGCCCTACCCAGAAACAATCCTTGCCACGAGAGCAGTTACCTGGTAACATTGGTAACCCCAGTAGGACCTTATATGATGCTGTGGGAATGGCTGGATGCCGAGTTAGGACTTTGCATTCAGTGCTGCACAGTGCACATCTAAAACAGCACATGGCAATAGCTTGGCATGTCACATGACACCTGCACGGTCTGGCACAGTTTTTTAAAAAAAAAAATATAAGCAGAGTATGTTTGACTGTGAGAGTATTAGGACAGAATGTGTGTGTTCCCCATGTCACATCAGCAGTCTGGTATGACCATAAAAAAAAAAAAAAAAAAAAAAAAATTTTTTTTTTTTTTTAGGACTCTTGGGCCCCTCAACAGAAACTGGGCCCTGGGCAGCTGCCCCTTTTGCCCTGTGTTAAAGACGGTCCTAATTACAGTGAACAAGCCAACTCTTTTTTTTTTGTGGCAGTTGTTAAAGGGACATGAAACCCAACATTTTTCTTTCATGATTCAGATAGAGAATACAATTTTAAACAACTTTCCACTGCATTTCTATTATTTAATTTGCTTCCTTCTCTTTTTATCCTTTGCTGAAAGGTTTATCTAGGACAGCTAAAGAGCAGCAAAGAACCTAGGTTCTTGCTGCTGATTGGTGGCTGCATATATATACTGATTGTCATTGGCTCACGCTCACCCATGTGTTCAGTCAGCAACCAGTAGTGCATTGCTGCTTATTCAACAAAGCATACATAGAGAATGAAGAAAAAATTATAATAGTAGTAAATTAGAAAGTTGATTAAAATTGCCTGCTTTATCTGAATCATGAAAGAAAAATGTGGGTTTAGTGTCCCTTTAATATCAGCCAGTGATCAGCAGAGTCCCAGTACTAAGGTGCACATAATCATGCAGTTAGTTTCACTTTACATTTAAACGGCTTTTACTTTAAGGAAACCCATATTTTATTTCATGATTCAGATAGAACAATTTTAAACATCTATACAATTGATTTCTTTTTTCAAATTTGCTTCATTCTCTTGGTATCTTTTTTTGAAAGAGCAGCAATGCACTACTGGGAGCTAGCTGAACACCACTAGGTGAACCAATGACAACGGTCATATATGAACCAATGACAACAGTCATATATGTGCAGCCACCAATACGCAGCTAGCTCACAGTAGTGCATTGCTATACTTGAGCCTACCTAGGTATGATTTTCAGCAAAGAATAGCAGCAAAACAAAGCAAATCAGATAATCAACGTTAATTGGAAAGCGTTTCTATCGGAACCGTGCTAGTTTCATTTTCACTTTACAGTCCTTTTAACCTTTTGCACGCAATACATATTTGAGGCTCTTACACATACATTAATTATAGAACAGAGTGCAGTAATATATGTTCTTTTTACATTTGGTGTAAATTTTTACAATTCCTGATTTACAATGTTCCCTCTAATAAATTCCTTTTTCTTTCTTTTAATTTATTCAGGTTATCACAGCTTGATATTGACAGCCATTTAGCTCAATGCTTGTCAGAAACAACAATAGATATAATGTGGTAAGAACATTTAAAGTGATCTGATGGAGACTGAAGAATATTTTGATGAACCTATAAAACGGATCTCTCCATTCGGATCTTGCTTTGGATTTCAGGGAAAAGCAAATATTTTTTTATTATTATTTGTATTTGTGAAAGGAGTTCCTACAACAATATTAGTGTGCGCCCTTTGGCGAATAGAATAAAATCAGAATATATGTATATTATATTTACTATGCTTGTTACAGTTTTTTTTTTGTGTCAAAATACTGTTGTAGTTAAAGGACCAGTAAACACAGTAGATTTGCATAATCAACAAATGCAAGATAACAAGACAATACAATAGCATTTACTCTGAATTTCAAATAAGTAGTAGATTTTTTTCTAACAAATTTCAAATTTATGTATATTTCCACTCCCCATGTACCATGTGATAGCAATCGGCCAATCACAAATGCATATACGTATAGTCTGTGAATTCTTGCACATGCTCAGTAGGAGCTGGTGACTCAAAAAGTGTAAATATAAAAGAATGTGCACATTTTTTTTAATGGAAGTAAATTGGAAAGTTGTTTAAAATTACAGGCTGCATCTGAATCATGAAAATGTTATTTTACCTGAGTGTCCCTTTAAAGGGACACTCAAGTCAAAATTAAACTTTCATGATTCAGATAGGGTATGAAATTTTAAACTTTCCAATTTACTTCCATTAACAAAATGTGCACTTTATTCTTATATTTACACTTTTTGAGTTACCAGCTCCTACTAAGCATGTGCAAGAATTCACAGAATATATGTATACGCATTTGTGATTGGCTGATGGCTGTCGCATGATACAGGAGGGCGGAAATAGACATAAATTTGTCAGAAAAAAATCTCCCATTTTCCAGCCCCCTGTGTCATGTGACATACATCAGCCAATCACAGACTAGTATACGGATACACTGTGAGCTTGTGCACATGCTCAGTAGGATCTTGTTCCCCAGAAAGTGTGAATATGAAAAGACTGTGCACATTTAGTTTATGGAAGTAAATTGGAAGGTGTCTTAAAACTGCATACTATATCTAAATCATAAAAGTTTATTTTGACTTGAGTGTCCCTTTTAATATAGTAGCATTTTACATTATACACTAATTTGCAGAAATCCTTCAGGACTGACAGTGTGCCACAGAGAAAGGAACTGTTGTTGTATGGGAATATAGGTAGAAAATCATAAAGGGAAATGAAACCCAATTTTTTCATGATTTAGATAGATCATACAATTGCTGCCTCTTCACCCGCTATTGGGTCACAGCTCTTCTTTTTCTGTTTGCTCTGGCCTAGTATGACATTATATGGCCTTTTCTTTCAAATCATCCTGAGAGTCCATTATTATTATCAGGTATTTGTAGAGCGCCAACAGATTACGCAGTGCTGTAAACATAGTCAGTATACAGGATAGCTTTTGTAGGGATCAAGTGGGTAGAGGGCCCTGCCAAGAGTTTCACTGTTGCAGTTGGCTCTTATGAAGGCGATCTGCAAACAGCTGGGCCCATAGGCTTACATTCTAACGGGTTCAAGGGGAAAGCAGTGGAGTTAGGAAAGGTTAGTGTTGGTTGTAAGCAATAGTAGAGTTTTTAGGGAGCGCTTGAAGCTGTTAAAACTAGGGGAGAGTCTTGTGGAGCGAGGCAGGGAGTTCCACAAGATGGGGGCCAGTCTGGAGAAGTCCTGTAAACGGGAATGTGAGGAAGTAACAAGAGAGGAGGAGATCCTGAGCTGATCGAAGGGGACGGGAGGGAGAGTATCTGGAGACAAGTTCTGAAATGTAGGGGGGAGCAGTGCAGTTGAGAGCTTTGTATGTCAGAGTGAGGATTTTGTGTTTAATTCTAGAGGCAAGAGGAAGCCAGTGAAGGTATTGGCAGAGAGGTGCAGATGAAGAGCGACGAGTAAGGAAGATGAGCCTGGCAGAGGCATTCATAATGGATTGTAAAGGAGCTATGGGGCAGCTAGGTAGGCCAGAGAGGATGGAGTTGCAGTAGTCAAGGCAGGAAAGGATGAGAGAGTGGATTAAAATCTTAGTTGTATCTTGTGTAAGGAAATGTCTAATTTTAGAGATGTTTTTAAGGTGGAAGCGGCAGGCTTTAGCCAAGGACTGAATGTGAGGAGTGAAGGAAAGATCTGAGTCAAGTGTGACCCCAAGACATCGGGCATGCGGGGTAGGAGTAATGATGGAATTATCAACAGTTATAGAAATTTTGGGGGTGGAGACATTGGAAGAAGGGGGAAAAATAAGGAGTTCAGTTTTGGAGAGATTTAGCTTAAGGTAGTTAGAGGACATCCAAGGTGAGATATGAGAAAGACAGTTAGTGATACGGGTTAGTAAGGAAGGAGGTAGGTCTGGTGCAGAGCGGTAGATTTGGGTGTCATCGGCATACAAATGATATTGAAACCCATGGGACTTTATTAAGGAACCTAATGATGACGTGTAGATTGAAAAGAGAAGGGGACTGAGGACAGAGCCTTGAGGTACCCCAACAGAAAGTGGTAACGGGCACAGGGTGCTCCGGAGAAGGCTACACTAAATGTACGGTTAGTCAGTTAGGAAGAGAACCACAAGAGAGCTGTGTCGCAGATGCCGAAGGATTGGAGGGTTTGGAGCAGAAGAGGGTGGTCAACAGTGTCAAAGGCTGCAGACAGGTCAAGGAGGATAAGCAGAGAGAAGTGGCCTTTGGATTTTGCTGTTAGTAAGTCGTTGGTAACCTTGACAATTGCTGTCTCTGTAGAGTGATGGGGACGAAATCCAGATTGCAGTGGGTCAAGAAGAGAGTTTAGTGTAAGGAAATGGGATAGATGTGCGTATACTAGCTTTTCGAGGAGCTTTGAGGCAAGAGGGAGTAGGGAAATAAGGCGGTAGTTGGATGGGGAGGTTGGATAGAGGGAAGGTTTTTTGAGGATAGGTGTGACCAGTGCATGTTTTAGAGATGAGGGAAATATACCAGTGATGAGGGAGAGCTTGAAAATGTGTTTGAGTATGGGGGTGAGGGTAGAATAGAGGGAGGGGAGTAGCTGTGAGGGGATGGGGTCGAGGGGACAGGTAGTGAAGTGGGAGGACAATATAAGGGCAGAAACTTCATCCTCGTTAACAGGGGCAAAGGAGTTGCATTTTTGGATATTTAGTCCATGGTTTATTGCAGGAAAAGGCAAACAAACCTAAACACCCCATCTCCCAGCACTCCCTTACCACTTTGGAATCCAATATCCAAGCAATGAAGTCCACAAGACCACCAGAAATAGGGTGGGACTCAGAAGGTAGGCAGGCAGATTACTAACCTTCAGGCCAAATGCCATTTCAGATGAGGGATGTCCCAAAAAAGCATCATTGCCAAAGGCCCAAATAGGAGCTACTGCACTTGAGGAATGAGCAATAATACACTCATGGTGCAACTTATCTGCCACAATGTAAGTCCTTCTAATTAAAGTATTACGCCAGGCTGCCAGTGTAGAAGCTGTAGCCATATGACCCTAGCAGGTTCCAGAAAAATGAAGAGAGGAAAGTATAAAAGGCTCAGTTGACTCCACATAAAATGTAATCAAATTTAAGAGCTCGAACAACTCCAAGGTTTTGAAGAATTTGCTCCCTAGAATTCTTAAAAGTTGGACACAAAGAAGGTAACGCAATCTCATGATTAATCGTGTCTTTAGATACAAAAAACAAATAGGTAGTTCTCAAAACAGCAATTTCCTGATGAAAAAGCCAGTAAAGGAGACTTGCAGGGTAGAGCTGAAAGTTCAGAAACCATGGCAAAATGAAAAAATTAACTAACATAAAAAGAACCTTCAAAATCAAGAGTTAAAGAGCTAGACCGTGGATAATTTCAAACCGTTGGGTCTCAAAAACCCTCAAGACTAAATTGAAACTTAGAGTTGGAATTACAGGCCAAATAACAAATTTAATATGGTCTGTATAGCAGGAGCCTTAGCAATTTTCCATGGGGTAGATTTAATAAAGGGCAAGGGGACATGATTCGTTGTAGCGAATCATGTCCGCTTTACCTTGCTAAATGCAGACAGCATACGCTGTCAGCATTTAACATTGCACAAGCATTTCTGGGGAAATGCTTGTGCAATGCCGCCCCCTGCTCACCGGTGGCCAATCGGCCGCTAGCAGGGGCCATCAATCATCCCAAGCGTATCGGATCGGGATGATTTCAGTCCACCACCTAAAAGGTGTCTTACGACTGCTGCTTCTTAACTTCTGTTTCAGGCAGACCAGAAACGATGGGGCTCCGAAGCAGCATCCGCTGCTTCATAAATGGAGCCCCATGATTCTAGGAAACCAAAAAGGATTTCCAACTAAAATTCCAAGCAACATACAGTGCCAGATACTCACCTTTCCTTGTGGTCTATACGTCTGGTTACATGTTTCAACCACCTTGTCAGACAAGCCTCTGTCAGCCAGGATCATGTTCTCCATCACCAGGCCGTCAAAGCTAAGGTCTGAAGATCCTAATTAAAGAGGGGAAGAGGTCATTATGGGCAAGAAGAGATCTGTCAGGCCAAGCTAGAACAATCAGAATCACTGCCACGTTTTCCTGATTGAATCTGGGTAGT
This sequence comes from Bombina bombina, assembly GCF_027579735.1. NCBI lineage: Eukaryota > Metazoa > Chordata > Amphibia > Anura > Bombinatoridae > Bombina > Bombina bombina. Next base: position 48,647,171 of record NC_069506.1, read on the forward strand.
AACACAAATGTAATGGTACATTAGCTTGAACAACAATGGCACCACTAATGCAGCCACCAAAACTGTCTGAGGGTCCCAGGACCTAGCGGGGTAGCAGGGAAGCTTGTAATTCAAATATAATGCCGTACGGTCTATCTCTGGCCTTCTCCAACATGTTACTGTCTGGTCAAAAACCCTAGCCCTAGATGAAGGCATCAGCGACTGAGTAAGTCTGTCTCCGAGTTGTAAACTCTTGAAACTTGAATGGCCGAATAAATTTCTGACCGTAGTATAGGTGACATCACTCTCATAGTTGAGGAACCCAGATTCCTTCCTGATGATTGACATAAGCTACGTCACATTGTCCAGTTGGAACTAAATGTAAAATTCCTGACTGAAAGTGGTCCAACTCTGTAGAGCTCTGAAGATCACTCAGAGTTCCAAAATCTTGATAAGTAACCTTGCTCCCTGTCCTCCCCCCTATCCTATAGGGTAGTGTCTAGTTTGTCCAATAAAATTAGGTTCATTGGTTAATAGAAGGGTGAGTCTGCCACCAATTCAGGGACTGTTTTGTCACCTGATCCATGGAGATAAACTGAGACAAGTCCTTGTGATGTCCTACTGACATAAAATAAACCTCAACATCTGAACTGGAAACTTTCAACCCCCCTGCTTCAATTATCTGGAAAAGGGGTGTGCTGCAACCGGGCACATGCTGACTGAAACTTGGGCCAGTCTTCTTCTGTCAGAGACAGGAGACAAGAAGCAAATTTGAGTAATTGGAACAAGAGAGATCTTCTTTGGTACATTTATGCATCAATTGTGTTTGCCGAGCAGAAACAGCAGTAAGGCACCTGTGTGCTTGACTGTCTTCTGAAAAGGAGGAGCCTGCACCAGAATTACCATCCAGATAAGGAGCCACTGAAATGCGTTGAGTATGGGCCTCCATTAGAAAGGCCCCCAATATCTTGGTGAACACCCTAAAGACTGAACAGCAGAACTACAAACTGGTAATGTCAGTCCAGAAAAGCAAACTCGAGTAGCTTCACATGGTTCATGAGGATCAGAATGTGCAGATATGCTTTTAAGTCTATGGTTGACATAAACTGACCTGCATTAGAGGAAGAATAGTGTGTATAGTTTCCACCTTGAAGACAAAAATGTCTCATTTTGAAACTAATGTAGAAAACCTTGTGTTTGCCCCCCAGGGAACCTGAGCAATGCCTCTATTCCCCTAGATCTGCAATGCAAGAGAAAATGCTTTTGCTTTGATAGACTCTTGATAAAGAAAAAAAAAAAAAATCTCTAAGACCCAGGGAATTTCAATAGAGCTTGTCCACACCTCCTGAAAAATCTGCCCCCAACAGGAATTGAATCCTGACAAGAGGACACATGTGCTTGCCCACAGCTCCTGAAAAAGTCTCAATATGCCCCGGCCAGGGATTGAATCCTGACAGGAGGACACACCTTTATGCTGACTTGCTGGATGAGCTAGGCCTCCATGAAGTCTAAGAGGCAATACTGCAACCTTGGTGGAAGAAGAGGCAATTTTGTTCCTGGAGTGCCATGCAGTTTGGCCTTTTGCATTTTTTATTCTGCAGGAAAAAAGGGACCATTACAACTAGTAACTATTGATATGATAGCATAAGGCATGTCTATCTAAATCAGACCTTTGCAGCACTTTTAGCATTAATGCAAGTCATTTCAACTGCTGCATCACAAATAACCCTATACATCGCTGGTTGTTAAGGGATTATCTGCCTGTAATAGAGCGTGTCTTGCCGCGAGCAGCAAGACCTTGCTATTAGACCCTCCCTCCAGCACTCTTGGTAAAAAAGTGCAGTCTCGACACTATTAAAAAACAACCCCCCCCCCTCCATAGAAAGACCAGCAACGTACCCTGTACATACCATTAAGGGGTTAATCTCTCGAAAGGACCACTTTGTGTGCCTACCCACCAGAAGTACCGAAGACACACTTTTAGTTCCTCTTTTTGCTGGGGACACACAAACCATGGCACACATTGTTAGTTCTGCATTTTCTAAGGGATCACAAAAACTAGTACAGAGGGCTGCATGTGGCCAATTGGCTTCCAGTTTGTCATCCTTTAAAGGACTGCTTGGTAGTCCACCTGGCTAAATTGGAGATAGCTCAGTCAACCTTATAGACTGTCTCCAGGTTTCCAAATTAGAAGCTGGTACGGGAAACATAGCCTTAAACTTGGCTGAAGGAACAAAGTGTACCCCTGGCTTGTTCCACTCTTTAGGCACCAGCTCAGAAACTATTTCTGGTATAGGGAAGACAGATGTTTCTGATTTAAAGAACTTAACACCTTAGTGCTAGCCTCCGGGTGCAAATAGCTCCTTTATATTTATTTTGTTATTTGAAATAGCTGCATTTCCTGTTGAAACCTTTACCCATCACTGCAATAATGCATCCCAGTGGGGGTGAGTGAGCACAGCCCCTTTTAAAATGTGTTCCTGCACCAGATTTAAATACAATGAGTTGTATCTAATGCTTGCCTGTGTACACTATCCCTTTAACAAATCATGAATGTGCTCTAACCCAAAAGTAAAAGATACATCTTCCCCCAGTATACCTACAATGGTGTCCTGCGACTTAGTTAATTCCCAGCAAAGAAGCACGATGAATCAATTGTACCCTGTCTGTTTAGGGGAGCTAGACAAGGCACTATATATAGGTGGCCCAGGGGACAATTGTGAGGAGAGGTAACCTCAACTGCTGGTACAGATATGTGCTTAGCTGGATGAGACATGCTAGTTATAGTTTCAGCCATTGTAGAATTGATATATTTCTCAGCAAGGTTCCGCGAGGGACTGGTTAGAGAGGCAGCAGATCCCTGGCCCCCAAGGTGTATACAGCACAGACAAGCCCTGTCTAGGATTGGAAATATACTCCGAACAGTTTTTACAAAGTTGAGAGAAGATAACGGTACAGCTTTGCATATAAAGCATACATGGTTTACATGATCCACAGACCTGCCCTCTGAACCTCCACATCAAATATATATTTGTAAATGAGATCACACTTGTGGGCAAAGCAGACATTACATAAGTATTTCACAATAGCTTATTCGTTCAACGTAGCACAGTAACAAAAAATGTTTCGTTTTCCCACAGTTTTCAAATTTGGATTTTAAACAGGCTTGGCTTCATAGACATGACCACTAGGTGTCACTATTTCAATATATGTGCAAGCATATTAGGATAGACACACACAGTAACGGCATTAATCAATTAAATGGATACAAGATATCATTTTTATTATTTATTTTACAGTTTAGTTAACTGTTATCCATTCTTTTAGATAATAATTCAATTAACTTACACAATAAAAAAATCTTTCTAAAGCTTGCACAATAAAATAGTGTCAGCTTCACAAAATAATATTGGCCTGGAGGAATGACCCGTAGTGGACTAAGGTGGATGTGAGCATCTCTCTTAACAGTACTGCACTCATGTGCTAGAACAACAGCCCATCAGAGATAGCAGTAAATCAATAACATATACGAATTCCCAACAGCAAGATATCAAATGCATATAAGTGAAAATACATATACAAAGTTTCACTTGCGTCAATCCTGCAGACATTGCAGCATCCTCTTCACGGCTGGTGTAATGATAATGCTTTCAGGTTACAAAGTAAAAGCCCCTTCTCCTATTGGAGAGCCCAATGGGTATAGTCCAAACATATAGCAGAAAACAAACGAGACCCTAGACCGGCTAAATCCAGTAAAAACATATTTTTATTGCAAAAAGTGAGACGATAAAAACCACAAGGTGGAAAAATGAAAAACAGCGTAGGGGAAAAAATCAAACGCTTATAAAATAATCAAACAAGAGTCCAGCACCCTCCTGCATTTTACGCATTTTGTGTCCCGTACTCATCAAAATCCCTTTCCTACTCTGCAATGTTTTCAAAGCTATTCTAAATGATGGAGTTAAGTTATCCTTGTTCCTACTCCCTTGCTTATGAAAGGATTCAAATATGGATCCCCTCACATGGGTAGGATAAAAGACTGACTTTGGTTTAAAACCTACATGTGAGTTTTAGATTTTTGTGAATATTGGCTCTAACATTCCAGGGAGTTTAAGTTTATGAAAGTTAGGTCTTGACTCCCATGTAAACATATCATTGTAGAAGTTCAGTTTATCTGATAGATATCTCTCTAATGATAGGTTAAGAATAACTTGAGAATTCATGCTTAGAAAGTGGGGGCCCTGTCATGTTCCCATAGTCTAGGGCAGTGTTTTTCAACCAGTGTGCCGTGGCACACTAGTGTGCCGTCAGAGGTCCTCAGGTGTGTCGCGGCAGACTGACAACAGTGTGACATATTTTTTAAATTTTGCTTGTTTTTCATTCTGGGACGTTTTTTGTTTTTTTTTGAGTGAGAGGATGACTGAGGGTAACAGCGCAGCGGCAGCTCGCTTCCCCAACCCGTGTTCACACTTGGAAGGAACCCCCTCCCACCACAACACGTGTCTAGTGCCGGCTCTACACGCCGCAACACTTCAATCCCCCATGCATGCTGGCGCAGCTTTGCTCCTCCTCCAGAACAGTTCCAGCTAGCGGGGGTGTCCCTCTTTCAAATTTTGAAATATTGGGAGGTATGTGACAGGCTCATCAGGCATCATTTACAACCTTGACATATTGACATTCATTCACAGACAATCATTATGATTGTTTGTGAATGAATGTCAATATGTCATGTATAGTTTGTAGGAGGCATGGCATGACAGCACAGTACAGTGTGTGTGTATATATATATATATATATATATATATATATATATATATATATATATATATATATATCCTGTATTAGGCTAAAATGTGTGATTTTATAAAACTTTGGGATGATGGTGTGCCGCAGGATTTTAAAAAGTGTGCCACGGCAAAAAAAAGGTTGAAAATCACTGGTCTAGGGATTAGTTGTTTGGTACTATTAAGTGCTAATTTAAATACTTTCATGTGCACCTTTGATTTTATATTAGGATTGTTATTAAACAGTGGAATGAGGGAGTCTAGATTGCTTTCCAATAAACAATTTAAGTTTAGCTTAACTTCGTCCCAAAATTGTTGTATTTTAGTGCATAACCACCAAATATGATACAGTGATCCTAGTCCCTTACATTTTCTCCAGCAGCGACCAGAGGCTAATGGAAATAGATGCTTTAATCTTTAAGAAGTATCTTTTCTCCAACATAGGTGTGTCCGGTCCACGGCGTCATCCTTACTTGTGGGGATATTCTCTTCCCCAACAGGAAATGGCAAAGAGCCCAGCAAAGCTGGTCACATGATCCCTCCTAGGCTCCGCCTACCCCAGTCATTCTCTTTGCCGTTGTACAGGCAACATCTCCACGGAGATGGCTTAGAGTTTTTTAGTGTTTAACTGTAGTTTTTATTATTCAATCAAGAGTTTGTTATTTTAAAATAGTGCTGGTATGTACTATTTACTCAGAAACAGAAAGGAGATGAAGATTTCTGTTTGTATGAGGAAAATGATTTTAGCAACCGTCACTAAAATCCATGGCTGTTCCACACAGGACTGTTGAGAGCAATTAACTTCAGTTGGGGGAACAGTGTGCAGTCTCTTGCTGCTTGAGGTATGACACATTCTAACAAGACGATGTAATGCTGGAAGCTGTCATTTTCCCTATGGGATCCGGTAAGCCATGTTTATTAAGATCGTAAATAAGGGCTTCACAAGGGCTTATTAAGACTGTAGACTTTTTCTGGGCTAAATCGATTCATTATTAACACATATTTAGCCTTGAGGAATCATTTTATCTGGGTATTTTGATATAATAATATCGGCAGGCACTGTTTTAGACACCTTATTCTTTAGGGGCTTTCCCAAATCATAGGCAGAGCCTCATTTTCGCGCCGGTGTTGCGCACTTGTTTTTGAGAGGCATGACATGCAGTCGCATGTGAGAGGAGCTCTGATACTTAGAAAAGACTTCTGAAGGCGTCATTTGGTATCGTATTCCCCTTTGGGCTTGGTTGGGTCTCAGCAAAGCAGATACCAGGGACTGTAAAGGGGTTAAAGTTAAAAACGGCTCCGGTTCCGTTATTTTAAGGGTTAAAGCTTCCAAATTTGGTGTGCAATACTTTTAAGGCTTTAAGACACTGTGGTGAAAATTTGGTGAATTTTGAACAATTCCTTCATGTTTTTTCGCAATTGCAGTAATAAAGTGTGTTCAGTTTAAAATTTAAAGTGACAGTAACGGTTTTATTTTAAAACGTTTTTTGTACTTTGTTATCAAGTTATGCCTGTTTAACATGTCTGAACTACCAGATAGACTGTGTTCTGAATGTGGGGAAGCCAGAATTCCTATTCATTTAAATAAATGTGATTTATGCGACAATGACAATGATGCCCAAGATGATTCCTCAAGTGAGGGGAGTAAGCATGGTACTGCATCATTCCCTCCTTCGTCTACACGAGTCTTGCCCACTCAGGAGGCCCCTAGTACATCTAGCGCGCCAATACTCCTTACTATGCAACAATTAACGGCTGTAATGGATAATTCTGTCAAAAACATTTTAGCCAAAATGAACACTTATCAGCGTAAGCGCGACTGCTCTGTTTTAGATACTGAAGAGCATGACGACGCTGATAATAATGGTTCTGAAGGGCCCCTAACCCAGTCTGATGGGGCCAGGGAGGTTTGGTCTGAGGGAGAAATTACTGATTCAGGGAACATTTCTCAACAAGCTGAACCTGATGTGATTACGTTTAAATTTAAGTTGGAACATCTCCGCATTCTGCTCAAGGAGGTATTATCCACTCTGGATGATTGTGACAAGTTGGTCATCCCAGAGAAACTATGTAAAATGGACAAGTTCCTAGAGGTCCCGGGGCTCCCAGAAGCTTTTCCTATACCCAAGCGGGTGGCGGACATTGTTAATAAAGAATGGGAAAGGCCCGGTATTCCTTTCGTCCCTCCCCCCATATTTAAAAAATTGTTTCCTATGGTCGACCCCAGAAAGGACTTATGGCAGACAGTCCCCAAGGTCGAGGGAGCGGTTTCCACTTTAAACAAACGCACCACTATACCCATAGAGGATAGTTGTGCTTTCAAAGATCCTATGGATAAAAAATTAGAAGGTTTACTTAAAAAGATGTTTGTTCAGCAGGGTTACCTTCTACAACCAATTTCATGCATTGTCCCTGTAGCTACAGCCGCATGTTTCTGGTTCGATGAGCTGATAAAGGCGGTCGATAGTGATTCTCCTCCTTATGAGGAGATTATGGACAGAATCAATGCTCTCAAATTGGCTAATTCTTTCACCCTAGACGCCACTTTGCAATTGGCTAGGTTAGCGGCTAAGAATTCAGGGTTTGCTATTGTGGCGCGCAGAGCGCTTTGGTTGAAATCTTGGTCAGCTGATGCGTCTTCCAAGAACAAGCTACTTAACATTCCTTTCAAGGGGAAAACGCTGTTTGGCCCTGACTTGAAAGAGATTATCTCTGATATCACTGGGGGTAAGGGCCACGCCCTTCCTCAGGATCGGCCTTTCAAGGCAAAAAATAAACCTAATTTTCGTCCCTTTCGTAGAAACGGACCAGCCCAAAGTGCTACGTCCTCTAAGCAAGAGGGTAATACTTCTCAAGCCAAGCCAGCTTGGAGACCAATGCAAGGCTGGAACAAGGGAAAGCAGGCCAAGAAACCTGCCACTGCTACCAAGACAGCATGAAATGTTGGCCCCCGATCCGGGACCGGATCTGGTGGGGGGCAGACTCTCTCTCTTCGCTCAGGCTTGGGCAAGAGATGTTCTGGATCCTTGGGCGCTAGAAATAGTCTCCCAAGGTTATCTTCTGGAATTCAAGGGGCTTCCCCCAAGGGGGAGGTTCCACAGGTCTCAGTTGTCTTCAGACCACATAAAAAGACAGGCATTCTTACATTGTGTAGAAGACCTGTTAAAAATGGGAGTGATTCATCCTGTTCCATTAAGAGAACAAGGGATGGGGTTCTACTCCAATCTGTTCATAGTTCCCAAAAAAGAGGGAACGTTCAGACCAATCTTAGATCTCAAGATCTTAAACAAGTTTCTCAAGGTTCCATCGTTCAAGATGGAAACCATTCGAACTATTCTTCCTTCCATCCAGGAAGGTCAATTCATGACCACGGTGGATTTAAAGGATGCGTATCTACATATTCCTATCCACAAGGAACATCATCGGTTCCTAAGGTTTGCATTCCTGGACAAGCATTTCCAGTTCGTGGCGCTTCCTTTCGGATTAGCCACTGCTCCAAGGATTTTCACAAAGGTACTAGGGTCCCTTCTAGCTGTGCTAAGACCAAGGGGCATTGCTGTAGTACCTTACTTGGACGACATTCTGATTCAAGCGTCGTCCCTTCCTCAAGCAAAGGCTCACACGGACATGGTCCTGGCCTTTCTCAGATCTCACGGATGGAAAGTGAACGTGGAAAAGAGTTCTCTATCTCCGTCAACAAGGGTTCCCTTCTTGGGAACAATAATAGACTCCTTAGAAATGAGGATTTTTCTGACAGAGGCCAGAAAAACAAAACTTCTAGACTCTTGTCGGATACTTCATTCCGTTCCTCTTCCTTCCATAGCGCAGTGCATGGAAGTGATCGGTTTGATGGTAGCGGCAATGGACATAGTTCCTTTTGCGCGCATTCATCTAAGACCATTACAACTGTGCATGCTCAGTCAGTGGAATGGGGACTATACAGACTTGTCTCCGAAGATACAAGTAAATCAGAGGACCAGAGACTCACTCCGTTGGTGGCTGTCCCTGGACAACCTGTCACAAGGGATGACATTCCGCAGACCAGAGTGGGTCATTGTCACGACCGACGCCAGTCTGATGGGCTGGGGCGCGGTCTGGGGATCCCTGAAAGCTCAGGGTCTTTGGTCTCGGGAAGAATCTCTTCTACCGATAAATATTCTGGAACTGAGAGCGATATTCAATGCTCTCAAGGCTTGGCCTCAGCTAGCGAGGGCCAAGTTCATACGGTTTCAATCAGACAACATGACAACTGTTGCGTACATCAACCATCAGGGGGGAACGAGGAGTTCCTTAGCGATGGAAGAAGTGACCAAAATCATTCTATGGGCGGAGTCTCACTCCTGCCACCTGTCTGCTATCCACATCCCAGGAGTGGAAAATTGGGAAGCGGATTTTCTGAGTCGTCAGACTTTGCATCCGGGGGAGTGGGAACTCCATCCGGAAATCTTTGCCCAAGTCACTCAGCTGTGGGGCATTCCAGACATGGATCTGATGGCCTCTCGTCAGAACTTCAAAGTTCCTTGCTACGGGTCCAGATCCAGGGATCCCAAGGCGGCTCTAGTGGATGCACTAGTAGCACCTTGGACCTTCAAACTAGCTTATGTGTTCCCGCCGTTTCCTCTCATCCCCAGGCTGGTAGCCAGGATCAACCAGGAGAGGGCGTCGGTGATCTTGATAGCTCCTGCGTGGCCACGCAGGACTTGGTATGCAGATCTGGTGAATATGTCATCGGCTCCACCTTGGAAGCTACCTTTGAGACGAGACCTTCTTGTTCAGGGTCCGTTCGAACATCCGAATCTGGTTTCACTCCAGCTGACTGCTTGGAGATTGAACGCTTGATCTTATCGAAGCGAGGGTTCTCAGATTCTGTTATCGATACTCTTATTCAGGCCAGAAAGCCTGTAACTAGAAAGATTTACCACAAAATTTGGAAAAAATATATCTGTTGGTGTGAATCTAAAGGATTCCCTTGGGACAAGGTTAAGATTCCTAAGATTCTAGCCTTCCTTCAAGAAGGATTGGAAAAAGGATTATCTGCAAGTTCCCTGAAGGGACAGATTTCTGCCTTGTCTGTGTTACTTCACAAAAAGCTGGCAGCTGTGCCAGATGTTCAAGCCTTTGTTCAGGCTCTGGTTAGAATTAAGCCTGTTTACAAACCTTTGACTCCTCCTTGGAGTCTCAACTTAGTTCTTTCAGTTCTTCAGGGGGTTCCGTTTGAACCCTTACATTCCGTTGATATTAAGTTATTATCTTGGAAAGTTTTGTTTTTAGTTGCAATTTCTTCTGCTAGAAGAGTTTCGGAATTATCTGCTCTGCAGTGTTCTCCTCCTTATCTGGTGTTCCATGCAGATAAGGTGGTTTTACGTACTAAACCTGGTTTTCTTCCAAAAGTTGTTTCTAACAAAAACATTAACCAGGAGATTATCGTACCTTCTCTGTGTCCGAAACCAGTTTCAAAGAAGGAACGTTTGTTGCACAATTTGGATGTTGTTCGCGCTCTAAAATTCTATTTAGATGCTACAAAGGATTTTAGACAAACATCTTCCTTGTTTGTTGTTTATTCAGGTAAAAGGAGAGGTCAAAAAGCAACTTCTACCTCTCTCTCTTTTTGGATTAAAAGCATCATCAGATTGGCTTACGAGACTGCCGGACGGCAGCCTCCCGAAAGAATCACAGCTCATTCCACTAGGGCTGTGGCTTCCACATGGGCCTTCAAGAACGAGGCTTCTGTTGATCAGATATGTAGGGCAGCGACTTGGTCTTCACTGCACACTTTTACCAAATTTTACAAGTTTGATACTTTTGCTTCTTCTGAGGCTATTTTTGGGAGAAAGGTTTTGCAAGCCGTGGTGCCTTCCATTTAGGTGACCTGATTTGCTCCCTCCCTTCATCCGTGTCCTAAAGCTTTGGTATTGGTTCCCACAAGTAAGGATGACGCCGTGGACCGGACACACCTATGTTGGAGAAAACAGAATTTATGTTTACCTGATAAATTACTTTCTCCAACGGTGTGTCCGGTCCACGGCCCGCCCTGGTTTTTTAATCAGGTCTGATAATTTATTTTCTTTAACTACAGTCACCACGGTATCATATGGTTTCTCCTATGCAAATATTCCTCCTTAACGTCGGTCGAATGACTGGGGTAGGCGGAGCCTAGGAGGGATCATGTGACCAGCTTTGCTGGGCTCTTTGCCATTTCCTGTTGGGGAAGAGAATATCCCCACAAGTAAGGATGACGCCGTGGACCGGACACACCGTTGGAGAAAGTAATTTATCAGGTAAACATAAATTCTGTTTTTCTAGGTTTTATATTACATCCTGGTAAACGTGTCTGGGCCAGTTGCCCAGAGCAAATGTTTTAAAGGGACAGTCTAGTTTAAAATAAACTTTCATGATTCAGATAGGGCAATTCCAATTTACTTTTATCACCAATTTTGCTTTGTTGTCTTGGTATTCTTAGTTGAAAGCTAAATCTAGGAGGTTCATATGCTAATTTCTTAGACCTTGAAGGCCGCCTCTTATCTGAATGCATTTTGACAGTTTTTCACTACTTCAGGGTGTTAGTTCACGTGTGTCATATAGATAACATTGTGCTTACACACATGGAGTTGCCTAGGAGTCAGCACTGATTGGCTAAAATGCATGTCTGTCAAAAGAACTGAAATAAGGGGGCAGTTTGCAGTGGCTTAGATACAAGGTAATCAAAGAGGTAAAAAAGTATATTAATATAACTGTGTTGGTTATGCAAAACTAGGGAATGGGTAATAAAGGCATTATCTTTTAAAACAATAAAAATTCAGGTATAGACTTTCCCTTTAAGAGCCAATTCAATCTTGTGAGAGTTTATAAAATAATGAATCTAGCATTTCTGTTATTGTGGGCACCACGATTGACTGCAAATATGATTGGCAGGTTGAGATATAAGAACTAGGGTCTTTAGTTTTGAAAAAGATTATATACGTTTGCATAGTAGCAAAGGAAGGATTCTACTATAGAGCTGGTATCTTCAGTTATTTGAGAGATATTCTGTCAAGGTGATGTACGTAAACTGAGATTTGTTTTTTATTAAAGCTCTAGCAAAGAACCTCCCAGGGCTATTTCCTTCAAAATGATACCAAGTAAATTGTTAAGTTTATTTCTAGTTTGATTTAATTTGTCAAGTATAGTCTTGTCAATAGGGTTACATTTGTAAAAGTGGTCATGATTTAGGACCTCTGCTGCAAATTGTAATTGTTGTTTTCTAAATTGTTTAGCCCTATATGCTATAAATTTGATTAATTTGCCCCTAATGACACATTTGTGGGCTTGCCAGATAGGACTAAAAACCACATCAGGGGTGATGTTTTTTTGGAAAGAAGGTATGTGTATGTATAGATTTGGCAATAAATCTGTTAGTAAAGTATCATCCAATCTACATTGAGAGGGTTTGAGGGACTTTGGCGGCTACATACTTCTGAGTGATCAGACTAGGTTACAAGAGTGATTTTAGAAGATATTAGTTGAGTTAAAAGCAAGTGATTTACTAGAATGTAATCTAAACAAGAAAAATATTTATTTGGATGAGAAAATGGTATAATTGTCTCCATGTATCAAGGAGTCTTGACCAATTAAGGTTTTTTGTATATTAGCTATTTCCTTTTGATGTGTTTGTCTCTTTTTCTAGATATTCCACTCTATTTCTGATCTCATTAAGTTCTTTGCAAAGTTCAGATATGTCCTCTTTAATATAGAGACAAACTTGTGTTAGTCTTGGAAATTTGAAGTGTTTCTCCACCTTCTTCTTCTTCCTCCTCCATATCTGAAGTTTATGGAGACACAATCTGATGGGGAGGGGGGGTTCCCAATAATCCAGGAGCCAAATAAGGCATCTTAAAAAGGGTATTGACTGAGGTGGTTTGAAGGGATACTGAACCCAAATTTTTTCTTTCGTGATTCAGATAGAGCTTGCAATTTTAAGCAACTTTCTAATTTACTCCTATTATCAATTTTTCTTCGTTCTCTTGCTATCTTTATTTGAAAAAGAAGGCATCTAAGCTTTTTTTCTTTGTTCAGTACTCTGGACAGCAGTTTTTGATTGGTGGATGAATTTATCCACCAATCAGCAAGGACAACCTAGGTTGTTCACCAAAAATGGGCCGGCATCTAAACTTACATTCTTGCATTTCAAATAAAGATACCAAGAGAATAAAGAAAATTTGATAATAGGAGTAAATTAGAAAGTTGCTTAAAATTGCATACTCTATCTGAATCACGAAAGAAAAAATTTGGCTTCAGTGTCCCTTTAAGTAGTTGAGTGTTTCACCTGTTTATGCTTTTTTGTTAATTATTTAGTCATGGCCTGAATCACACGTGTAGAGAATTAGAGAGAGGTTACTTAATTACGCTTATATTGCTAGCAGCTTAAAAGACCACAGCAGACATCAAGAAGGCTATTTCTGGCGTGAAAATGTTATTAATATGTGCAAAAAGCAATCCCTCTCAGTCTTGAGACCACAAAGACTCTCCTCTCTGTAGTATAGCCTAACTCTGCTGATCTATATATACTTCTAGAAATTTCTCATATACAAAAGGCAAAGTTTTTCGTATGCAAAAGATAATCTGTGGCAATGCCAGCCCAACTTGTAGAGCACTATAATAAATTACCTAGACAGACAAAACACCTTATCTGAAAGCATGCACTGAAAACATGGATATTACATTACAGAGGGATCTCTTCTTGGCACTGGCAGTAATAGAAAAGTAGGCGACAGGGCTTATATCAGTCCATAACTGTGCTATATAGAAGACCAAGTGTCTACCCCAGAGGCAGAACTTTTTGATGAGGTTATTTTTTTAGTGAAAATTTATCTGGAGGTCATTTTGAAATGAAATTCATTTTTAAATTAGACTATTACACTAAAGCACCAGCTCAATTGCAATGTGTTGATTATCTGGAGGATAAAGCAATTTTTAAAGTATTATAATTTATTGCTGCAGTTGAAAAATAGAACAGTGCTGCAAAGCAAAACTCTAACGGTTGCTGCATGTGTGTCCCATCCTTTCTGCAGACGGGCTGCATTTTCTGTGATGACCTCACAGCATGTTCTGCCTTGGGAGGGTCTACATCCGTATGTAGATTATATTACTATGATTTTTTTCTCTTGTTAAGTGTATCCAGTCCACGGATCATCCATTACTTGTGGGATATTCTCCTTCCCAACAGGAAGTTGCAAGAGGATCACCCACAGCAGAGCTGCTATATAGCTCCTCCCCTCACTGCCATATCCAGTCATTCTCTTGCAACTCTCAACTAAGATGGAGGTCGTAAGAGGACTGTGGTGTTTTATACTTAGTTTATTTCTTCAATCAAAAGTTTGTTATTTTTAAATGGTACCGGAGTGTACTGTTTATCTCAGGCAATATTTAGAAGAAGAATCTGCCTGCGTTTTCTATGATCTTAGCAGAAGTATCTAAGATCCTTTGCTGTTCTCACATATTCTGAGGAGTGAGGTAACTTCAGAGGGGGAATAGCGTGCAGGTTTTCCTGCAATAAGGTATGTGCAGTTAAAATATTTTTCTAGGGAATGGAATTTGCTAGAAAATGCTGCTGATACCGAAGTAATGTAAGTAAAGCCTTAAATGCAGTGATAGCGACTGGTATCAGGCTTATTAATAGAGATACATACTCTTATAAAAGTGTATTTTAAAACGTTTGCTGGCATGTTTAATCGTTTTTTACATATGTTTGGTGATAAAACTTATTGGGGCCTAGTTTTTTTCCACATGGCTGGCTTGAATTTTGCCTAGAAACAGTTCCCTGAGGCTTCCCACTGTTGTAATATGAGTGGGAGGGGCCTAATTTGGCGTTTTTTTGCACAGCAAATATTACAGACACAGACATCCAGCTTCTTCCTGCATGATCCAGGACTTCTCTGAAGGGCTCAAAAGGCTTCAAAAGTCGTATTGAAGGAGGTAAAAAGCCACAGTAGAGCTGTGGCAGTTGTTGTGACTGTTTAAAAAACGTTTTTGTCATTTGTTATTCCGTTTTTGGTATTAAGGGGTTAATCATCCATTTGCAAGTGGGTGCAATGCTCTGCTAACTTATTACATACACTGTAAAAAATTCGTAACTGCATTTTTTCACTGTTATTTCAAAATTTGGGAAAATTTGTGTTTCTTAAAGGCGCAGTAACGTTTTTTTATATTGCTTGTAAACTTGTTTTAAAGTGTTTTCCAAGCTTGCTAGTCTCATTGCTAGTCTGTTTAAACATGTCTGACACAGAGGAACCTACTTGTTCATTATGTTTGAAAGCCATGGTGGAGCCCCATAGGAGAATGTGTACTAAATGTATTGATTTCACCTTAAACAGTAAAGATCAGTCTTTATCTATAAAAGAATTATCACCAGAGGGTTCTGTCGAGGGGGAAGTTATGCCGACTAACTCTCCCCACGTGTCAGACCCTTCTGCTTAGGGGACGCACGCTAATATGGCGCCAATTACATCAGGGACGCCCATAGCGATTACCTTGCAGGACATGGCTGCAATCATGAATAATACCCTGTCAGAGGTATTATCTAGATTGCCTGAATTAAGAGGCAAGCGCGATAGCTCTGGGGTTAGGAGAGATACAGAGCGCGCAAATACTGTTAGAGCCATGTCTGATACTGCATCACAGTATGCAGAACATGAGGACGGAGAGCTGCAGTCTGTGGGTGACATCTCTGACTCGGGGAAACCTGATTCAGAGATTTCTAATTTTAAATTTAAGCTTGAGAACCTCCGTGTATTGCTTGGGGAGGTATTAGCTGCTCTGAATGACTGTAACACAGTTGCAATTCCAGAGAAATTGTGTAGGCTGGATAGATACTATGCGGTGCCGGTGTGTACTGACGTTTTTCCTATACCTAAAAGGCTTACAGAAATTATTAGCAAGGAGTGGGATAGACCCGGTGTGCCTTTTCCCCACCTCCTATATTTAGAAAAATGTTTCCAATAGACGCCACTACACGGGACTTATGGCAGACGGTCCCTAAGGTGGAGGGAGCAGTTTCTACTTTAGCAAAGCGTACCACTATCCCGGTTGAGGACAGTTGTGCTTTTTCAGATCCAATGGATAAAAAATTGTAGGGTTACCTTAAAATGTTTATTCAACAAGGTTTTATTTTACAGCCCCTTGCATGCATTGCGCCTGTCACTGCTGCGGTGGCATTCTGGTTTGAGGCCCTGGAAGAGGCCATCCAGACAGCTCCATTGAATGAAATTATTGACAAGCTTAGAACGCTTAAGCTAGCTAACTCATTTGTTTCTGATGCCATTGTTCATTTGACTAAACTAACGACTAAGAATTCCGCTATGGCTTAAATCCTGGTCAGCTGACGTGGCTTCAAAGTCTAAATTACTCAACATTCCTTTCAAGGGGTAGACCTTATTCGGGCCTGGCTTGAAGGAAATTATTGCTGACATTACTGGAGGCAAGGGTCATACCCTTCCTCAGGACAGGGCCAAATCAAAGGCCAAACAGTCTAATTTTCGTGCCTTTCGAAATTTCAAGGCAGGAGCAGCATCAACTTCCTCCGCTTCAAAACAAGAGGGAACTGTTGCTTATTCCAGACAGGCCTGGAAACCTAACCAGTCCTGGAACAAGGGCAAGCAGGCCAGAAAGCCTGCTGCTGCCCCCAAGACAGCATGAAGGAACGGCCCCCTATCCGGAAACGGATCTAGTGGGGGGCAGACTTTCTCTCTTCGCCCAGGCATGGGCAAGAGATGTTCAGGATCCCTGGGCGTTGGAGATCATATCTCAGGGATATCTTCTGGACTTCAAAGCTTCTTCTCCACAAGGGAGATTTCATCTTTCAGGGTTATCAGCAAACCAGATAAAGAAAGAGGCATTCCTAAGCTGTGTGCAAGACCTCCTAGTAATGGGAGTGATCCATCCAGTTCCGCGGACGGAACAAGGACAGGGATTTTATTCAAATCTGTTTGTGGTTCCCAAGAAAGAGGGAACCTTCAGACCAATCTTGGATCTAAAGATCTTAAACAAATTCCTCAGAGTTCCATCATTCAAAATGGAAACTATTCGGACCATCCTACATGACCACAGTGGACTTAAAGGATGCCTACCTTCACATACCGATTCACAAAGATCATCATCGGTTCCTAAGGTTTGCCTTTCTAGACAGGCATTACCAATTTGTAGCTCTTCCCTTCGGGTTGGCCACTGCCCTGACAATTTTTACAAAGGTTCTGGGCTCACATCTGGCGGTTCTAAGACCGCGAGGCATAGCGGTGGCTCCGTATCTAGACGACATCCTGATACAGGCGTCAAGAACGTGGAAAAGAGTTCTCTATCACCACTCACAAGAGTCTCCTTCCTAGGGACTCTTATAGATTCTGTAGAGATGAAAATTTACCTGACGGAGTCCAGGTTATCAAAACTTCTAAATGCTTGCCGTGTCCTTCATTCCATTCCACGCCCGTCAGTGGCTCAGTGCATGGAAGTAATAGGCTTAATGGTAGCGGCAATGGACATAGTGCCATTTGCGCGCCTGCATCTCAGACCGCTGCAATTATGCATGCTAAGTCAGTGGAATGGGGATTACTCAGATTTGTCCCCTCTACTAAATCTGGAGCAAGAGACCAGAGATCTGGTGGCTTTCTCGGGTCCATCTGTCCAAGGGTATGACCTTTCGCAGGCCAGATTGGACGATTGTAACAACAGATGCCAGCCTTCTAGGTTGGGGCGCAGTCTGGAACTCCCTGAAGGCTCAGGGATCGTGGACTCAGGAGGAGAAACTCCTCCCAATAAATATTCTGGAGTTAAGAGCAATATTCAAGGCTCTTCTAGCTTGGCCTCAGTTAGCAACATTGAGGTTCATCAGATTTCAGTCGGACAACATCACGACTGTGGCTTACATCAACCATCAAGGGAAAACCAGGAGTTCCCTAGCGATGTTAGAAGTCTCAAAGATAATTCTTAGTCTCACTCTTGCCACCTGTCAGCGATCCACATCCCAGGCGTAGAGAACTGGGAGGCGGATTTTCTAAGTCGTCAGACTTTTCATCAGGGGGAGTGGGAACTCCATCCGGAGGTGTTTGCTCAACTGGTCCATCGTTGGGGCAAACCAGAACTGGATCTCATGGCATCTCGCCAGAACGCCAAGCTTCCTTGTTACGGATCCAGGTCCAGGGACCCGGGAGCAACGCTGATAGATGCTCTAGAAGCTCCTTGGTTCTTCAACCTGGCCTATGTGTTTCCACCGTTTCCTCTGCTCCCTCGACGGATTGTCAAAATCAAACAGGAGAGAGCATTGGTGATTCTGATAGCGCCTGCGTGGCCACGCAGGACCTGGTATGCAGACCTAGTGGACATGTCATCTCTTCCACCATGGACTCTGCCTCTGAGGCAGGACCTTCTAATACAAGGTCCTTTCAATCATCCAAATCTAATTTCTCTGAGACTGACTGCATGGAGATTGAACGCTTGATTCTATCAAGGTGTGGCTTCTCCGAGTCAGTCATTGATACCTTAATACAGGCTCGGAAGCCTGTCACCAGGAAAATCTACCATTAGATATGGCGTAAATATCTTTATTGGTGTGAATCCAAGAGTTACTCATGGAGTAAGGTTAGGATTCCTATGATATTGTCCTTTCTCCAAGAGGGTTTGGACAAAGGCTTATCAGCTAGTTCTTTAAAACGACAGATCTCTGCTCTATCTATTCTTTTGCACAAGCGTCTGGCAGAAGTTCCAGACGTCCAGGCATTTTGTCAGGCTTTGGTTAGGATTAAGCCTGTGTTTAAAACTGTTGCTCCCCCGTGGAGCTTAAACTTGGTTCTTAAAGTTCTTCAGGGAGTTCCGTTTGAACCCCTTCATTCCATTGATATTAAACTTTTATCTTGGAAAGTTCTGTTTTTGATGGCTATTTCCTTGGCTCGAAGAGTCTCTGAGTTATCTGCCTTACATTGTGATTCTCCTTATCTGATTTTTCATTCAGACAAGGTAGTTCTGCGTACCAAACCTGGGTTTTTACCTAAGGTGGTTTCTAACAGGAATATCAATCAAGAGATTGTTGTTCCATCATTGTGTCCTAATCCTTCAAAGAAGGAACGTCTTTTGCATAATCTGGACGTAGTCCGTGCCTTGAAGTTTTACTTACAGGCTACTAAAGATTTTCGTCAAACATCTGCCCTGTTTGTCGTTTACTCTGGACAGAGGAGAGGTCAAAAAGCTTCGGCAACCTCTCTCCTTTTGGCTTCGGAGCATAATACGCTTAGCCTATCAGACTGCTGGACAGCAGCCCCCTGAAAGGATTACAGCTCATTCTACTAGAGCTGTGGCTTCCACCTGGGCCTTTAAAAATGAGGCCTCTGTTGAACAGATTTGCAAGGCTGCGACTTGGTCTTCGCTTCACACCTTTTCAAAATTTTACAAATTTGACACTTTTGCTTCTTCGGAGGCTGTTTTTGGGAGAAAGGTTCTACAGGCAGTGGTTCCTTCCGTTTAAGTTCCTGCCTTGTCCCTCCCATCATCCGTGTACTTTAGCTTTGGTATTGGTATCCCACAAGTAATGGATGATCCGTGGACTGGATACACTTAACAAGAGAAAACATAATTTATGCTTACCTGATAAATTTATTTCTCTTGTAGTGTATCCAGTCCACGGCCCGCCCTGTCCTTTTAAGGCAGGTCTAAATTTTAATTAAACTACAGTCACCACTGCACCCTATGGTTTCTCCTTTCTCATCTTGTTTTGGTCGAATGACTGGATATGGCAGTGAGGGGAGGAGCTATATAGCAGCTCTGCTGTGGGTGATCCTCTTGCAACTTCCTGTTGGGAAGGAGAATATCCCACAAGTAATGGATGATCCGTGGACTGGATACACTACAAGAGAAATACATTTATCAGGTAAGCATAAATTATGTTTTTTAGTGGGACATAATTCCTATCGTCATATTTTTTTTGTAGTTGATATGAGCACACAGCAACAGTGTAGATATAAGAATATGGTGACCCAAAGCAAGTAACTGCCCCTTAAATAAACTTGTAGTACGAACAATAAATTGTTACTTGTAAGATACTGGATAATAATATAATTTGTGCTTACCTGATAAATTAATTTCTTTCATAGTGGTGAGAGTCCATGATCCATTACTCCTGGGAATTACTCTTCCCTACCACTAGGAGGAGGCAAAGATTCACAAACCACAAGAACTCTATAAAACCCCTCCCACCTCACCAGTACCTCAGTCTAAAATATAGTCGAGAACATAGAGAAAGGAAAAGGAACAAGAGCAAACTAAATAAGAGAAGGGAAAAAAGATGTGCACAACAAAAAAAAAGGGAAAAAAAGCAACCCAGAAAAATTCAGGGCGGTGTGTCATGGACTTTCACCACCATGAAAGAAATTAATTTATCAGTTAATCATAAATTATGTTTTCTTTCATACAGGTGGTGAGAGTCCATGATCCATTACTCCTGGGAACTAATACCCAAGCTGTGGAGTCCACGAGTTATAACAACATATTTTTCACTGAGAAACTACATCAACAACCCCAATAGAGCCTAAAAAAACGCAACTAAAATAACCAATATGCAAAAACAAATGAACCTGAAACTGCCTGAAGGACATCCTACCAAAGGCTTCCTCAAAAGAAGCAAAAACATCAAAAAGGGTAGATAAAAAAAACAACCAAATATCTGCCTTGAAAAATTGGTCGACTGATAAAACATTAGAATGAGCAAAAATCCATCTAGGCGGAGGCTGACCTGCAACCAGATCTGCATACCAAATTCTGCAGGAACAAAAGCTGGAGCAATCAGAATCATCAATGCTCTTCCTGCCAAATCCTGACAATCACCCTCTTAAAAGATGAATAAGTAACCACGCCTCCTGAGGAGACTAAACTCCTTATGCCTTCTGAGAGCCCCAAAATGGCCCCCCCATTCTGAAAAAAATTTGCATCTGTAGAGATTACAGACCAAGAAGTATAAACAAAAATAAACCCCTTGCATAAAGAGCTAATAGTTCAGCCACTAAGAAAGAAACAGATTCGGGAATGGAAACAAGTCCTCAGAGACAAAGCTGAAGAGGGCTCATATGGAAGCGAGCAAACTGAATAGCAACTAAAGCCGCAAACATGAGACCTGACACCTCCATGCAAAGAGTGACTGAAGGTTCCAACAGGCAGACCCCAACTTCAACCGTCTTTGCTCTGTTACAGAAAGACTCACTGAATCTATTTGAACCCCAGAAAAGCAACAATATCTGAGGAACCCGTAAACTGTTTGGAAAAATTCCTTTCCAACCATGTTGTTGAAGAAACAACAACAGTCTACAGAAGAGAAATACTACTAAAATGTAAAGATAGGAGTTAAACCAAGATATCCAGGTCAGAAATCACTGCAATACCCAAAGATCTGAATACCGAAAAGAAGGTATACAGAACCTTGGAGAATATCCTAAGAGCTATAGCCAGACCAAATGGAAGAGCAAAAAACTGAAAAAGATCATCCAAAACAGCAAACCTTAGAAATCAATGATGTTCCTTAAAATAAGACCATAAAGGTAAGCATCCTAAAAATCTATTGTGGACATAAACTGACCGAATAGTTTCTATTCCAAAAGTAGGAACTTGAGAAACTTGTTAAAAGTTTCTAGATCAGAATTGATCTGAAAGCTCCCTCCTTCTTTGAAACAATGAATAGGTTGGAGTTCTCATCTACCTGAAGCTTTAAATGGATCCTATGAATATTAGACAGAAAAAAAAACTACCCTTGGGAGGCCTTGATCTGAAACCTATGGATATCCTTGAGACTAAAATAGGAAGCCAACCAGACTAAAAACAAGCATACTGAAAACAGGTGGGAGAGAGGACTTCTTTAACAGCTTGGACCTGTTCCAGATAAACTAATGGGCACTGACCCTGTCTACATGCTCGAGATCATATAGATTGGCTTGGTATTAAGCTTTGTAGCCTTGCAAGCTGAATGCCGATGATCAATTAAAGGTGCAGAAGCATTTTGCAAACGATATTCTCTTTATCTCCAGATGGAAAGAAAAGCTAAAGACATTATCTAGCATCAATGAATGATGTAAAAAAAAAAGACATCACAAAAGAGCATTTACACACTTGAACAACATAAAAGGGTTTAAAAAAAATCACTGGCAGATTTACAAGATAACTTCCCAGAAAACTATATATCCAAAAGATCAAGAAACAGACACATCAACAATAGCTATTACTGGACTGAAAATATAACTTACTTGCAAAAAATCCTCCCTAAGGAAGGATTAACTTCTTATCTAAAGGGACTAAAAAAGAAGAACTTTCAAAAGTAATGTCTTTCAAAGTAATGTTAGTACATTTAGCCAGAGTAAATATGGCCACAACTACTTTGGGAAAAACTTCCCAAAGCTCAATTATAGAGGCCAGAATAGGATACAAATTCTTAAACCCTGCAGAAGGAATAAAAGATATACCTATATTAGTCCAATTTCTGGATATAATCTCAGAAACTTCTAAAAGGACAAAAAAAAAAAACCACATTAAGGGATTTAACCAAGGGTTTAAAAAACAGTATCTAAACACTTTGACTGGTATATCCCCATCTACTTTAGGATCTTTAACCTCTAAAGTAAGTAAGCAAGCAAACATTCCCTTAAAAAGAGAATGAATATGCTCAACTTTAAATGAATAAAAGCATGTTTCAGTAAAAAGATCAGAGGAAGATTCTGGCCAACAAAGAAAAACACACCCTCTGAGGACACATCTGTCTCATAACTAGAAACATTAACCATAGCAGGCTATAAAAACTAGAAGGTAAATTCTGAACTGACATTTTATACTTAGTTGAAAGAGTCATGACTACCAACATTTCAGCAATGTTGTTCCAATTAAATTATTAATTCCAGATGAAAAAGTAGTATATTCCTCCTGTAAGGACCAAACAGAAGGAGCAATAATACCCTTTGAAGTAAGAGCAGTAGTAAGGTCAGAATGCATTAAAACATAAATACATTTATTGCATAAATTTGCTGAAGGAAATATCTGAGCATATAACAATATAACCATTTAACACTTGTAGTAAAATGTTCAAATGATCCAGCTTCAAAGGCTGATTTAGGGACAGAATTACAAGGCTCCATAACTGCAGTAAAACTAATAATAATGTTAAATGATAATATCCCCATTAACAAAGTTCTTGAAGAAAGGGAAACGCCCCCTATGAAAGAAACTCTTAAACACTTATAATATGAAAAAAACACTAATACAAGACAAGTACATCTTGCATCCAGACAGCACACTTGTAAATTGATGAGCGCCTGAAACTTACGTGATATATAATAGAAAAGGGCGCAAAAAGTATGCACACTATCGCGCCCATGCACGCAGACCATAGCAGAGGCAAAGGACAAGTTCCTGCAACCCCCATGGCAAGGCTTGTGATTAAATCCCCACCTGTAAAACATGTCACTTCCAATACTCCAAATACATCCCTCCAACAAACAACTTGTACTCTGAGGGGAAACTGACCTAAACTCTATTTGAGAGCCCCTCTCCCTGAAGAATCAAATGCACATCTTCATTCTTCGACCACCTCCAACGGAGGCAAAGACAAGACTGAGGTATCGGGGAGGTGGGAGGGGTTTTATAGAGTTCTTGAGGTTTGGGAATCTGCCTCCTCCTATTGGTAGGGAAGAGTAATTCCCAGGAGTAATGGATCGTGGACTACCTGTATGAAAGAAAATATGTGATCAATTTCAATCTCCATTAGAAGAAAGCCATGACAAAATAAAGTAGGTGTAAACATTAAAGGCTCCAAAATCTTTACCGCTATGAGCCAGGAGAAAAGATGGTGCCTATACATAAATCTGTTTTTCTTTCATGTAATTAGCAAGAGTCCATGAGCTAGTGACGTATGGGATATACATTCCTACCAAGAGGGGCAAAGTTTCCCAAACCTCAAAATGCCTATAAATACACCCCTCACCACACCCACAAATCAGTTTTACAAACTTTGCCTCCTATGGAGGTGGTGAAGTAAGTTTGTGCTAGATTCTACGTTGAGGTTGGAGCCCGGTTTTCCTCTCAGCGTGCAGTGAATGTCAGAGGGATGTGAGGAGAGTATTGCCTATTTGAATTCAATGATCTCCTTCTACGGGGTCTATTTCATAGGTTCTCTGTTATCGGTCGTAGAGATTCATCTCTTACCTCCCTTTTCAGATCGACGATATACTCTTATTTATATACCATTACCTCTGCTGATTTTCGTTTCAGTACTGGTTTGGCTTTCTACAACATGTAGATGAGTGTCCTGGAGTAAGTAAGTCTTATTTTCTGTGACACTCTAAGCGTCATTCTTGGCGCAGACTTTTTTGGCGCAAACATTTTTTTTCTGTTTCCGGCGTCATACGTGTCGCCGGAAGTTGCGTAATTTTTGACGTTCTTTTGCGCCAAAAGTGTCGGTGTTCCGGATGTGGGCGTCATTTTTGGCGTTAAAAAAATATGGGCGTCACTATTGTCTCCACATTATTTAAGTCTCATTATTTATTGCTTCTGGTTGCTAGCAGCTTGTTCACTGGCATTTTTTCCCATTCCTGAAACTGTCATTTAAGGAATTTGATCAATTTTGCTTTATATGTTGTTTTTTCTATTACATATTGCAAGATGTCCCACGTTGAAACTGAGTCAGAAGATACTTCTGGAAAATTGCTGCCTGGTGCTGGAGCTACCAAAGCTAAGTGTATCTGCTGTAAACTTATGGTATCTGTTCCTCCAGCTGTTGTTTGTACTGTTTGTCATGACAAACTTGTTAATGCAGATAATATTTCCTTTAGTACTGTTACATTACCTGTTGCTGTTCCGTCAACATCTAATACTCAGAGTGTTCCTGATAACATAAGAGATTTTGTTTCTAAATCCATTAAGAAGGCTATGTCTGTTATTCCTCCTTCTAGTAAACGTAAAAAGTCATTCTGATTCTGATAATGGTTCTTCTGGTTCAGAGGATTCTGTCTCAGAGGTTGATGCTGATAAATCTTCATATTTATTTAAAATGGAATTTATTCGTTCTTTACTTAAAGAAGTCCTAATTGCATTAGAAATTGAGGATTCTGGTCCTCTTGATACTAAATCTAAACGTTTAGATAAGGTTTTTAAATCTCCTGTAGTTAT